>NW_024426774.1:37922204-38056117 GCF_017311325.1 Ursus maritimus | reverse complement strand
CCCTACACCCAGTTTCACTTTTTTTTTTGAGTATAGGTGACACACAATGTTACATTAGTTTCACGTATACCTAGCAATTCAAAAACTGTCATGCTATGCTCACTCCAAGTGCAGCTACAATCTGTCACCATACAACACTATTACAATATCAATGACTATATTCCCCATACTGTACCTTCTATTCCTGTGACTTAATCATTCCATAACTGGAAGTCTGTACCACCTCCCACTCCCCTTCACCCATTTTGCCCTTCCCCCTCCTCCTTTTAGTTCATTGTCTGTATTATAGGTCTGACTCTACTGTTTATTCATTTGTTTTTTAGATTCCACACACAAGTGAAATCATATGGTATTTGTCTTTCTCTGTTTTGACCACTTTTAATTAAGACTGATCTTCATATTCTTTTCTCTATATATACGAAGAGAAATTAGCCATGTGTCTGCTAATCGCAAATGTTTCATTCAGTTTCTGATCTGCTTTTTATCTTTGTTCATGCAAAAAATACTTCTATGTAGTCAAAACTGTCAAACTTATATGGCTTCTGGGTTTTCTCAAATTCTTAGAAAGCCACCCTCAGATTATAAAATAATTCTTCCGGGGCGCCTAAGTGGCACAGTCGTTAAGCGTCTGCCTTCAGCTCAGGGCGTGATCCCGGCATTATGGGATCAAGCTCCACATCAGGCTCCTCCACTGGGAGTCTGCTGCTTCCTCTCCCACTCCCCCTGCCTGTGTGCCCTCTCTCGCTGGCTGTCTCTGTCAAATAAATAAATAAAATCTTAAAAAATAATAATAAAATAAAAAAATAAAATAAAAATAAAATAATTCTTCCATGTGTCTTCTACTATTATAGTTTCATTTTTTTAAGATATAAATCTTTGAAATTAGTGTAAGGTACAGATTCAACTTTATTTTTTTCCAAAATCTATTCAGTTGTCCCTAAGTCATAGACTGAATAATTTTTCCAATGACTTGAAATGCCACCTTTAAAATACACCAAAAGCCTCGCTGCATTTAGATTTCCTACTTTGTTCCACTGATCTACACTAATACTACAGTGTTTTAACCACTGCATCTTAGAATTAGCTTTTAATCTGGTAGAGCTTGTCCTCTCTTTGAGTACTATTATTTTTCAAAATTTTTCTGGCTATTCCTTTTTTTTCCCCACTGAAAGCTAAGCTAGCAAAATGTTTTCAATTAAACAACACACCATCAATTATAATATGCACTCTGGGGACACCTGGGTGGCTCAGTCAGTTAAGCATCTGCCTTAGGCTAGGGTCATGATCTCAGAGTCCTGGGATAGAGCCCCGAGTCAGGCTCCCTGCTCAATGGGGAGTCTGTTTCTTCCTTTCCCTCTGCCCTTCTCCCGCCCCCCTCATGCTCAATCTTGTGCTCCCTCAAATAAATAAAATCTAAAAAAAAAAAAAAAAAAAGATGAACCCTGATTTAAGAAGTGATAAAATGTGAAAAAAAAAATGAAAGTATCTTTCATGGCCAAAAACTGAGAGCAGTAAAGTTTCCCACTTCTGTATGAGAAAAAAGTAGAAATGAGGATTGTATCATGACTCAAATTTACAGGATTTTTATTTAAACCAGTGGCTCTTGATTTTTAAACATTTAAGTATCCTATTCATTAGCCTACTCTCATATTCCATGTAGCATTTAATACCCTAAGTTTTAAAAGTCAGAAAATTTATGGATTTTTATGGTTTTACCACCCAAGTATGAGTCCCTAGACACCATACTGTACTTTTACCTAAAAAAAGAAAAAAAAAGATATCTTCTAAGTCTCTTTTATTCTATAGGTTTTCCCTCTAATAATTAATTTGTTGAAGAACCTGGGTTGCTTGGCCTGTAGAATTTTCCACAGACTGGATTTTGTCCAAGGAATATAACACAATCCTGCCTTCTGTATTTCCTGCAAACCAGAGGTAGAAGAACCTCAAACTCAGGTTTATTCTCTGGCAAAACTTGAGGTGGTGTTGTGTTCTCTCATTAGAAGGCACATGATTTCTGGTTACCTCTCTTTTTATGATGTTATCAATAGCACTGATGTACAATGTCTAGACCCATTAATTTATTGGAAGTCGTAGAAGGTGGTAATTCTATTATTTTTTCATTTATTATTTGACATTTCTTAGAAAGAGATGTTTCCCCTCACCTACAATTTGGTTACCCAAAGTACAGTTCATACAGGAAAAGCAGGATAAATGCTTCTTTTTATCCTTTTATCCACTTATCCTCTGATAATGGCCTATTGTGGATTTTTTCATTTATTAATTGTGACAAATTGTATTTTCTAAAAACTGTTACATTTCCTATCCCACCTGGTTTTCCAGAACCTTGCCATTTTCCCCAGAACCTTGCAACTTCATGAGACCTCAAGAACCTCCTAACAGAGTCCAGAAATCCTGAGACCCAAGAGATGTTTATGTAACTTATATAATAAATGTTTTCATTTATATAATTTTTACCTATACAATAAATGTTATTTATTACTATAAGATAATAAGTAATGATGCTGTTATGTAATACCAAAGAGTCTGGGGTGATCTGTTAAATAGCTATAACCAAACAGATATTTGTACCTAGAAGTAAGGGGTTGCTGCAATAAAACATAAAGCACATGGGGTGGAAGGTGAAAGCTGGAAGGGCCTTGAAGAGACTCGCAGAAGCCTTATGGCTCCACAGACAGTGTTGGTAAGGGCTTAAGAAAAGTGAGAAAAATGTTTTTGGAAACCTGGAGGAAAAAAGGGATCCTTGTTAGGTAGTGTCAAAAGCCTGTCAAAACCATCACCTGAGGTAAGTCATGGCAAACAGAAAACTAGAAGCTGTACCTAATGAACTGATGGATTTAGCTAAGAGAGTTCCAAGCAGAAGGCGCCAAGTGCCAACTAGCTTCTTTGAGCCAAGTATAATGGTAAAAATGAGCTTCAAAACAAACAAGCCAAAAGACCTGTCTAGTTTTCAAGCACAATTTAAAAGGAATATTAAGGAGTCTGGACTTTATAGGCTAAAAAATAAAACTTTTTCTCATTCTCAGTCTCTCCAGTTGGCAAAAACCCTTTAAGACCTCAAAGTTCTGAGCTGCTCCTCACAGAATCTTTTCACACAGAGACAAGGCCCCTTGGGGATCCTAAGGGTGTACTTCCCATAGTCTTTTTGTTAAACAGGGCTACCGAGAATCTTAAGGGCTTTACTTTATAGCAGCCTCGCAGGGAGTAGAAAACAGTAAAAGGCTTACCTTGATATTCATAGGTGTGGCTTTTTTTGTCTAATAAAGAAAACCCCAATAAAACCCACAGGAAACGCAAGTTAAGATAACTATATTTTTTGAAAAAGGAAGGATAATTCAAGGGATGAAACCAAGAGCCCACAGTAGAACCAAGAGTTACGAAGAATCATTACCAACCAGTACAAATTAAGAAATTAGCAACATGTACCCAACGAGATTTTACATGTTATGAACAGTGACTGCTATGTGCTGTCTTGTTTCCTGCGTTTTAGAATGGGAGAGCCTAGAATGCCTGTCACACTGTATTGTATGATGGGTACATGTGGAGAGATAACTTGTCTCTTTAGTTCACAGGTGATTAGACTAAAAGGAAATGTGCTTATGGAGCCGTACCCCAAGGACCACATATGCATCCAAGACATCCTATCTGCAAAGACACCACATGCAGGTGTTCTAGCTAACAGTCCCCGCTGAGGTGTCAGCTGCAGCCAGTATCAACTGCCAGACACAAAAGTGAGGTGACTCTATCCCTAGCCATTGTCTGACTACAACCTCATGAGGGACACTGAGCAAAAACTGCCCAGCTGAGCCCAGGCAAACCCCAAACCTGAACAAGGCAGCAATAAGTTATTATTCTACCCCAAGCTCAAGGTGGCTTATGTAGCGATAGCTAACCAAAACAGTATCTTCATGAACTCATGAATTTAAACACTTTTGAAAAAAACTGTCCCATCTTTAGCCAATAGACTCCACTTCAAATTTAAAATGTCTCATTTTATGTTATTTTAATTTTACATATATATAAAATATATAAATAATATACACACATATATAGATATATAAAAATCTAACATTGTCTCTATATTTCAGGCCATCTGCAAAATACGTGGTGTCAAGGTTTTTTCCCCTATCTGTAGTAAAATTCACTTATAAAAATCAACCATTAGGAGGAGCGGCAGGCAGAGGGAGAAGGAGAAGCAGGATCCCCACTGAGCAGGGAGCCCGATGTGGGGCTCCATCCTAGGACGCCATGGTCATAACCTGAGCCAAAGGCAAACGCTTAACCGACTGAGCCACACAGACGCCCCAAATTCAACCATTTTAAAGTGTACAATTCAGTGACATTAGTACATCCACAGCGCTGTACAACTATCACCACTATTTAGTTCCAAAACATCTGCATCACTCCAAAAGGAAATTCCTGTACCACTGACCTCTCCCCTGCCCCTGTAAACACCATCTACTTTCTGGCTCTACGGATATTTGGTACAAATGGAATCATACAATATGTGGCCTTTTGAGCCTGGCTTCTTTCACTTGGTATAATGTTTTCAAGATTCATCCATGGAGGCTGACAGGAATATTTCATCTATGGATATACCATATTTTGTTTATCCAGACATCAGGTGATGGACATGCGGGTTGTCTCTATCTTTTGGCTACTGTAACGAGTGCTATATTCCTCTGCAAGTTTCTGTTTCAACACCTGTTTTCAGTTTTGGGGGAGTGGAACTGCAGGGTCATATGGTAATGCTATGTTTAACTCTGCACCATTTTACATTCCCACCAGCAATGTATGAGGGTACCATTTTCTTCACATTCTCACTAACACCTGTTATTTTCTGTTTTTATTATAGGCTTCCTAGTGAGTATAAAGTGGCTATTTCATTGTGGTTCTGATTTGCATTTCCCTAATGCCAATGGATGTTTATTATCTTTTCATGTGTTTTTGATCATTTATATTTCTTCTTTGGGTAAGTGTCTATTCAAGTGTTTTGCCCATGTTTTATTAGGGCTGTCTTTTTTGTTGTTGAGCTGCAAGAGTTCTTTACATATTCTGGACGCTAGATCCTTACCAGGTATATAGTTTGAAAATATTTTCTCCCATTCTTTTCACTCACTTCAGTGACCTCTGATCAACAAAAATTTTTAAATTTTGATGAAACCCAATTTATCTTTTCTTTTAGAGTCCTATCTAAAAAACCACTTCCAAATCTAAGTCGGCGTCTAGAGCTCTCTTTCTTTTTTTTTTTTTTTAAAGATTTTATTTATTTATTTGACACAGATAGAGACAGCCAGCGAGAGAGGGAACACAAGCAGGGGGAGTGGGAGAGGAAGAAGCAGGCTCATAACGGAGGAGCCTGATGTGGGACTCAATCCCAGAACGCCGGGATCACGCCCTGAGCTGAAGGCAGATGCTTAACCGCTGTGCCACCCAGGCGCCCCTATAGCTCTCTTTAACACCAAGCTAATCTCTTTATTTATAGAAACGAAATATCCTACTTTAACACACATCTTAGTTCTGGAATTCCTTTTTATTAATACTAACCTTTCATGTAGAAAAAACGACACCGTTTCAAAGCAATCTGCCTTGACATATAACCTCGTAACAAATGTTATAAGGTTAGCAGTACTGTTACTAACCTATAGAAACATGGTTTTTAAAAACAAAAACAGAGAGGTGCCTGGGTGGCTCAGTCAGTTAAGCATCTGCCTTCGGCTCAGGTCATGATCCTGGGGTCCTCGGATCTAGCCCCATGACAGCCTCCCTACCGAGCAGGGAGTGTGCTTGTCCCTCTCCCTATGCCTCTGCCCCTCTCCCCGCTTGTGCTCTTGCTCACACTCTCTCACTCGCAAATAATATCTTTTTAAAAAATAAATTAAATTAAAATAAAAACAAAAAAGATAAAACCTACAATTCCCACATTAAGTTCTTGCACAAACCATCTATTCCTTAGCTCCAAACTAAGGTAAACATACAAAAAGAAACCAAATTCTAGCATTAGAATTAGAACCTAGAAACAAGAGACTATAATAAATTATCCCCTCACATGAACCCCATCTGGAGGTCCCAGGTTTCCCCTATAGATTCTGCCAGTTGCTATAACTGACAATGTTTTAGTGGGTTTTGTCATAAGGACTCCTCCCAAACAAAAGACACCCAGAAGGTAATGCCCAGTTCTACATCTGAAATGCAGATTGGTATATGACAACTTAACTTTTTCCACAGCTAACTTAAAATATTTTATAAGAATAATGAAATAAGAGGGGCGCCTGGGTGGCACAGCAGTTGAGCGTCTGCCTTCGGCTCAGGGCGTGATCCCGGCGTTATGGGATCGAGCCCCACATCAGGCTTCTCTGCTGTGAGCCTGCTTCTTCCTCTCCCACTCCCCCTGCTTGTGTTCCCTCTCTCGCTGGCTGTCTCTATCTCTGTCAAATAAGTAAATAAATAAATCTTTAAAAAAAAAAAAAAAGAATAATGAAATAAGGGCCACCCGGGTGGCTCAGTTGGTTAAGCATCTGCCTTCGGCTCAGGTCATAATCTCAGGGTCCTGGGATCAAGTCCCACATCAGGCTCCATGCTTAGTGGGGCGTCTGCCTATCCTCTCCCTCTGCCCCTCCCTGCTGCGTGTGTGTGTGTGTGTGTGTGTGTGTGTGTGTATGCGTGCACGCGCACACATGCTTGTTCTCTCTCAAATAAATAAAATCTTTAAAAAAGAATCATGAACTAAGGTTAAAAATATATCACACAAAAAAATCCAGGAAGTTTGGGACTGAAGCAGTATTAGTATAGACATGTTCTGTATCTTAGAAAAAGTACCCTTCAGTTACAACAAGGAAATGGCAGATATTAAATATAGCAAAAGAAGGAACTTAATACTTCTTTAGTTTTCCCTGCATATATGTGTGAATATATATTATTCATATATTCCCACTCGCATGTCTTAAGTTATGATGGAAATTTATTCCAAAATGGTTTGAAAGCCACTGGCCTACAGAAACGAAAATAAGGAATAATTAAAAAATGATTCTAGCATGGGTAAAAGCAAAGAGCAAGCTGCATGACATACTAAAGCACTTTCTACCATGTATGCTTGGCAGACATTACTGAATAACATACTGCTTTACAATCCTAATGGAAAAAAAAAAAAAAAGAATTGCAGAGGATGACAACTAAAAATGTCCATGCACAAATTCAAACCTAAACTAGCCCTGCTTTCAAACTTTGGCCATAAACAAACTGGCTTTGTCAACCCTCAGGAACAATGCTTCTTTCTCTTGTTTTTAAGTGATAAACAGTTAAGATTCTGCATATGCAGGTGACCACTACCAAATCTATAGTTTAGAAGAGGGCTGGGCTGAAAGCTCAGGCCCTCCAAACCCAATGCCCAACTCAAAAAAGGTTGGGCCTGGTAATGCAGGCAGTACTGGGACTAAGAAGACAAATGGTGTTAAGTGTGGGAAATAAACTGAGGAAGAATTTGAGCTCTGAAGCACATTCTGGAAAGAAAGAGGACAAAAAAAAGAACATTTCTGTTGAATACCTATACATAAGGAATTTAAGGATGATGAGTCCAGACAAAGAATTAGGCAGATGCCATTTGTGATGGTTAATTTTATGGCAACTTGGAGGGTGTTTCTGGAGGAGATTAACATTTGAATCAGTGAACAGTGAATAAAGCAGATTGCCTTCAACGATGTGGGTGACCCTCATCCACTCAGTTGAAGGCCTGACTAGAACAAAAAGATGAGCCTCCTCAAACAAGGGAGAAATCAGCAGACTGCTTTCATTCTGCAAATGCACATCAGCTCTCCAGGTCATCAGCCTTCAAACTAAAACCACACCACAGGCTCGCCTGGGTCTCTGCATATCAAGCCCCACAGCTCCACTGCAGACACTGGACTTGATAGCTTCCACAACTGCATAAGCCAATGCCATACAATAAATCCTTTTATCTATTACATACTCTATTGGTTCTGTTACTCAGAGGTTCTAAAACCTATAGGGCTTGGGGCACCTGAGTGGCTCAATGGGTAAGCATCCTACTCGTGATTTCAGTTCAGGTCACGATCTCAGGGTTGTGAGATCGGGATCCTGCTGGGCATGGAGCCTGCTTAAGATTCTCTCTCTCCCTCTGCCCTTCCTTTCCCTCCCTCCCTCTCTCTCTGCCTCCCTCTCTAAAAAAAATAAATAAAATAAAATAAAATAAAATAAAATAAAATAAAATAAAATAAAATAATAAAATAAAACCTATGGGACTATAAGGGAGATCACATCCACTTACGGAGATTAAGAAAAATTAACAGAAAATCGTTTTTTAATTCAAACACATCACAAATATTTACTGAGAATCTATTAGGAGTCAGTTACTAAGATCAATACTAGAAATAGAGCAATAAAAAATATGGACACAGTCCCTTTGTGGAGCTTACATTTTAATGTGTGGCAAACCCACAACAAATATACATTATGTCAGGTAGTGGTGAGAGCTACAAAGTAAAAGTAGGGTAAGGGTAAGTTCAGAGTGATGCAAGGAAGAAGAGACTGGTCAAAGATCTATGTTACATAGGGGAGGCCTCTCTGAAGGGAAGAAGATATTTGAGAAAATATTAGAATGAAGTAAGTGAGCTAACCAAAGATGTGTGGGAAGACTTCAGGGCAAAAGAAACAGCAAATGAAAAGGCAATGAGATTAAAATAAAATAAAATAAAATAAAATAAAATAAAATAAAATAAAATAAAATAAAATAAAATAAAATAAAATAGAAAGACAAGGCAATGAGGTATGTGCTAGAGATACCAAAACAGAATGAGGCAGAGTAGAAAAATGAAACAGGCAAAGAGCACACCATGAAGGTCCTGGTGGGTGTGGTACAGAGTTTGTATTTTATTCTCAATGTGATGGGATGTCAATGAAGAGCATAATGCAATCTGTATGCTTTTAGAAAAGACTTTATTAACTACTATATAAAGAGCTGACTCTAAAAGGGCAATAGTAAAAGCAGGAAAACATTAAAGAAGATGAAGTTTGATGGAATGGAAAGAATTTTGACAAATAGAATATTCTGGATAAAGTTGACAAAATCAAACAAGGAAAAGAAAATTTGAGTACAAAGCTCAGAAGAAGCTAAAGAGTCATCTGCTTAGGGAATAAAGTTCTGAGAACTGATATAATCCCAAGTAATAGTATATAATAGTATATAAAAGTATATAATATATATATATTATATATATAATAAATAGTATATAATAGTATATAAAAAGATGGGACAATAATGAGGGATCACTATACATCTATAAGAATTGCCAAATGCTGATGAGGATGTGGAACAACAAGGACTCCGATTCATCACTGCTGAGAATGCAAAATGGTAGCCACTTTGAAAGACAGTTTGGAAGTTTCTCACAAAACTAAACAGCACAGCAATCATGCACCTAGGTATTTACCCAAAAGAGCTGAAAACTTATGTCCACACAAAAGCCTGCACATGAATGTTTAGAACAGCTTTATTCATAATTGCTACAACCTGGAAGCAACCAAGATATCCCTCAGTAGGTGAATGAATAAACTGTGGTACATCCAGACAATGGAATATTATTCAATGCTTAAAAAAAATAAAAATAAAAATAAAAAAAATAAACGAGATATCAAGCCATGAAGAGACACGGAAGAAAATGCACATTACTAAGTGAAAGCAGCCAACGTGAACAGGATACATACTGTAAGATTCCATCTAAATGATGTTTTGGAAAGGCGAAACTATGGAGATAATAAAAAGATCAGTGGTTGCAAGAAGGTGAGGAAAGAAAGAGACAAGTAGAGAACAGAGGATTTTTAAGGCAGTGAAAATATCAGGATACCATAATGACTGAAATATGTCATTGTACATTTGTCCGAACCCAGACAATGTACAACACCAAAAGTGAACCCCAATGTAAGCTATGGGCTTTGGGTGACTATGATATGCCCATTTAAGTTCACCATTGTAATAAATGTACCACTCTGGTGGGGGATGTTGGTAATGGGGGAAAGCTATGCATGTATGGGGGCAGGAGCTTAAATGGGACAACTCTGTACTTTCCCCTCAATTTTGCTGCAAAGCTAAAACTGCTCTTAAAAAATGTCTTTATTAAAACAAAAAGAGAGAAATGGGAAGAGAGGATAAATTTGGAGGTACAAGAAGCAGATTCAACAAAGGAAAAGAGAGATAAGAGTAAAATGGGCCCCTAGATACTACATAAGAAAAGCCAAAATAGCAAAAAGTGTTTCACAAAGCAACAATATAAATGCTACAGAATGACTGAGAATAAACCAATGGATTTTTCAACATCGCAATTTCGAGACCACAAGAAAATGTGGATGCAAGCTAGAAAAGGGTTCATATTTTAGTATTAAGCTTTAATCTGTTTTCTTCTAACTTCCTAATTGGGACCCAGTAAGTAGAAAGCATTTTAATAAAGACAAGGAAAAAGTAATTTTGGACTTTTTGGCAGACAAGAAGACACATCAGTGAAAAAAATGACAACCTGAGGGCAGACATAACAAGAGTGTGCCATGAAAGGAGGGCTCCAAAGACAAACCAACAGTTCTGCCCTGAAAGGCAGCTCTACTTTCCCCATTCTTCTATTCCTACTTGGGTACTACATTAGGAGGGATTCTAAGATGGCCCCCACAACCTCTGCCCCCTGTTCAGCCCATGATTAGAGTTGCAAGGCAAAAGGGATTTTGCAGGTGTAATTCAAGTAACTCATCAGTTGGCTCTGGTTTAATCAAAAGGGAGGTTTTCCAGGTGGGCCCGGCCTAATCTTAAAGCCCTTTACATGATGGTCTATAGATCAGAAACAGAAAAGAGAGACTTCTGAAGTCAGAGACAAGCTCCTGGTAGCCTGCAAGAAAGCAAACATCCAAGTTACTGAAATGCCTCTGAGCAAGACACTTTGAACAGCCTCTAAGAGAGTTAGGTGAGAGCAGACAAGAAAGCAGGGACTGAATTCTGCCAAAATGAACTTGGAAGAGGACTCTGAGCTCCAGATGAGAACCACAGCACCATCAACACCTAGACTGCAACCCTGTGTGGCACTAAGCAAAGAATCCAGACCACTCATAACTAGAAAGTGTAAGATAGTAAATGGGTGTTGTTTTAAGCTGCTAAATTTGTGACATCTGTTATGCATTAATAAAGAACTAATACAGACCCTACTTGCCTATAGAAGAGGCTGCTTCTATCCTGGCAACAAGAGGAGAGACAAGCAACCTTGAAGAAAAAAAAAAAAAAGCTATACTTTTTATGATTTCTCACTCACTATGACTAGGGATTTTGTTCAATTACTACTTGAGTCACAGTACCTGTTTTGCAATACATTTTTCCAACATATCAGTATTCTGAAAATTGTGCACAATGAAACAGGTTTACTTTATTTCCAATTTTAGAAAATTACTTTGATAATCATGCAGAAATAAAAATCACTGAGTGTCTAGGCTTCTTGGATGTCTGCCACAGTTGTCCCAGCACCTGGAGAGCTAGATCCCTCAAGCTAATCTCAGAAATGAGCACAAGGTCATGACTCCTGTCCTTCCTCAGTACCAAGAGTCTTTACTCCATAAACTACAATCTCCCATATTTGTTTAGAGTAAGAATAGCTCAGGGGGGCTCTCCGCTACAAAAAAGAAGGTCCCTCCAGAATAATTACAGCCTTGACCCCCTATAATGCGGACTCTAACAGGCCGAACACCTCCTTATTAATTAAACATGCAACAAGCCAAAGCCAGGCATTTCCTGCTGGGAACTGTAGTTCTCCCCTCGACCTTCAACCACTGGCTGCGCGAAACCTATCACGAGCCCAACCGGCGACCCGAGCGCCAGGAGCCACGATTGGTCCCTGAATGGGGCAGCACGAGGCTGATTGGATAACACGTCCCCGAAGACGCGCCGACGGTCCTGCGCCCGCCTCCCCGCCACCTTCTTTCCACACCCCATCCCGCTACAGCAATAACCCTCAAGTCATCCCTCTGGGGCAAACTCCCCAGTTAACTGCTTCACGGGGCGGCCCAGGACTCTCGCAATGAAGGCGGCCCTGACACACGCCTCTGTCCCAGGGCCTAGACAGAGCGAAAGCCTCTCCCATTTTCCGTTGGTTGCCCGGAGTCAGTCTCACCACGCGCTCTCTCCCGGCGCCCCCGCGCTCACCTGGGCAGCGGCGGTCACACCCGATAACTGACAGGCCCGCAGCATTTCGGCCGGGGCGACGAAACCGCTGATATACGCGGGAGCTGCCGCGGCGGCGCTTGTAAGGGAGAGAGTGCGTGAGTGCGTCCCTCCGTACGCGGAGCCTCTCCGCGCCGGTCGTACCGGAAGGGCAACCAACGCCGCTGCGCACGCGCAGCCCCCTTTCTCGACCCCGCCCAGGCCTCTGGGAGAGGGTGGGCCCTCCCTTGGCGGAAAAGGCGATTTCTCCTTCCGGGCCGCTCTCGGAGTTCTTGTCTGTAGCCCCAAGAAGGAGTTGGTAGGCGAACGCGGAGTGGGAGGGCGTGTGAAATTCCGGGCTTTGGATCAGTACGGAAAGCAGATGTTATTCTTCGAAGAATTCAAGCAAGAGAATATCTCAGCCCCTTCTGTCAGCTTGATATTTCGTAGAAAGCAATGAATTTGGCGAAAGTTACGTAAACAATGGTATTGACTTGGTTTGCGTGTTTGTTTCATTTGACAGCCTCTCTTCAGGGAGTCATCCTGACTACGGGAGAGACTGGGTGAACGAACACTGGAGAGATCTTTGTGCGGAGTGTGTTGTTCACGTTTTAATGAATGGCAGAGAGGGAGAGAAACCCAGATTCTTCGGGTTCCATTGCTTCTCCTTCTAGATTAAACCACACTGATTTTCCCACCACGTTTTCATTTTCCAAAGATAATTTTGGCTGCAATCTGTGGAAAGGGTTGGAAGTTACGGAGGTCAGCGCAGAAAAACTGTTCAAAGTATTCCACTGAGTCTGTAGCCAAGGTTTAGCATGTTACATATTGAATATAGTATTTAATACTATTAGTACTACTAATGATCTTATCACCATTACAATATCAAAGAAACTAACGTGTATATCTATTGTGTTTGCAAAGTATTTTCAGGTCTTAACTAGGTAATGTATTACAGTATGGTGTTCCTAGAATTACGGTTTTTTACAGCATGGTGGTATTACAATATGATACTAATCCCACTTGTAAAATGGAGAAATGGAGTTGAAAATTTATCTAAAATCAAATACTTACGTTTGTATATGTTCAGTGCTTTTCAGGGTACTTTATATAATAATTACATTACACTCTCTGTTTAATATCACCATTACCTAACGGCCTCCAGAACAGTCTCCCATTTTTAAAATAATTTTAGCAATTAAATTGAAGTCTCCCAACCCCATCCCTGCCCAGTGCTGTTATGCTAGGTAATGCCAGTGTAATGACTTTTCTAACATCTTGGCCATAAACCTCTCAATACCAATAAACAATTTCAATCTGCTCCAACCATGTGGGCCCCACGCCCAGTTCTTGGGCCTGAACGTCATTACCAACTTCTCCATCTTCCAGATCTCAAAACTCCAAAATTAATTTCTATTGTTTCCTAATGTCGCATTTAACCAAGTCCTTAATTTGCATTCTGCACATGCAATTTATGAAAATTTTTTTGCTTTAAAATGGACTCCCCTAAAGTAACACACAAGTTTAAATCACTCTTCTGTTCAAAAATGTGCAATGACTCCCAGTGCCAATTCAAGGAGCATTTATGAAATGTCTCGGTACTTTTCCAGCATTTGGGAATGTTTTTAAGGCTGAACTTGGCCACCTTAGGTGGAAGATTAAGAAAGCAATGATAGTGGTCAGAGCGCATCACCCATTTACATACCCTAAAACCCAGAAGAACTAAAGGATATAACATTCTCAGTTGGTTCTCAGAGTGCAAACTGGGATCACTAGGGAGTCTGAGACCTTTTCAGAAGATCCGTAAAATCAAAATTACCTTCATAATACTAAGATCCTATTTGCTATTTTCACTCATTATCTCATAATTTTATAGTAGAGTTTTTCCAGAAGCTAGGTGACAGGTGATATCACAACAGATTGAATGCATAAGCAAATTCAATATTAAACCAGACCTTAAAGAGATTTGCAAAAAAGGTGAATAAAATGACACTCTTCTCACTAATTTTTTTTTTATCTTGGAATAGTTAATTTTCATGAGTCTATTTTTGTTATAGAAATAATTGTTTTAAAATCAATTAGTATAGTAGGCAGAAAAATTATTCCCGAACATATACACATTTCCCTAATCCCTGGAACCTATGAATGGTACCTTGCATGACAAAGGAACTTTGCAGATGGGATTAAATTAAGACTCTTGAGATGGGGGACTATCCTGGATTATATGCATAGGCCCAATGTCATGAGAAGTGTCCTTACGAGTAAAAGATGGGGACAGGAGGGTCAGAGTCAGAAAAGGATATGTGACAATGGAAGAAGAAGTCAGAGGGATGTGATTACTGACTGTGAGGATGGAAGAAGGCACAAGCCAAGGAACATAGGCAGCCTCTAGAAGCTAGAAAAGGCAAGGAAACAAATTCTCCCCTAGAGCCTCCAGAAGGAACACAGCCCTGGACATTTTGATTTTTGCCTTATGAAACCCATTTTAGACTTAAGACCTACAGAATTGTAAGATGATCTGTGTGGTGTTAAGCCACTAAATTTGGGGTAATTTGTTACAACAGCAATTGGAAACATAATTAAAAGCTCTCTGGGGTCCTCAGTTTTTAAGTATGTAAAGAGGTTCTAAGACCAAAAAAATGTTGAGATCCACTGCTATAAATAAATCCTGTAGCTTTCTGTCCTGGCTCCCTCTCTTCTCATCTTAGCTCTTCCTGTTCTTACTGCCAAGAATGACCTTGCCCTTGTTAAAATCCTCCCCATTCTCTAAGATTCATGTTATATTCTACCACCTCTTCCCTGATCATCTCAGTCAGAAAGCCTCTCTCCTTAACTTTGGTCTACTCCTGTGAATTATTTATCTGCCTTGTATTTGTTCTGTACTTGTTTCCTTATTAAATGTGAACTCCTTGAGACCAGTCTTGAATCTTACCCATTTCAACCAGTATATGGTGTCATTTATTGTATATGAATGGAATATCTTAGCCAACAAGGATGAGTGAGAGATTTGTTTTCTGTTTGAATGAACATTAGGAAGAAATGTATGATCACTAATTATCAAGAATAAATTAAGGAGGGGTGCCTGGGTGGCACAGCGGTTAAGCGTCTGCCTTCGGCTCAGGGCGTTATGGGATCAAGCCCCACATCAGGCTCCTCTGCTATGAGCCTGCTTCTTCCTCTCCCACTCCCCCTGCTTCTGTTCCCTCTCTCGCTGGCTGTCTCTATCTCTGTTGAATAAAAAAAAAAAAAAAAAAAAAAAAAAAAAGAATAAAAGAAGGAACACAGAATTGTTTAGGAGAGATTGAGATGCTATTCTACCAAATGACAGTGTTAATGATTAGAAAAAATATGTGTGTGATAGCCTTAGGATATTTACATTAATTTAATTATGGTTGTCATTCAATTAAAAAAATTTTTTTTAAATATCATTGCTATTTCCTACTCACTTAGCCTAACAGCCACCACCGTTGGAAGAAAATAAGTTATTTTCTCAAATTTAATAAAATGAGCAAAAAGAAATTGTGTTTCAAATTGTGTACTTTAAATAGATCTGTCAATCAAATGCTCATTAAAAATTTAAGAGCCTACTGTATGTCAGAAACTCTTCATAGGCACTTGTTTTACAGCGGTGAAGAATAGCCTGGCATATAGAAGACATTCAGTCTTCCTTTATTCATTTTTTTTTCCTCCTCCTTCGGCTCCACCCAAATTTCTTTTTCTTAATTTCCTTTTGCCCTGGAGCTTTTAGACCCAATGCGGCTGCCGTAGGCCGGGGTGGCAAGATGGCGGCTCCTGCCTTTGCTCGCGCCGTGAGAGCAGCATCAGGTAAGTGGAAAGCCGTGCGGTTGATTTATCCCCTCATAGAAGTCGGGACTGGTGCAGGATGGAGTAGGCGCTTAGCGTGGAGGTTAACAGGAAAAAAAAAAAAAAAGGCCAGAAGATTGCTCCGATTTTTCTCCGGGACTGCCTGTGTTCGGCCGGTCGCTTCGGAGATTCCCGACACTTTGGGACCCGGGCAGACCTGGGTGTCCCCAAGTTTCCGCGTCTTTACCGGCTCCTGGCCAGTCCGCCTTACCTAGAAAACAGACTAGAAGGACTGGGGCGAAGGAGGGCGAAGGAGACAGAAAAGTCCCTGCTAACTTCATTTAGAGGTAGAACGCGCCACTTATGACCTTTGGCCTTGAAAAAGTAATTTCTCTGAACCTTAGGTTCTACAGCTCTAAAATGAGGGTGACCCCATATACCTGAGCACTAGATGAGCTCGTGAGTGTAAAGCGCCCCGCGTAGTGCCTAAGACACAGCAAGCTTGTATGTATGAGATTCACACAATGTGCAGGAAATGTGGCTGTTTTTTTGCTCACTCAGTCCCCAGCACTGGGGCAGTCATAAGGATTTCTCTGCTGAGAGAGATGACAGGAGTGAAGGCAATTAAATTAAGTTGCCTTCGCTCTAAGGACTTCAGCAAAAAATATTATTTAAATGTGATAAGATTATCGGTAAATTACGTATCCACAAAATAAATTAGGATAAAATTCTGTGTAAGAAGAATAGAAATAAGGAAAAAAGCTACAATGTAAATTTCCCAACTGTTACAGAAGAGCATGTTTATGAGGAGTATTTTTTAATTGTGAAAATAACATATGAAGAAAAATGTAACATACACGAATGGCTTAACAAGTAACTCTAAAGCAAACACCCGTGTAACACTGAAGGCAGGACACAGAACACTACCAGGAACCTCTTCTCTACCTCTCTGTGCTTCTCCTAAGGAAAATTCCCTCTTTCTGCTTAATATAAACAGTAGCCTCATTTCATTGTAAACCTTGTCTTTTTTTCTGTAATAATTTTTTTTTAAAGATTTTACTTATTTATTCGACAGAGATAAATACTTATTTATCCCGGCGAGAGAGGGAACACAAGCAGGGGGAGTGGGAGAGGAAGAAGCAGGCTCATAGCAGAGGAGCCTGATGTGGGGCTTGATCCCATAACGCCGGGATCACGCCCTGAGCCGAAGGCAGACGCTTAACCTCTGTGCCACCCAGGTGCCCCTTCTGTAATAATTTGAACATCTATATAGGCATTTGTAAGTAATGTATTGTTTAGTTTTTCCTGTTTTTGTACTTTACATGAATGGAATCACACAGTATGTACTCTTGTGTCTTTCACTTTGTGAAATTCATTCATTTTGGGTTTAGCTGTAGTGCTTTCTTGTTCCTATATAATAGTCTCTTATTCGACCACCCCACAATTCTCCATTTTGTGGTTGCTGGGCATTTGAGTGTTTTCAGTTTGGGGCGATTAGGTACAAAGCTGATTTTCCTTGTGTCCTGGCACATGAGTGCAAGAATTTCTGTACAACGTGCTTGTGTATATACTTATAAAACTGGCTGTGAAACTGCTGAATCAGAATATGTATATATTCAGCATTGCCTGATACTGTGAAAGTGATGTGCTTCTTTAAAGTCACCCCAGGGGTACCTGGGTGGCTCAGTCGGTTAAGTGTCAGACTCGATTTCAGCTCAGGTCATGATCTCAGGGTCATGGGACTGAGCCCCATACATAATTTTTCATAATACTTTTATTTTTTTTTAAATTAATAAATGTTTATTGCCAAAATGTAATATTATTTTAACCTCAATAATTGTTGGATTTAGTATTCATAAAAATTTCATTACATCTAAAAACCACTTGTTGTTTTTTTTTTAATGGTTTTTTATTATATTATGTTAGTCACCATACAGTACATCCCCGGTTTCCGATGTAAGGCTCGATGATTCATTAGTTGTGTACAACACCCAGTGCACCATGCAATACGTGCCCTCCTTACTACCCATCACCGGTCTATCCCATTCCCCCACCCCCCTCCCCTCTGAAGTCCTCAGTTTGTTTCTCATAGTCCATAGTCTCTCATGTTTCATTCCCCCTTCTGATTACCCCCCCTTTCTTTATCCCTTTCTTCCCCTACCGATCATCCTAGTTCTTATGTTCCATAGATGAGAGAAATCATATGATAGTTGTCTTTCTCTGCTTGACTTATTTCACTTAGCATTTTCATAATACTTTTAGAGGGTATGGGATCAAAAAGCTTAAAGACCACTAGTTTAGACAGTCATACTCACTTTCCTCCCCACTCCCCATTGTTTTGATTCCTGCCACACGGAGCTATTTGTAATTCCCCAAACTTACTATCCCTCCCCTTGTTTTTTTTTGACTCTTCACCTGTACATTCCCTGTTCCCTCTGCCTCCTCTTATTCCTTCAAAACCCTGGTTTTGTGTCACTTTGTTAAAATATCTGTGTTCTCCATATAAGAATGTGTTTAGAGAAAGCCAGTGTGTATCAAAGTGCCCAAACAGGGCAGAAGACTGAAGGAGCAGTTAATTACTGCCCTTGATTTGTGTGCTACCCTTTTGTCAGCACGTTCTGAGGCTGTGTTCAGGTTTGTTTTTTTTTTTTTTAAGATTTTATTTATTTATTTGACAGAGATAGAGACAGCCGGCGAGAGAGGGAACACAAGCAGGAGGAGTGGGAGAGGAAGAAGCAGGCTCATAGCAGAGGAGCCCGATGTGGGGCTCGATCCCACAACGCCAGGATCACGCCCTGAGCCGAAGGCAGACGCTTAACCGCTGTGCCACCAGGCGCCCCTGTGTTTAGGTTTTACAAGCTAAATCACGGGGTTGATCCACCTCAGGGTATGGTGTATAAGGCCCCCAAGTTATTTTCCCAGGAACTGCTATCAAGCAAGATTCACCCTTCCTTCATTTTTTTTCTTTTTCTTTTTTTTTTTTTTTTAAGATTTTATTTATTTATTTGACAGAGACAGCCAACAAGAGAGGGAACACAAGCAGGGGGAGTGGGAGAGGAAGAAGCAGGCTCCCAGCAAAGGAGCCTGATGTGGGGCTCGATCCCACGGAAGGCAGACGCTCAACGACTGTGCCACCCAGGCGCCCCCTTCATTTTTTTCTAACTTCAGTGTGTTTATCCTAGATTTTGTCTTGTTAATTTTGATCCGTTTTACCAAGATCACTTTGAGTCCAGATAGTCTTTGGACTTTGCTTTCATGCAGATTTGACAGACATGCTTTATGCAGCTTCAGGACCTTCATAAAAATTGAGGAAGATATAATCAATTAGGGAGCCAGGAAAAGACTTTCATCAGAACAGCAATCAACTAATTCGGGGATAGTTTCTAGTCAACTTGGAATTTACCTAACTGTACTATTATCCTGCCCACATTTATTTCTTTAGAATATAAAGAAACCTTTTCACATGCCTTCCTAAAGTCAGGATACATTGTGTCTAGACATCCCATGATTTCCCAGTCTAGTGACTACATCAAAAAACGAAGTTCTTTTCTTTTTCTTTTTTTTTTAAATTAATTTGACAGAGAGAGAGACAGCCAGCGAGAGAGGGAACACAAGCAGGGGGAGTGGGAGAGGAAGAAGCAGGCTCCCAGCGGAGGAGCCTGACACGGGGCTCGATCCCATAACGGCGGGATCACTCCCTGAGCCAAAGGCAGACACTTAATGACTGAGCCACCCAGGCGCCCCCATCTTTTCAAGGAACGATTCCCTCCCAGTTGACAATATAGATTTTTTTTGTGTGCACTTCCTGTTTATTTATCCATTCTAACTCCTTTTTTTTCCCTACAAATGAGCCTGTAATTTACCCATTTATATGTTCTAGACTCTTACCTGCTCACTTCCTTCAGGGGAGGTTTCTAAGAATTTCTGAGAGTTTTTGTTTGTTTTGTTTTAACCAAGACACCAAGTTCTGGTGACCTTGTGAAAATTGGGACATTTTCTTGTCTACTGTTCTCCTCTTCAATTCATTTAATCTTTCAAAGATTACCTCTTAGTTTGTACTCATGTCTGCAAATATTTACAATTCTTTGAAATACAAGTTATTTATACCTGGAGACTTGAATGCCTTGCAGTAGAGAATTTCACTTCCAAGCTCCCAGAGGGGCTCCCTCAACAGTCTCCTGAATCTTGGATTTCAGCTCACTCATTAATGTTTATACTACCCTTTTTAGTTTGAAAATTGTTATCTTTGATGGAGAATAGAAAAGCAAAATATGGGTTTTACGTATTCAGTCCTTCTCCTGCCATCTGTTAACATTATACCATTTTTGCTAAGCATTTCTCTGCTCTTAACTCTCTGCTACTAGCATTCATTAAATGATCTCTCTGTGCCAAGTGCTCTTCCTAGCACTTTTCATGTTTTCTCTCATTTAATTCTTATCACCTCCCCATGACTAACCTTATTTAAATTTGGGGAAACTGGAGCCCAGAAGGGTTAAGTACCTTGCCCGTGGTCACACAGCTAGTGAGAGTGGAGCTGGAATATGAGTGCAGACAGTCTGACTCGAACACCAGCAGTCCAGGCCCACGCTACACCGCCCCTCATTTGTTATGTGAAATCAGTGCACTGAACAGGAAGGCAGTGGTTCTAAGCCCTGGCTGAACTGCAGTCTCACCTGTGGAATTTTTTTTTTTTTAAACCCACTTTTGAGGGGCGCCTGGGTGGCGCAGTCGTTAAGCGTCTGCCTTCGGCTTAGGGCGTGATCCCGGCGTTCTGGGATCGAGCCCCACATCAGGCTCCCCCCCTCCAGCCTGCTTCTTCCTCTCCCACTCCCCCTGCTTGTGTTCCCTCTCTCGCTGGCTGTCTCTCTCTGTGTCAAATAAATAAATAAAATCTTTGGGGAAAAAAAAAACCACGGTTGAGGTATAATTTACCTACCATAAAATTACCTGTTTTATGTGTACGATTGATGATTTTTAGTCAATTTAATGGGTCGTGCCACCATCACCGCAATCCAGTTTGGGGGCATTTCCATCATCCCGTGGCGCTTTCTCGGCGTGCACATTCTCGAGTCCCACCCTCGACTCAGAATCGGAGTCGGGTCAGTGCCCTGTGAGTGATTCTGCTTTGTAGCCCCGGACTCGTACTTTGGCAATAATGTGAGGAATAGGTGAAGAGGACTGGATTCAGTGCACGCATCTCGGCCCCCCCGGCCCCCACCCCACGAGGTGCCTTCTGAACGGCGCCCAGGCATCGCCTACTGTCGGGCAAGCAGTGTCAGCCTCTGGCTCGTCCAGTCCCCGCTCCGGGCACGTAGTTGTTTCAGCCCCCCTTGCCGTTTTGTATGTTGTTCATCCTACCTGGACCCGCTACCTGCTCCTCCCGTGGCCTGTTCATTTCCCAGAGAGCTCAAGTACCTCTTCTGCTTTCTTTATGACTCCTCTTGCCACTCTGTTGCCTCTCCGGGGAACGGCCAGGCTCTCTGTGTCCGCCTTGCCATTGCACTCTGTGCTAGGGAGCCCTGGCTCGTCAGAGGAGAGGATCGGGCAGGGGGGACTTAGTGTTGCGAACATTTTTCTTCCCTACTGTTGAACACAGAACTAGGACATATCAGAGTGGATCGTGGTGGTGGTCGCACAACTTCCTAAATTTATTAAAAAGCATTGAATTACAGAAATGGGTAATTTTGTGGTACGTAAGTTATACCTCACTGAAGTTGGTAAAAATCTCCCCAGGTGAGTCTGACGCTCACCTTGTTTTGACACATTCATTTTACATAAATACCTGGATGCATATTTTGGAGTATTGTAGGAAACCAGGATGTTTCTCTCTTTACAGGAGTCTTACGGCCCCTGAACACCTTGGTATCTTCAGCCTATCAAAGCCGTGTCAAGAATGCCTGTCTCAGCTCTGCACTGTCCACCCGACATTTTAGTTCTCTTCAGACACCAGTTGTTTCCTCTGCTCCCGGACTCAGCGCCTGTGTCAGAAACCTGCCATGTGGGCATACGGCAGCAATCCTCAACAGGTAGAGTGTATTTCAGTGAACGTGGTGCTTAGACAGAAACTGTAAAATATTCATGCCCGCAGAGACACCTTCGAAGCAGATGGTACTCTTCGCCTGCCTGCAGTTTGTCATGTAGACTTTGCCTGCCGGAGTGGGAGAATATGACTGCTATCCCCATATGCCTACGTGCCAGCAGCAGGGACCACCGGAGCACACTTCTGATGTTCTAGATGTGGTTTCCTGGATGGAAGCTGTCAGCCAAAGCGGAGGGTGAACGAGACGCTCAGCATGCAAGGCTGGTGTTCATTTAGTCAGCAAATACTTAGTTGAGGACTCCGGGGTGCCCGGCTTGGCAGAAAGGATACAAAGATAAACTGAAGTCCTCAAAGACTTGGTAATCTGAAGAAATCAGGTGCTTAAAATACATAGGGTGAATTCTCTCACAGGGATTGAGGGGGTAGTTGATGGAAGGCTTACCAGTCGGCGATAGTGGCTCTTACTTATGCTTAGTGTCCTGGGTCATTTAAGGTAACGATGTGTATTGAAGTCGGCTCTATTCCAGTGGAACTCCTTCACTCATTTCTAAGTATAGAAATGAATTCTATCCTCGAATGAGTCTTATTGCGGAGTTAAATTTTTTCTTAATATATTTTAGGGTGGCCCCCTTGCTTCCAGATGTCCTGAAGCTACCAGTCAGAACCGTCACGTACTTCAGTTCACGGAAAGGGAAAAGGAAGACCGTGAAAGCTGTCGTCTATAGGTTTCTTCGACTTCATTCTGGCCTGTGGCTGAGGAGGAAGGTGAGTCTTCACACTGTTATTTGATTGAAAAAGGAATGGGAGCAGATGAAAATGAAGAATTCAGGGAGACTGTTCCTTGACATATCTTTGTCCCGTTGACCAGAAGCTTTTACGGTGCTGGGCTCAAGTACCAGCTTGGCGGGCGTCTCTTCGTGTCAATGAACTCGTGTGAGGAGGACGTGTGTAAGCATTCGTAAAACAAGTATCATCCACAGTGGTTCATCTCCTTACTGTAGGCTGAGTTCATCTCAGGTCTCCTACGTGTCGGGCGTATCTAGTGATCACCAGCAGCCCTGTGACACCCCTCCTGTGTGATAGCCTGTGGGGAGGCCCTCTTTCAGCCTAGAGTGTCACGGCTGCAGAGGCGCCTGCGCAGGGACTGCGTGGTTGGCTCAGATTGGGGGCTGCAGGGCCCTTCTGCTTACTTTGTTGTTGTTGTTTTCCAGCTTTGCGTTGGATATTAATACATATCCAGTGTCTTAGTCTTTATGACAGAATATTAACCCCACATACACTTTCTTAACTGTATGATTTTCTCTCTGTCGGCGTGTTTGATTGGGACCACAGCCTCCAAAGGGACCTCTGGCAAATTATTACTGCTCTGTCCTCTCCCACAGCATGTCGTGAGCATGTGTGTGGCCTTTTTCACTCACGTCTTTATCCTCGGAAACAGTAGCTGACAGTTACAAAGCAGTTGAAGACTAGAGTTTTGCAAAACCACCTTTGAGTTTTGATAACTATTCAAATTCTAATTCCCTTTTACTACTCGGAAGTGAAACAATTCTTTAAAGATGAAAATTTGTTTCCCCATAAAAATAAAATACTTAATTGGTAGGACTTTCACTAGTTGAAAGGATTATCTCCTGTCTTATAAACAATCCTGAATTTAAGGTAAATAGGTTGACGGTTCCTTCGGAACAGAACCGTGGTAGTTCATTTGCTACACTCGTAAATAGAAGCTCATGTAATCCGTAAGCAGCTAAACTTAAGTCATTTGGTTAATAGTTCTGAATTTTGGACCAGAAATTTTCTTCCCCCTTGTTGTCATACGATTATTTCCAGGTCTTCATCTGGCCCTAGATAAAATAAGCTGGGTGGGTTTTTTTGCCTTCCTTTCTACATCTCTTTTATTGGACCCTGAAACGCTCATGTTATTAAAAAGGACCTGATCAGATTCTCCAGTCATAATGCCTAGTCCCCACTCAGGACCCCAAAAAGTATTCTATATATGGAGTGGCCTGCTTCATCAAAATGTAATATTAAGAGGACAACAAAAAAGCTGGGTGGGTTAATTTATATTAATGTATAAAAACTGAAAATACTTTCTGCAGCAGTTTTATTCCCTCCCATTTCTGAACCTAGAGAGTGCCTAAAAAGCTTCAAGCATTTTCATAGTGGTTGCATTCCATAGAGTAGATCAGAGGGTACTAGTGGTAAGAGGCAGGACAGCAAATTACCTGTAAGTCAGAGACCCACAGGAACCCAGATTGGCTTGCAAACTAGAAAATTATTACAGAGATATGGGGATTTGGGTTTGAAACTTTCAATTTAAATTGTAAGCAAGGAGTAGAGAAAATCTAATCCCTGGCATGTTAAAACCAGAACTCTTAAATAACGTTTCCTTATTTCTGAGTATAACTGTTGTGTGGAAGTTGCTGGTCAGAGTGAAACCCAAGGTGCCTTCTCAGCCCAGGGCTGTGGTTTTGTTCAGTTAGTGTAGCGCCCCAGGGCACTCTTGGCTTGAGGGACGCGGGGCTCTTAGCAATAGCTTGAGTGTTAGTCTCTCCTCCCCTGTAACTTTCTATGTGGTTTTCGCCATGTATTAACCTGTGGGGCACCTAAGGTCTCTTCTACTCTACACAGACGATGATTGTAATTTTATATTTAATCTAATTCTTCTTCAGAAATTCTTTTTTTCTTTCTTTCTAATTCAAAAATTAATTCTCCAAAATTAATAATGCTTGGACGGTGTATATGGCAGTTCTGGGTTAAATATACGAGTTAACCATTCCTTTACCACTCCCAACGGTGGTTTTATTATATTTGTTATTCCTTAGAAAAATACTACAGAAACTGGTCCTCAGTGCGAAAGGAAGAAATGAAGCAGTATACTTGAGAACTGGGTTTTGTCAGCCTCGGTAATACTTAGTCCCCTTAAATGAGTATAAATGTTATCAACTAGCCAGGAATGCCCTTCCTCATCCTCCACATTGGGAAAAATAGTAGAGTAGTGGTTAAGAACTCTTACTAGTTCTTTGATCTTGGTCTGCTACCGTTAACTTCTCTAATCAATGGTTGTTTCTCTTTAATCTGTAAAATGAGAATAATAGTATGTTGTTGAAGACTGTTGAAGAGATAATAAGGTAATGTATATAAAGTTAGCAATTATAATTATATATCATTACTCTATCCTTTGCCCTCCACAGAGTCATTTGGCTTTATTTTCTGTGGTTCTAATTTAAATAATCTTTTATCAAAGTATTAAATTATTAATATGTCTTTTTCAAACTGCACGTGCTTTCTGTATCTACCCCTCACTGAGAATCACATCTTTCTGAAAAACATACCAGCCCTGGTAAGTCTCATCTTTGTTCCCACTGGGCCTATAAGCCATGAATAGTGAAGATATCTGTGGTTTCCTATATAACATCATCTTTTGAATGTTTATAATATCATCTACAGGCTGGTTATAAGAAAAAATTATGGAAAAAGACGGCTGCAAGAAAAAGGCGCTTGAGGGAATTCGTGTTCTGCAATAAAACCCAGAGTAAGCTCTTAGATAAAATGACAACGTCTTTCTGGAAGAGGCGAAACTGGTATGCTGACGATCCCTATCAGAAGTATCATGATCGGACAAACCTGAAAGTATAGATCAGAAGTTTTATGACTTCCCAGCTATTGAGTATGTATCTTCGCGTATATGATGTCTTTGCAAAATGGAATAAGTACAAAACTTGATGTAAATTGTGCCAATTGGTATGGAAACACGCAGCTCCAACATTAAACTTATTAAAGTTTGAACCCTTAATGGATTAAACATTTTCAGATTTGCTCAGGGAAATAGGAGTTTAAAATTGTTCATTATTTTTAACAAATGGTAATGGCTTTACTAGTTCCAGTGAGGCTTATTTAGTTGCAAGGAGTTTCAAGTTAGGGCAGGTGTAAGAAGGCTGTAAAGCTAACAAGTGAGCTCCAGCAGTGTGACCTTATTTTAAGTATATATACGTGGGAACTCAGGAACCACCTGGCCACCCCCACCCCCCACCCCCATCTAACCTCCAGGCCTCAGGAAGAACAGAAATTACATGGTGTTCCCGAATACAAGGCACCTCCAAGGGCCCCAGCAGCAGAAGATAGATTTTTTAGGCTTGGGGACTGCCATGTATGCGACTCAGTTTCTGCCCCCATAATAACTGGCTTGCACCTCACAGGTTGTTTTCTGCATCCCAACCCTCAACCTCTATCTCCCAGCTCTAACTGCCAACAGACTAACTGGGCCAGTTTGTCTCTTCACTAAACACCAGGTCTCATCAGGAGTCACTGACCTGCGTCAGGAACCCACCCTGGCTCACTTGGGTGTGTTAAGCAGGGTCACATGGAGCAAAAAATAGTTATATAAACAGTTTCACTTAGAGGTGAGCATGGGGTGGCAACACACGTCTAGTATTCTAGGTTTATGGTGTTCATGACAATTCTCAGTTCATAGAGAGACAAGTAAATGAGATAGCCTTTCAGTATGCCCATTCATGAAACAAGAGGCTTTCGAGGTGAAGACAAACACTTTTTATCCAAGAGTTGAAAGGCGTTGTATTTTCTTTTCTCTTTTTTTTTAAGATTTTATTTATTTATTTATTTATTTATTTATTTATTTGAGAGAGATGGAGAGGGGGAGAGACCATGCAAGCAGGGGGGCGGAGCTGAGGGAGAGGGACAAGCAGACTCCATGCTGAGCACAGAACCTGACGCAGGGCTCGATCTTGACCCTGAGATCATGACCTGAGCTTAAATCAAGAGTCGGATGCTTAACCAATTGTACCACCCAGGGGCCCCAAGGCACTGTATTTCCTAAAGGCTAGTTTATCTGAGATTTCATATTTTTAATTGTGAGAATAAACATTTTCCAAAGACACACTGTAGAAACTAAGGGAAAACAATCATTTTGGAAATGATACAAGAGCTAAGCATTGTTCACTTGAAGAGGGTTAGATGACAGGCATTGAGGAAAATCCTGTTCACTGTGTGGTTCAGGTCTAGGGCGGTGGTTCTCAGCTATCCCATCAGAGTCATCTGGGAAGCATCTTCAAACAACAAAGCACTTTGCCTGGTTGAAAAACCATTACAGATCTTAACAAACTTACAATGGAGTTACATCCCAAAAAATCTATTCTAAGTTGAAAATATCATTAAACTGAAAATGCATTTAATACACCCAACCTACCGAACATCACGGCTTAGCCTAGCCCGCCTTCAGTGTGCTCAGGACACTTAGTTGGCCTACAGTTGGGCAAAATCATCTAACGCAAAGCCTATTTTATAATGAAGTGTTGACTGTCTCATGTTTATTGAGTACTGTACCAAAAGTGAAAAACAGAAAGGGTGTGTCTGCTCAGAATGGTTGTAAGTCTGTCAGTTGTTTACCCTTGTGATTACTTGGCTGACTGGGAGTCTCAGCTCATTGCCACCACCCAGCATCACAAGAGAGTGTCCTACCGTGTATCGTTAGCCCGGGAAAAGATCAAAATCAAAATTAAAAGTATGGTTTCTACCAAATGCTGCTTTCACACCATCATAAAGTCGAAAAACCTAAGTCAAACCATCATAAGTCAGTATTAAATAGAATTATGCCTCAATTACTACTTCAAATCCTTTACTATAGTAGTTGATGATGATAAGATGAAGCTTCTCTATTGTTAACAGAATAAGGCTGAGGATAACCAAATTGAAATTCTGTGGCAAGTCAGGCTAGGATTATTAGAGGAATTTCTTGAAACCAGTGCATGTTCCTTAAGAGGAAAAGGAGTGACGATAGAGGGTTCTAAAACTAGAAGGCCAGCTGTATGTCTGTTTATACAGCCAATTAATAAAGAACAGACATTGGATTTGAGATGAGGTAAGACTCAAGCATCCGATGGCATTCTGTTTTGATTGGTTTTCCTTTCCTCATAACTTCTGAGGCAGCAGAGGCCAACCATTCATAAGGTTTCCACATCATTTTTTTAAAAGATTTATTTATTTATTTATTTGAGAGAGCGTGCGCACATGTGGGAGGGGCAGAGGGAGAGGGACAAGCAGACTTCGTGCTGAGTGCAGAGCCCAACACAGGGCTCGATCTCACAACCCTGAGATCATGACCTGAGTCAAAATCAAGAGGCATCCCTGCATCATTTCTTAGCCGCCTGGCCCCTGCCTCTCTCACTCACCCCTGGTAGCAGGATGGAAGTGGCACCCGAAGAAGTTGAGGAGGAGGCCACTTTCCCACTGCCTCCGTGACTTCTCTAGTGCAAATGCGGACAACAGAGATCTCTGTTTTGGGGGCCTCAGAGCACCTTGGTTTTTCCTGTAGGCCAGAGGTAGGAGAGGTAGAGACAAGGACTGGCAACCAGGCCTCAGCATCCAAACATGGGCTGAAGTGGAAGGGCTGACAGGCATAGGATTTCAGAGAAAGGGAATTTTCATATATATAATTTTTGTTTTACGGGTAGCAGGGCTTATCATCAACACTGATTTTAAGTTTGAAAACCAAACACATTAAAGAATCTACCTAAATGACATGGAAATGTATGTAAAAGTATAATTTATTGAACACCAGCTATGTCCCAGCATAGGGATGGGCATATATATACAAAACTGCTAAGCCTCATACCAGCCTTGCAGGGTGGTATTTTTTGAGTTTATTTTTTTTTAGTGATCTCTGCACCCAACATGGGGCTCAAACCCATGACCCCGAGATCAGGCATCTCACACTCTTTGGACTGAGCCGGCCACGTGCCCAGGGGAGATGCTATTTATCCCTGGTTTAGATTTGAGGAGACTGCAGCTTATACAAGGTTAAATAAATTACCCAAAATACAGCTGGTAAGTCACAGAACCTCGGTCTAATGTCTTGGAGTCCTGCGCATTTCCTGGAGTCTTAACACGGAAACTCATATATCTAAATCAACAAATGACTATAATGTAGCATTATACATACTCAGTACTTTATCAAGTGAGCCTTCAAATCATAACTTTGCTTTTCTGTTGTCAGCTCTTAACCTGGTTAGTCTCAGTTCTGTTGCCATTGGACTTGGCTCAGTAAATGAATAAATGAATGGATTTTCAACCTTTCCATCTCTTCATCTTCCTTCCAGCCTTCTGAGGGTGCTTCTTTACCTGCTACCGCTCTGTTTTATAGCCCTCATGTCAAACATACAGAAGACTATAAAGGCAAAGAGAATGTTTCATTTTAAGTGTCCAAGTCTTTGTGACCAGCCAATGAAGCTTATGTGTGCCTGTTCATAGATGCAGATTTTTAAGTAAATTCTGCACCCAGCGCGGGGCTCAAACTCAGAACCCTGAGATGAAGAGTCGCAAGCTCTCCCGACTGAGCCAGCGAGGTGCTCAGACCACTCACCGTTTAAAGGCAGGGGCTGCGGTGGTGTAAAGGGTGTCCGCACCACCCCGTGCGCCTCTGCACATACCACCCGCTTGATCTCACACGTACTCCCTCACTTGCAGGGAAGGGAATAGGTACCAAGAAGGGAAACGGCAGACCAGAAATTTTTGTTTGCAGAATTAAAACTGCCCACCAAATGAACTGCTCTATTTTTACAGCTACACAGCCTCCACTGGTGACTTTCAAAATGCAAAACATACTACTAGGTTTATATTTATGTGCTCGACTGGTTTGCAAAACACGCATTTGATTCCCCCCGCCCACACACACACACCAATTCTAGGCAGTAGGCATGGGGCCAAGGCACCAGGCCGCTTAGTGACGGAGCTCTCAGCTTCTCACCCTTGCTACCTTCCACGTTTGTTGTTTTTTAAAGTGTTTTCTCTTTCCTTATAAGCTCAACATTACAAAGATGTTTTTTAAAAGAAAAATGTTAAGACTTTATTCAAGATAGGTATCAGGCATTATAACAAAACAGCAGAACTTCAACCTTTGGAATACTGTAATTTTACACCCCTTTGACGCACAGTCCAGTATACTATTTTATTACAGATCATTCTATAGCGACTACAGGACTAAACTAGGGAAAGTGCACAGTCACCATCGGAAGGTCAGCTCTCTGAGTGTGCTGTTGGAGAAGGAAGCACATCCCTTGCCATGTCACATACTGTGCAAGGTGAGGACTGGGGAGATACTCAGCTGTGACCATTGTGGACGAGCACTGGGAGCACAAACACGCAGACAGTTTACTGTAGAGAACACATTTCAGAGGCCGGTGAAGTGAGCAAGCTATTCACACAAAGCTGGGAGGGATTACGACGAAGCTCTCCGGGGTCTAAGTACACCCCCGCGTCTCACCTCCTCAGAAACAGGTGCCCAAAGGCAAATAACTAAAAGTTATTCCATGAAAATGACAGACTTTCGAGCTAGCATTTTGTAAACAGCCTGTGTCTGTAAATCAGCAAATTAAAAATGTGCGGTGATATCCTCTAGACAGAACAGCACACCACTCTATGTACACTGGGCATTCACATTTTATGTCAGTCCATACACAAATATACAGCTCGTGGGATAAGTAAACACATTTTGCCAGAAATATGACAGCTGCTCTCATTTGTACAGTGAGTGTTTTTAAGAGAGAAAACAACTCCCTAATCAACACTTGAAGGAAAAATAGTTACATTTACATTAAGACAGCAGTTTGGATACCTTTGTATTTTTTTAAATCTTGAAGGAGAAGTAATACAGCGTGTCTGAGAGTAGAGTGCTTCAAACTTGGTTTTGGCATAGTTGAGTGCAAACTCGGTAGCTTGTACTTGTTAAAACTTTACATTGTAAAATGGTGAAAACATAGGTTGTTCACGAAGGATCTCTGCTGCTAAAGGCATTTAATATTTTGGCAAAAAAAAATTTGCTAAAAAGCTGCTGAAGTGAAGCTGTTTCTGATAATTCTGGGTACTCCCAACTAACAGGTAAATACATTTAAAGCATATATTTTTCCTCTGGAACTATTCAGTGAGCTTGAAGAAACAGATGTTGTCTTCCCTAAAGGGTTTAGGTATTGGTGGGTGTGGGGCACGGACAATGAAGAGCCCTCTGAACCACGAATTTGCTTTTCCTAAATCCTGTTGTAAATTACAAAGTCACCTTCGGGGGATTTGTGGGAAGAAGGGATTTAAATATGCGTATCTGGCAACAATCAACTTCAGGAAAAACCTTTCTCGGCGGCAAAGGTCCAGTCAGTGTGTCATCAGCAAAGACTACTGATGCGCGTTCACGTCGCTCAGTAATGCAAACAGTCTTTAACCGGGCTGTCTACAGCTGGTTGACAGTAAGTTCTATGTGGTACGTAACACTAATTCTCTAGTCTTCAGGGCATATCTATGAGCAAACACAATCCGAGTATTATACGTGCCTGGGTTGTGACCACTGCATGCATTACACTGAAAGAAAACACCAACTCTAAGCACAACTATACAAGTCCTACATTTAGGCTCAGCTCTCCAAGGCTCGAGGAGATACCTCGGGCCAAAATGCTACCTAAACCAGACTGTCCTTTTCTGATAAAGTTCTCAGTCTAAGTAGAGAGTCCCCTCAGATAGTGCTCTATTCTACTAAGCGATCCCGGCTTGCATAAGACGTCCAGTAAGACATGGAGTGCCCATGAGTGTGCGACTTCTCTCGCTCACATTCTGCACAAGCCAGGAAGGGAACAGAGGGTGTGAGCCCCGGCCACCCAGGGAGCTGAGCAGCAAGTCAGTCCATAAAGATCTCAACCTCTGAAACCTTTCTAGAACCCAGCATTTTGATAGGTGTCTCAGATGTATTTGATGGCATATCTGAAACATAGTTTTGGGTTTGGTTTGGGTTGGGTGGACTGGTTGGCTTTTGCTTGGTGTTCTCTTAATCAAGGTGCTCAGATTGTAGGCTCCTCTCCCTGGGGAAATAAGTCACAGAACTGTAACTATGAAGCAGAAACAGTCATTCGTCCAGCACTTTTGGAACACTCAAAATGATTCCTCTCAGCAGGCCTGTGAGTTCACATCCCCAGGAAGCTTTACCAAGGGTGAGCCACCTGCCTAAGGCTTTGGTGAATCCCTTGGAAAGACTCAGAAGCTCTTAATCCAGAATCCAGGGGGAGACCAGCTTCCTGTGGTTTCTCTCATTCTGGGCTGCTCCCCTGGCCTCATCACACTCCTCTCTGTCATTACAATATTGTCTCTTCGTGCTAAGCATCTCTGGTGTTTGGACTAAACATCTGTCTGAAGAAGATGGACCGTCGTCCTGCAGGAAAAGGGATGTTCTACCGGAGTTGTATTTAGAAGTTTTAGAAGCACACCTGAGACATTCTCTAGAATCAAAATAATTTTTTACATATCTCGCAGTTTTCTTACATATCAGAACCTCTGGCAGCCCTTGCGAGTCCATCAGATTAAGCCAAAAGCCATAAATATGTACATCACAGTCCAAAGTATTAGTACCAAGAACAACAACAACAAAGTTTAAAAAAATTGCTTAGTTTGCATTTACAGGACTAAAAACGAAGTATGCAACACAAAATTACAAATGTACATCTCAGCAGTGTGAGGGTGATCTCTTGTTCTAAAAATACTGCTGACAATCCAGTTGTGGAAAATCACTAACCTCAGACTTAAAGGTCACCCCCCCCCCACTACCATTCCCTTTGGCCTCTCCCCAGCAACATAAAGAAAATAAAAATCTTCGAAGTGCGAGAGGGAAAAGGCTGCGTCTGTGAGGCCGCACGCTCTAAGCACGCCAGCTTGCGGGTTTCTATGCTATTAGTGACTAGCTCTTTAAGGCAGAGAAGAAACATTCTGTGGGTCCGGTGCTGTGGGCTCATCTCACTCACGTGGTTTCGGTGGCTGAGGATGAGGTACTTTTCTTCCTAAAGCGGGGTCGAAGAACTCTAGGCGGTGCCTGGCAGAGAAAACAGAAAAAGGCATCCCTCAATTCGGCGTATGCGTGGAACCTTGTGAGGCGGGCACCGGTGTGGGTTCGTGCGGAAAGACACAGCTCCGTTGGCCACACGCACATGTGTGTGAGGCGGCCGGCTGGGAATCAGGGTCACATCCCAAGCATCCCGCGGTGAGCCAACTGAGAAGGCAGGCGCCCCCACCCCTCTTCATACTCTCCTAAGTCCCTGCGTCTCCCAAGCAAATGGTTGCACAGAAGGACGACACACCTTTGTTTCCGCCTCGGGAGCAAAATGATCCCAACAAGTGACTCAGCACAGAGAAATGCCTCCCCATCTCTCCCCTTGTCTTTGTTACTTCCTTTGGAAACCAGCCTTGTGTTTCCAGGTACGGGCGTAAAATTTCCATCACCAAGTTCCCAGTCCTCTTTCCGGATGTGAAATCCTTAAATGCACAGCAAGCCACACAGCAAAGGGAAACACTGTCCTTAAGGATAAAGGGTTCCACCTCATCTCCCCTACAAATGGCTGTCAAGGGGGGAGCCTTCCTTCCATGGAACACACAAATCACAGAAGTTACTCATACAATGAAAGAAAAGCAAATTTTTGTCCCGGCATAGCACTCAAGGCCAGGGGCGGGGAGGGGGGGCAGTAACACAACTGACCCCTAGCTACCCTCAACCCCTGTCTCTGTCCACTTCTCTCTACTAACTTATTTTTCTATGGCACCCTTCTACACCTCTATTCTTTCTGACCTGAAGCCCTCCCCCACCCCCGTCTTGCCATTTATAGTCCTCTTTAGGACCCAGCTCAAAAATCACTCCTGAGCCCCTCTCCCCACAGCCCAGACACACACACCCAGGGTCACTTTCTTTGTTCTCCTAGTGTTCTGCACACAGGAGGACATCAGGGGACTCTGCGCCCGTGGCAGAGCGTGCTTGCTCTGTCTCTGTCTCCCCCTCCTCACTGTGAACTTTCCAGGGGCAGGCCCACCTTCACCATTTCCCAGGAAGTAACTCAGTGCCTGGAAGGCACACAGAAGGGAGGGAGGGAGAAAGGGGAGAACAAAGCAGAAAATAGAAAACTCTGGCCTTCCACATCCAGAGTCCTCAGGACACCTTTCTGACTAGGAAATGTTTACCAGCCACATCTGGACACAGAGTAAAAGAAGAATCAGAGAAACCTAACTTTTAGTTACCTGTCTCGGGCTATTTAAAGCAAACAGTAAAGCCGCTTGTACAGCTTTAACAAAACAAAACCAAAATGGCACAAACCCTCAGATCCTACAATGTTTGGGGCCCCCTCCTTGGGAGAGCTGAGCCCCTCCCCCCATCATGGGGCTGCCCAGGCTGTGATAGACTGCCTGAGCAGAGACCAAACCAAGAACATCTTTTACCAATACCTCTAACTGTAAAACTGACCCATGTGTGCCCCACTGTGGAAAGGAATCTGGTGAACTCCTGTCTGCCCACTGCTAATAACCACAGTCCTAGTCGGAAAGGGGTCGATAGGCCAAGGTGCTTGAGTAGGGGAACATTTCAGTGCATTCCCTCATCTAAGTCTCACAGGGGTCCCTACACTGAGGACAGGGTGACTCCCAGCTTGCCTCAGATGGACTCTCAGGCCACAGTATTCAGTAGGTGGGGCCTAGGAGAGGAGACGTGAGGGGCAGAGAAGACCTGGGAGTCCCCAGTTCTGCCAGCCACGCCAGCCACGTACCTGGGCCCAGGGCTGGGGACTCCCTATCCACATCACAAAGCAAGGCCCCTGAGGCTCTAGGCTTGGCCCTCCTGCTGCCAACTCTATCCACATCCACAACTGGCCACGGTACATCTATCAAGTATATTTGGTTTGGGTCCTTTTAGAGGGCTGTGCCCTTTCAATAACATTCTATCGGTATCCGCTTTGTACCAGGCACTGCTGCTGTGTCTTGGAGATACAGTGATGAACAGCTTCATTTATAGAAATGTGTCAAATAACATGTTTTCTTCCCCTAAAACACACATTTGGGTTGCTTTTCATTCACCTATCATCTTAGGTTAGTGGTTGCTGATTTTTAAATTTTATTTTAGGCCCTATCTCACCTCTCCTATTTCTAAATAAAATGAGCGGAGTCTTTTTTGCCCTTTGGCAAGTATCTGGATGCTACCTAGTCGTTCGTCCTGTTTGTTTGATGGAGAGAGATCTTTCTACCCCAGGCACTCGAGAGATGCCAGGGACCCCAAGAGCTGCCATTCCCAGGACCCCCAGATCTCAAACACACGCTCCAACCCGCAGCCGCAGACACCGTGTACCTCCAGGGGGAACTCCGTCTTCCGAAGCGACTTATACTTGTACATGAAATCCAGCAGATCTTCCTCCTCCTCGTCCGAAAATGCCAGTGGGTTTTGGACCTGGTGGGGCTCCCAAGCCTTCACACCACCCTCATTCACATCTCCCTCAACCACTTAATGTCCATTTACAATCTACACGAGGGAGACAAAGTACAGCAGGGAGGGATCAGCGTAGAAAGGAGCAAAGAAGGGCGGGCAAGGGCAAGGTTAGGCACACGGCACAACAAGCCTGTTAGGACAGCCGAGGTCCCGGTGTCTGAAGAAGCAGCCAGCATCCTCTGGGCCTCCGTGCAGGGCAGTCCTGGGCTGTGGGGGTGCCACTGGAAACCAGCAGGCACTGCGCACAGGAACACGCAGGGCTCCAGAGCCTACTGATAAGCTACCAAGGGAGATGGGGGCACCACCGCCCCAGGAGAAGGAGGACTCTGCCTTAACTGAGAGGTGTCAAACCCTGGGGCTGAGACCTGTGATGCCACACCAAAGAATGCTCAGGGAAAGCGTCGCCTCTAGAATGAGTAACTGCACTGAATTCAGAGGGGCCTCGCCGCTTCCTCTCTTCCGCAGACAAGCTGTGCGGACAATGCATAACATTTGCATATTCAGCTCCAAGCCTTTGAGACAGGATGTCAAGTGCTAAGAAGCCTGAGGAGAGAACCTTAAGCAAAGTTACGTGGATTTTCATTTCAAAGGCCAAGTCCCAGAGAAGCAAGGAAGCCTAGTGGAGAGAGAACCTCGGAATATCCTTCCCCCCAGATGACAGCAAGATTCCTGCTTTAGTCTACCTTAATTAAGTCCACAGGAGAAACTCCAGAATTAATTCATGTCGTTGAATGCACAGTATTTTTTAAAACGTTCAAAGTTTAAGCATATCCATGTCATCTAGCCAGGTGATCCTATTTCAGTCAAGATATAAAATACCTCCTGCACATGCCCAGCTTATCTGACACTCAAAGAGCTAGCTCTCTATGTTTCATATATTGCTTTTACCTAGAATCACAGACTGTAGATGTAAGAGCCCTCAGATCATCTGGTCAACCACTGCAAGGCCTGCAGAAAGAAAACAGAACTCCTTCTGGAACACCCTGCTACTGCTCCTAAAAACACAGTGATGTGTTTCCTCCATCAACAGGGACTCGCTAGACTGTAACGCAGCAGCCAACTTAACCAGGTGTGGGGTAAGCAAAACCAAGAACAGACCCTAATCTTGAGCAGCTTTTCCAGGTACTGCTGCTATACTTCCCAACAGCCAGCAGGAGGCAGCACGAGAGCTAGGCTGTCTTCACTGGGAGTTGCAAAGCAGACTTGCAGGCTGGGAATGGCCTGCTCTGACAGTGAGAGCCTTGGTAAGGGCCAAGACTTAGATCACTAATCTTGCTTTGATTTTTTTGCTCTGTGCATCCCCCCACCTGGGGGGTAGAGTAGGTGGGTTTAGGTTATCCTGGGGTCCCGTCCTAGGTGGAATCCTGACATCATCTGAGAGCTTAGTTCTCATCTTAAGTCAGACCTTCACACCGTCCACAGAGAAATTCCTTCTGGACACAGATACCTCTTGCCTGACAGGAGGAAAAAGAAACAGACCTACCTAGAGCCAAAAGGCCTCAGACTAGAGCAGAAACCACAGAAGCAGCCTGGCGAGCTCCGCCCCAGCATGAAACTGCATCCTGGGAGCGGGCTTGGGGACTGTTTGAGTCTGCGCCTCTGTTCCCTCCAAATCTCGGTCCAGGGCTTTTCTTGTGCCATTACTATCCACTCCTTAATACTCCGATCACTCCCAGAGACGACCTTTGGGGGTAGTGACTCTCATGCAAGTTCATGGCCCCAGCCACCACCTTCAAACCTCAGATGACAGCAGCCAAGGCCTTGAACTCGCAGAGATGCCACCCTAGTGCCCAAGGCTGGGTGGCCTTTAGGAAAGTGCAGGAGTCCTTGCTGCCTGCCACAGCCTAGGCTGACACTCTGTATTAGCAAATGTGTCAGCAGGACTAAGTAGGCTGGCGGGCAGCTCCACCTCTTCTCTCTGTGGGGAGAGCAAGGAGGAATAAACTGGCCGAGTCTCAGAGCCCTTGGAGGCCTGAGTAGATGCGTCTGCACCAAGCCCGAGGCCTTCCCCCTCCCCTCCCCTCCCCCAGTGCCAAATAACCCCCAGGTTAGCAAACACATCCCACACAGCACACGTTAGTGGGAGCCATTAATGGAAGTCAGCAAACGTGGTGAAGAAGAGCACGCCCGTCTGGAACACTTACATCCGCGTCCCCGACAGCCACCGAGGAGAAAGAAAACAATATCCTGTTAGGGAAAGGGTCTTCGGAGATGAAGCGCACACACGTGTGAGCGTGCGTGCATACGCACAGGTGCACGCACAGACGTACACCCCCTCCCTTCTCACGCTCGAAACCTCGGACAGCTCCCGCCGCCGCCCGGAGGAAACACGCAGCCCAGGCCACACTCAAAGCCAATGCAATGCTCTCTCTCTCTCTTTCAATGGGGGAGTAAAAGGCATGACTTTGCTTTTTAAAATGATGTCCCACACACTTGATTTTTTTTTAAAGAAAAAAGTACATCTCTATGACTAATTCTGAGCAGTCATACAGACTTGAGGTCTACATTACATCAAGGCAGGTAGAGAGAAGAGGAAGGAGAAAGAACAGCCAGGCAGGAAGGAGAGGTAATAATAGTAATAGTAATAATAATAATAATAATAATAATAATAATAATAATAATGATAATAGAAAGAGACCCCTTCCAGAAACAGCAGGGAATCGACTGACAGAAGGGAAGGAATGGAGCCGAAGTGGGGAGAGAATGTTCTTCTGGGGTCTGAGATGCAAAGATGAAAATCATCTCAAGGGACCAGGAGGGGCCCTCTGACCAAAGCATCTGTGACCCCCTGAAATCCTCTCCCATGGCATCACTGGCCAGAGCTAGCCTCCAGCTCCCCAACACCATCTGCTGACGCTCCACAGCCTGCACCCTTCACTTGAAGAGATGACCGCGCTTTAGGAAGAGGGGACTGAGGCCTGGAGAGTTCAGGGACTTTCCCACCAGCACAAAGGGACCTGGTGTAGACAAACCTGGTTCCTTGCATGCAGACCTTAGGGAGACTGGAGGTGTGGGGAGAACTCTGGGGCACTGAGTGTCAGAAGGCCCGAGAGAGAGAGGGCTGGGGCAAAGACTCCCAGATCACAGCTGAGCAGAGTCATCGCAGCCCGAGGCCCCACCCAGCCCGGCCTGCTACCCAGTCCCCAACATCCCCATCCCCGCAGGGCCTGCAGAGAGCAGACTGGACTAAATCCCTGCAGTCAACCGCAGTTCTGTTTCAATGCTCTGGGAGTGCAGCCTCTGATTTGGAAACCATCAGCGGTCACAAAGGGTGAGGGCTTCCCAGACAACAGCACAGAGCAGTCCCCTGAAGAAGGAATGCAGGACAAGGCAGCTTTCTTCTCCCTGGTCCCCCAAGGGGTAATATCCCAGAATTAGAGGCTTTCAGAATGGCTCACGGAATTTACAAACTCAAAATTGGTGAATAGTTGGAAATAACCACAGTCGCCTGAGGTTGCTGGGACCTCGAGGTTGTTTCCCATGAACCAGTGCGTCCACCAGGTCCAAGGAGTGCCTCTAGCACTGCTATGCAGCCCCTGCATTCCTTTCTTCCTTTTTAAAACTGAGATATAATTGACATATAACAAGTTAGTTTTAAGTGTGCAACATCATCATTCGAGATATATATATATATAAAGCTGTTTCTGATGTGGACTGGGAGGCGTCTGAGGCACACAGAGCTGGCCAGAGTGAGCCCCCAGGGAGGACACTGGTCTCCACTGTCCCCCTGCTCAGAACTCTTTTGACTGTCACTTCACATTGGGCTTATGGTCTCCAAAACCCCTAGGTCTTATACAGACTTTCAAAAGCCTTAGAGAAGTCTTACAAATGAAGAAATGAAGGGAAAACAGGACACTTCTTAAAATACAGCTCATGCCCTCTGTTCTCACCACTGTAGGAGGGCCGGCCACGCCTCAGCACCCCAGTGCCGGGAGCACAGGCAGTAGGGGGACTGTGCCTGCCTCCTCCTCTCACGCCAGCCAGCAGCTGCAGGTGGGGTGGCCTTTTGCCTTGGAGCCAAAGGCAACTCCTCCATGGGGGGGCGCCTTCCATGGCGGGTGAAAGGGGAGCTGAGTCAGGCCAGAGCTACCTCCAGTCCCTCATGCGTCTAGTCAAGGTTAGGGAAACAGCAGGAGCAGGTCAGGAGAGAACATGGTCAACCGCAGCGTGACCATGGCTGCATCAAGCCATCACTCACGCACAGGGAGGGCAGGAGCAGGAGTCCCCGGGCCCCTCCCTGCTCCCTGAGGTTTCCTGGCTGCTCGGGGCTGTAACAAAAAGCCTTTTCACAACCACGCAGTGAGGCGGGGAAGTGGGATCTTCAGGTCTATTTTAAGATGAGGAAATCGAGGCTCAGCGTGGTTAGGCGGGTCACGCACAGTTACGTAGCTAGTAAGTGGCAAAGCAGGACCAGGGCTCCCTTGGCTGCACCTGGACCCAAGCCCCTGGAACTACGGGGCTCTGTCACTTCAGAGGACCTGGGTAAGTTCCTGTGTCCTCATCGCCAGAGCACCAGGAAATATGACCCGGTGGTGGTTTTAAAATATCTCCTCACGTTCTTTGATGCGTCTCCCTTCAAGAGGTGGAGATTAGTTCCCCTCCCCTTGAGTGTGGGCTCGATCTCATGACTCCCTTCCAAGAAAGAGAAGAAGGCAGAGGTGGGGGTGTGTGACTTCCACACACTGTGGCTTCCCGCGTGTCCTCTCTCTACTGGGTCACTCCACTCTGGGGGAAGCCAGCCGCCACGTTGTAAGGACGCTCGAGCAGCCCCAGAGAGACGTGTGGTAAGGACCTGAGCCTGCAGCCAGGAGCTACGAGACGGCCCTCTTAGAAGTGGATCCTCAAGGCTCAGTCAAGCCTTCGGATGACTACAGCCCGGGCTGACATCTTGACTACAACGCTTAATAGACCCCGACCCAGAACCGCCTAGTTAAGCAGCTCCTGAATTCGTAGGCTGCAGATTCTGTAAGATAACACAGGCTTGTCATTTTAGGGAGTTCACCTCCTGATTCCTCCCCACAGACTATGCAGCTGAAAGGGAGCCCCACGCTCAGGCGCCAGCTTCTGGTTAGAACCTCCTCCCGAGCGAGCGTCCAGCGCGCTGCACGGAGGCTGGCTGCGTACTCACCTTTCCGGGTCCTGCACGTGGAGCAGCAGGTACACACTGTGGGGATGGGGGACACCATCAGTGATACCCCCCACTCGACAGGAACCAGCCCCAGTGAGGTGTGGGGATTCCGGTGGGTTCAATATAGGGGTCCCGGGAATGTGGGTCTCTGTAGAGACACCAAGGTGGGGGAGGAGAGCATTCCAGATTCGGCTTCCTCTCAGGTGCTAGAAAATGCCCTTGCCTGGCCCACAGAGGTCAGTCCTTATGTCCTCGAAGAAATAATTCTCACCGCACCTGCCCACACAGCCCTCCTCTCGGCGCCTTCCAGTTCAGAACGACCTCCAGGAAACCTTCTCAGACTGACCGATGACCCTCCAGAGTGCTTAGTGCTTAGTGTCAGTCATCTGGCTGTCGCCTTGCGAACTCCACTGGTCTAGGTGCACATCTGGGCCTTGGTATACAGTAGGTGCCTACTAAATACATGCTGACTGTCTCCAAATTCATGGAAGGCAAGGATCATTCTTTTAACACCCTCTGTACACTTCCTGGGATTCAACGCCAAGCTTTCAATAAAGGGTGTCTAACACAATTCTGTAGGGAGGGCAATGTGTTCCTGGAAAGTCCATATTGTTATTTTATACCATGGGCATGTCTTTTTATTTTACATACACTGTTACATAATATCTCACTCTGCTTTGTCCTTTTCTCACTAGGCATCAGGTTTTGGAGATCTGCCTGGATGTGCCTTGAGACCACTGCCTCCCACGGCTGCAGACAACTCCATGGGGTCCAGCCGCTGCCTCTTACCTGTCTGCTGCCAAGCTGCCTTCAACAGCGGCCACCTGTCCGGGGTTTGCAAATTCTCTTGTTTGCTCTCCTCCCAACCCTAAGACATAGGCTGGGTAGGGATTACCGTACCCTTTTCTCAGAGGAGAAAGCTCAAGGGAACTGCACTCCTCTTCCGTGCCCGGGTCAAATTCTCCGGTAGTGACCGCCTGGGGTATCGTTCTGAGAAACGGTCGGAGGCTGAACCAAGGCCCAGTGGGAACAAATGTGGCAACTGGCTGGCAATGTCTGCCTCACTCACCCTGCATCTGCTGCTCTGCACAGGCCACGGTCGCCCTGCAGGATGGGAGCCCAGACTCGGGCCCTACGCGACCATGCCCGGTGTCCAAGGCCCACACAGCCGGGGAGGGAGGGGACACCAGCCCTTTGTAGCTGCGCCTCCTTTGCCAGACTTCCTTCCAGGCACCTCGATCCCCAACTGCCCCGGAGCCTCTGATCGGGCGCTTTTGCCCCATGCCCTAGGCGCTGGGTCATCTTTCACCTGTCTCTCTTCCTGAGAGGACTTTTATTTTAGGCCCCAGAACAGCTGGAGCAAGTGCCACACAGTCCCTGCCCTCCCTGCTGGGTCAGCACCTCCCTTCTCTGTCCCCGGGAATCACAGGTGCTGTGGCCAAGGGCGAGCACAGGGGCGTGTAGCGTCATGTTGCAGCATCGCGGGTTCTCTGCTTCTCCGTCAGCTCCACGGGCTCAGCCTGCGTCCTGGGGTGTGGCAGAGGGCATCGCTGCTAATGGAAGGCGGCAGGGCCAGCACCGAAACAAAGCGTCCCAAACCCGTGTCTGTCTGGTGCTGGTCTGGGAAAATGGTCAAAGCCCAGGAGATGCTTCCCATCGCCTTCAGACCTTGCCAGACTTCTCCCTTTCCCATGTCCTGGGGCTGCCCTGAATCACCCACCAAGGAGAGGTCACAGCAGGAAGACCTCCCTAGAGCCTCAGTACATGACCATTCAACTTTGGTTTGGGCCCTTCCAATGCCAGGGTCCTCGCAAGGCAGCCCATTTCTCCCCTGGACACTCTCCTATGAGAAAGTGCTTTCATGGGTGAGTTAGATAACAACAGGAACAATAATAGCAGCTACTACCTAGAACCAGGCATGAGCCTAAGACTTTTACACAGATTATCTTATTTGAATCCTTAAAACACCCCTGCAAATGGGTACTGTCATCCTCGTGTACAGATACGGAATCTGAGGTTCAGAGAGGGTAAGAGCTTGCCCAGGTCACACAGCTAGTAACCAGCTGCCCCCCCCCGCCCCGGAACTTTATCCAACTTTATCCCATTGGTTCTTGCTCTGCCCTCCAAGCCTCACAGAACTGGGGTCTGTTTTTCTTCCAAATAACAGTTTCCATGACCACAGGTGGAAGTGATACCTAATTCCAGCTCCTGTCCCTGTTTCTGAGACCGCGGCCAGTAGCGGTAGCTGCTCAAGGAAACCTAGACGGCCCGGGGGTGAGCGCCCAGTGGGCACTGGCCCAGGGGTGAGTGCCTAGCGGGCACCGGCCCGGGGGTGAGCGCCCAGCGGGTACCGGTCGGGGGTGAACGTCCAGCGGGCACCGGCCCAGCGTCAGGAGGCCTCAGGAGAACGCCAGTCACTGGTGTGACAGTTCCCTGCGCCTCTGTCTCTTCTAATCCGAGGGTTAGACTGACCGATCCTGAGGTCCCTTCCTGCCTGCCCTTCTGGGATTCCTTGCCAAATTCCCCTGGGGGAGGGTTCACTCCAAAGATTACCCCTCCCCGAGGTGATCCTCATCCCTACGGCCAAGCTTCTACTTTCCCAACCCCGCCAGAGTTAAAATCTCTCCCTCCAACAAACAAAGCCACAATTTTCACACCTGGGGCCAGGGTAAAGTGGGATATTCCTCAGAGGGAGGGAGCTGATGGACACCTGGCCTGGCTCTGAGCTGTCCTCCTCTCCCTGGCAGGGCACATGAGTCCTCGTTCCGAGGGCAGCCTTGGAACCTCTTCTTTCCCTGTCCCTGTCCAAGACCCCCAGAAGTCAGGTGGAGTCCTTGAGGCTCGGGGCCAAGCCGCCCACCGCGGGCTGCACCTCCCAGCTCAGGGTCAGGGTCCAGGTGGCTTGTGTGGCCCTGTTTCTACGTTTAAGAGCAAGCAGGGCAGCCACCAGGCATATGTCACAGACACAGGCGCCAAAAGGGTGGCCCGATTCCCACCCGTGAGGCTCAATTTTCCACCAAGGATGAGGAGTCAAGGTGGCAATCCAGAACTGGCCCCTGCACCCCTTCACCATTAACCCGGCAGTGCTCAGCTCCTGAGAGCCAAGGGCCCTGGAATCTCTCCAGAATGGTCTGGGAAAATGTGAGTCCTGGCCCACCTGCCTGCCCCTAATCCATGCCCCTGCCCTCTGCAAGCCTGAAACCCACTAATGGGTCAGACACCAGTGGGTCTCTCAACACCACCACATACCTGGGTCTCATCCCAGACTTACGGGATCCTCCGGGGATGGGCCCAGGACTCTGCGTGTTTACCAAGGCCCCCAGGCCAATGCTAATACAAGCAACCTGGACATCGGGATACAGGTGTGGTTTCCATAAAGCCGTGGTCTCCGCAGGAATCAGACCTCGGAGCTAGTGTGGCCCTTGGCACGTCATGGCTGAGGATGTGACTGGTGAATGGGGGCTCAGGGATGGGAGGAGATGGCAGAGTGAGAGAGAGAGAGAGTCAGGAGACATTCATGAAGGGAAAGGGACCACAAGAGCCGTAAGCCCTGGGCGGGTACGAGGAGACACTCAGGTGCAGGTAAGCCCTCCTGGGAGAACAGGGGCAAGAGGAAGAGAGCAGAGAAAGCTGCCTTGGCGCAGCTGTGCTTGTTGCCTCCAGGCTTGGTTCAGGCACTATTCCCCAACCACCCCCAAACCCTCAGATCATCAGATGGAGCAGGCAAGACCCTTTGGCGCAGGTGGCCTAATCCTGCCCCTGATCAGCATCCCCAGGCCAGCCTCCGTCCTGGCCCGCGTGGTGCTCTGCCTCCTGGCCAGCCTGGCACGACCTGACAGACATCTGTGTGGACGGCAACTCCAGGTTCCATGCCGCGTGGTGGACTGCGCCGCTCGCAGCGAAAGCAAGGCCTCCAAACCGGAAAGGGGGAAGAGGGAAGTGACACCTACCTGAGCTGCCAGCACTTTCAGAAGCGCTCCTAGACATCTTGGGCTGGCCGTGTTTGCCGCTGGCTCGCCCAGACCCCGGTGGGGGGGGGCTGGAGGGGGCAGGGGCGCCGTCGCCCCGGATGGTGGTGAGATCCTGCATGCTGAAGCTCCGGAGTCTTTCCGATAAGGCACCCTGTCCCTGCATACAACACAGGAGGGGGCACACGTCACAGGCCTGGCCCACACACCACCGGCATTCGTGGGGGGCAGACACCTCAAAGGCCAAGAGGGGGTTCTGACAGTCAGCCGGGTGGCACTCAAGACCTCGAAAGACTCTGCAGAGGGGCAGGTGCCTGGTGGACTTGCTGGAAGCTCTGAGAGGGTCAAGGCCTGGAATGTTCCAGGGCCTCCTGTGGGTCTCAGCAATTGTTCGTCTGGCTCCGGGCTCCTTTATCTCCTTCAGATGCCCACTTCGCACGATGAGCTAGAGCCGGAGACAGACCCAGGGCCAAGGACGTGACTGCTGCCTGCAGTCCCTGCTCTCGAGGGCTTGTTTGCTGCTTCTCTGGCTATATGTAAACACAAATCCTTCATAGCCACATTTTGCTCAGTTCCCAGTACACAAGAACCTGGTCAGAAAGAGCAAAACCTAATAATCTATGTGCTCCGTCCTTACTCTTGTCAAAGGAAATAAAATTCAGCCAGTATTTTTTTTTCATATTTGACAACAGCAATTTCTCTTATCTGTTCATGTTACTGTTTATGAGGCACGTTTACTTCCACTCTCACATTTGAGCTTCATAAAATACCCAAAAGGTAATAAATCAGGAAGGAGGAAAAAAATGATATTAAAAAAAAAACCCTGCTGACTATAACCATTTCATATTCTGAGAGAGTCACAGAATTCATCTCCGGGGAAAATTGTTCTTTTGTTTGGGAAAGCAAGATCAATCCATTATACTTATGAAGGGGAAGGTCCCTGCTGTCTGGGTGAGAGAATCTGTGTCAGAGTGAAAAAGATCACAGTGAAGGCTCAGGGAGAGTGGCGTTGCCTCAGGGGTGCTGCAGGGGCTGGAGAGGGAGCTTGTGTTTGGGGAGAAGGAAGCTGAGAGGGGGCTGGGGTCTGGTAGGGGACTGGAGTTATGGAGAATTGAGTTGGGTTTGAGCGGAAGGAGATAGGCAAGTAACCACCAAGCAAATGGAGGAAGTTGGGTGTCGTCAGAAATACTGAAGAGTGTGTCTGTACACGCACACTCGCTATCTCCCTGCTAATACTAGGCTCAATTCGTGTTTAATAGGAAAAAAATGAATCAAAGCATTATAATAAAAAATTATTATAAAAAAAGAAAGACGGGAGGGGCTGCAGACTTCCCATAGGTACATGGGACAGCAGGGAACAGGGGGGAGGTATTCTATTTGGATAATGAAGGAAAGAGTGGTTCTTGAGGGCTAGAGGACTTGGGGACAATAAGGCACAACAGATTACACAGAACCAACGAATCAGCACAAAATCAGTGGGAACAGCTAACGAGAAGGCTCTGGGTTGGGGGTGGGACTGATGAAACAAACAAGGACCACAACAGCTTAGTAGGATGCTTTCAACATGGCAAAGGGTTTGGAGGACTTTTTTCATTTTAGTTAAGGAGAAAAAAAAAAAAAAAAGGCAATGAAAACAGCCAGCAAAGCAGAGCAGTCCATAGAAGTGACTAGTCAAAGAGCCAGTTAGATAAAGGAGCAAATGCAGAATGAGTTTGCTAGATGGGAGGTGGGAAGCAAAAGGAGCTCCCAGACAGGTCTAGAAGAAATGTCAGAATAAAACAAAGATGCATGAAAATATGAAAAAGATCAGTTCTCAACCTACCAAAGATATAAAAACGTATCTAGGAAACTAACAGCAAAAAAGAAAACTGTTCAAATGATAAAATAAAATTAGAATTATAAATCCAGGCAAAGGGGTGTCTGATGTAAAAAAGAGATAGAAATCCCCCTGGTAGTCTCAGACGCCACTCTGCATGATGGCGGCCAAGGGGTCTGAGGGCTCACCTTCTAGACATTAACAGTTGGGTAGTCTGTGCCACAAAACCCAGGTGGGACTAGCAGCCCAGTATAATCCCCTCCAAAATCTATCAGCCGATGACCCACGATTATTTCCCTCGGAAGCATTTTAGGTGACATCGAGAACTTGGAAGAAATGAGAGGACTAAAGAACAAAACCGGATTCTGAAAGGGGGGGGCATATTGCTATGGACAATGGAGTAATTCAGTGTTAGGTTCACTCCCAGGAAGACCACTCGCTGGCTCGCTTTCAGTCTTCCTCCCATTCAGTCACTTCTGTTCAACAATTATTTATCAAGGACGTTCTCTGGGCAAGACGCTGTGCTAGGTGTTATAAGGAAACACCAAAAATACAGCTCAATTTCGGACAAAATATAAAAAGACAAATGTACAAATAACCACACAGAGTTGCCATACCAGGAGCGACAGCAAGTGAAGACTGAGAGCAAGGGTTCTAGAGTCAGACCTAGAGTCAAATTACAGTCCTCTCACTAACGGCTGGGTGACCGTAACCTCTCTCCTCCTCAATATTCTCCTCTGCCAAGGAGCATCCACACGGTGAGGATTTCATGAGAGTGTGCCCATGCAATAGCCATGATAGAGCCCAATGCATGGTACGTGTCCAAAAAATGCCAATTATGATGATGGTGACGATGCTGCTGCCGCCTGAGACACACAAGTTGCTGCTGACATACAAAAATCAAAAGACGACATCCGGGCAAAAAGACACAGAAGGGCTTCATGACCCCAAGCCCAGTAAATGGCCAGGAACGAACTCCATCGATGTGTCTGCCAGCTCTTGCAAGTGCTCAGCAGTGTATCTGACAGCAAGCAGCAGAGGGCAGCATACATGTCCTTTTGGGCAAAGCACAAGATTCCACTCCCAGAAGCCAGCCAGCCTAGCTCCACTACCACTAGCATCATGAAGACGGGGAGTGGCAGAGGTTAGGAAAGAAAAAGGGATAATCATAGCTCTGTATCAACATAGTCCTGACTCAGGCGAAATCACAGCAGCACGGATACAAGGATCTCAAAAACAAATTAGCCTTTATCTGTCAAAACAATCTGAGATGGTTAGAATTGATATGGCTCTCTCATTTGTAAACCGCTCACCTCTGCTCAGTCTCCTCTCCAAACCTCATTCCCATTCGCTTTCCACGAACCCCAATCCACCCTGCCACCTTGGCTCTGCTCTGGAGAGCCTCCAGTTTATGATTCTGGGAACAACCAAGAGGCGTTCACTGGTACTCTGCAAAATTGGGCTCCCTATTTGGGGAAAATAAAGTTGGATCCGCTAAGTTCGTTAAAGCTTAAAACCATATTCTCCATAATTCAATGAGCCACATTACCACACTAAAGCCTTTGAGAGGTCCTACGGTGTTTCAGGTTAACTCACTGTATCTCAAACGAATTTGCCCACAGTGGGATATCCTGTTAGTCGGCCATCCAAAAGTCATCCCCAACCCCATTCGTGACATGGTGAAAAAACCCCAGATTTTCTGATCTCCCTTGTAGCAATGGAGGGCTATGTGATGCAATTCTGCCCAGTGGAAGGAGAAATCTGGGAAGGGATTTCTGGGAAAGGGATTTTCTCTTGCTGAGAGAAGAAAGGCCTGACCCCGCTCCCTGTTTTCTGCCTCTGAGCGTGGTGGAGCTGCCGTCTTGTGACTAGGAGACTCACAGAAACATCCATGCAGAGCCTTGACATCACTCCCTCACTAGCATAATGACAGCACCCACTTACTCCTAGACTTCTTGTAAATGATTTTCATCAATTTCAAGACGTATATTCTTTTTTCATCTCTGAAATAGGGGTGTGTCTTACAATTATTGTTGTCTTGACACCACTGTCCTCGTCTACATATGAATGCATTTGATTATCCCCACAGCATGGACTGGACACCTCCACTGAACTGAGTGTTCAATCCCCAAACCATTAGAACCACCTGAAGAAGAAACACGAGTCCCGGTTGTCTGAAACACATCCCACTGACACCTCTGGTGAGATCAAGAAAGGGGCAGCATCCAACCGGGCAGAATGGGTATCAGCCGCGTGGATGAAAATCCCAGAGACAGCTCTGCATCACCAGGGCTCTGGAAGGCACAGAGGGACACGGCGTGGTCATAAATGGATACCGAGGAGCTCAGGCGAAAAGTGACTCCGAAGAGTCAGACTCAGAAAGTGAAGAACTGAAGTTAGGAAGGCCTCAACCAATTGACTGTGCTTCTGTGTTCCTTCTAATGTATGTACAAAAGGGACACACAAAGACTCTATGTCTAAACTAGTCTGGAAGAGTCCTTCTGATAAGTAGAAGTAAAAATCCTAAGTGCAAAAGCATTCCGTCCCAATTTAACTGGCAATATTGTCGTCCTTAGTGGTACGTAAGATAACAATGTTTCTTAGAAACCACAGCATTTTAGGTTCAATGCAGTATGGCTGGCACTTCCCCGAGAAGTTTTCTCTGACCAGCTCAGCTCCCTGACATAGGCTCTCAGTGCAGTCTGGGATTCTCTGCAGCACCTCGCACAATTATATTTAACGACTGGTATTGTTCGTTGGTTTGTCTTCCCTCCAGACTGTTCGTTTTATTGACGAGTGCAGCCTTGGTGTCTGCCACGCTATGGGATACACGTCAGGGGTCAAGGGGTTGAACGACGGAGGAGGACGGGGCAGGAGGGCGGCCTCCTCTTCACTGCGTGCGCTCTTTTGTGCTTTTAGGATTTTATACCATAAGCGTGTATTACCTTTAAGAAATCATTACCATTTCATTTTCAGAAACACTCACAGCACTTTCCCAAGATCACCTTGAGGTGATCCCATTTTTGTAAATACGGGGCTTGCATGATGCTGGCAAATGCCATTGAGACCAAAAAGGAATGACACAGAACTACTTTAAAAAAAATAAATAAACAAATGAGAACAGAGAAGAAGTGGTGCTTCCAGAAACTGCAATGTATTCACTGTCCAGCTCCGAGAGCCTAGTGTCAACTCTGCTATGAGGGGCCTTGACCAAGTCACCTTGGTCTTTCTCAGCCTTGCAACCTCATTGGTAAATTAAATCATTGAACAAGATTCCAACTGGAAAGTTCTGAGTTTAAGAATCTATGACCCTGTTCTGTGGCTCATTATCTGGCTCTGACTGCAATTCTAAAATAAGGGTTTCTAGGGGTGCCTGGGTGGCTCAGTCATTTAAGCATCAGCTCAGGTCATGATCTTTGGGTCCTAGGAGGGAGTCCCGCATCGGGCTCCCTGCTTCTCCCTCTATCCTTTCCCCCTGCTTGTGATCTCGATCTCTCTCTCAAATAAATACATTCTTAAAAAATAAAATAAAATAACAGTTTCTAGCATTATTTGAAAATCTCTAGAATAAATGTTGGTTCTCCCATGGTAACTCTGAAGGATGAATAGATTCCAGCAGGCATGCGTGTGTGTGTGTGTGTGTGTGTGTGTGTGTGTGTGTGTTTAAAGTCCTGTATCCATTCCCTCCCCAGCCAACACTCAGTGTGGAATATATGCTGCAGGAAAAGCTAAGAATGCTGTGGCCCTTTCATGAACGAAGGTCTGCTTACTTCAGGTACATCTGAGCCTGTCTCTGGGGCTGTCATACCGCAGGTCAGCACTGTCCTTACCAGCCCACCTCTGCAAGACCGTCTCCACAGCCTGTCATCATGGCACTGGGAAGGGAGACATACTCAGCCTTCCATGAGAACAAATCTCTTACCTATAATCTGTTGCAGTCCTGACCTCTGCATCCCCTATGATGTCGTAAGTGCGTCTACCCAGTTTTGTTACTGTTGTTTGTTTCCACGGACCCAGCTGGCTGCTTTCTGGGCACATCAACACAACATGGTTGTGCTCCCTGAACCCCCAGAAATCCCACAGAAGTTCCTTGGGACAAGGGAGGGTAATCCATTCCTGATTCTTTAATCCCTTTTTCTAGCTAGAACTCTTAGAAAATAAGACTTCAAGAGGTAAACTGTGTCACTGAACTTTCTATTACTCTGAGATCTTTAATTTCTCCCTCAACTGGTAAGGAACGAGAAAGCCACTCTGCCAACACACATCAAATTCTGTATGTTTTGATGTTGTTGTTTTTTTTTTAATTATCTTTTTTTAAAGTAAACTCTTCCCCTAACGTGGGGCTCAAACTCACAACTCTGAGAACAAGTGTTGTGTACTCTACTGACTGAGCCAGCCAAGTGCCCGTTTTGATGTTTTTCTTAGTCAGGGGAAGGGGTGTGTTCCTGGAAAACCCAGACCTTTACTAATCTGGCATTCCAAGGAAAACAATTTACCACTAATAGGATCCCTGCCATTAGGGCCCACAGAGCCCGGGTTCAGCACAGCAGCTAAGCTGGGCTGCAAGCCCTTGATGAGGTCCTCTTTTCCAGAGGGACACACCAAGTCACAGGGGGAGGCTCCAGGAGAGCCTTCACAGACATCGGACGCCTGGAACTAATGACAAAGAGAACAAAGACAACAGGTTTTAGTGAGTCAGGCAACTGATAACAAAACCACCAGCATAACTGCATTGCGCACCGGTAATGCAGAAAGAGTTAGTGCTTCCTTCCAAAGGGGTACCCACCTCGCCGACAGAGTTAACCTCTATAGTTACACATGCTCCAACATCAGGGCCAAGCAGGCTCCTTTTCGACATGCTGGATGGAGATGGGGGGCTTTGTGACATAACATTAGATTAACACAAAGGAAAAAGGAAGGAAGGAAGGAAGGAAGGAAGGAAGGAAGGAAGGAAGGAAGGAAGGAAAGAAAGAAAGAAAGAAAGAAAGAAAGAAAGAAAGAAAGAAAGAAAGAAAGAAAGAAAGAAAGGATCTCTTCCACAATAGCATCAATCATCAAATTCAACTCATTCTCAGGGCATTAAGCAAAGAAAAAAAACCCCAAGTAAGTTAATCAAATGTTAGATTGCTACCAAATTAACACACAAAAGAGGCTCTGGAAGGACGCTGAAGTGGGACTGGCTCTGGGATTAATGCACACATACACACACATACACACACAGGTGTTGGGAGAGGAAACACCTGGCTCGGATCCAGACCACGGGCTGGCGGTGGGCAGAGGAAGCTGCCGGCCTCTCTGCCCAACTGGATCAGTCTGGAGTTAGTCACACCTCTCCCTGGGGTTACCTGCCCTTCTCTGAGGTCCAAAGAGGAGACAAAATGAAAGAGTCGAGCCACCTGACAAAGGGGAAAAGAAAAAAAGCCATGGGCACCAAGCCTACAAAACAGGGTTGAAGGGCGCTATGCTGTCTTCAGCTAGGACACTAGCTCACTCACTCACTCGCTCGCTCACTCGCTCACTCCTTTCTTCCTCCATTTGCAGCCGATGCAGAGGGAATGTTTACGAAGCTGTGTGTGAAGCCCCACAGAGGAACAAAGATGCATATGAAACACGATACCCGATTCCTACTCCCAAGGAGCTCACAGTCTAGCCCAGGGCACCCAGACACAAATGCACACGAGGCAGCAAATGACAGAGATGTGGGTCCCACTTTCAGGGGAGGGAGAGAGGGCAGCTGGCTGACACCTGGTGGAGGTCTCATGCACGAGCTCGAACTTGAGTGAAGCCTGGGCTGCAGCATCCGACAGATGACAGACAAAGGACAGGGAAGGACACTGTGGCCTCGCCATCTGAATCAGGCCCGCACCCTGGGGATAGGGTTTCGGGGTCACCAGGAAGGACTCCCCACACACAGCTGATGTCCCTGCCCTCCCATGGACAAGTCCACCCCCGAGTCCCGGCTGTGAAGCTCTGCCTTGTGCAAGCTTCCTCCTTGGAGAAGCAAAGGCACTGAGGGGAGGTTGGTGTGGTAGCAGATCCCCCTCCGGGCCGGAGAGTGGAGGGAACATGGGAGGGATGTTGCTGAAGGACAAGAGGGGGAGAAAGGATGAGGGTCGGAGGGGGAGGGGCATCCACAGGACACATTCGTCCGCTGTTAGTGAGAAGTAGAGCTACCGTGGTATTTGCAAATATGCCCACACCGTCATAAGTGACGAAGCTTTAAGGGAACGGGATCTTACGGTAACACATGTGTGATCGAATTCCTTCAACCTAGTATGTACCACATCCTCATTTAAGTGTTGCCCCAGCTTGGCCTCAGCGCAAAGAAGGAGCCTGCCTGGGTGCCGCTTGCTGGCCGCCTTTTGCATATTAGCGCACCTTCCTCATTCTGAGGGACATCTGATATAGAACGGTCACAAGAGCAGGCAGACAACCTGAGAAACACCCAGGGCTGTGACTGTCTCTAAAATTCTCCGTGACAGAAGGTCATCTCTCAGGGACTCGGCCATGGGTTCTCGGGGACAAGTGACGCGACCCAAGCACATAATGGTGAGGAAGTGTCCGCCCAGCATGGGGGGATGGGGGGGGTTGGGGGAGGGGTCTGGGGGTGCTTGGAGTGATGCAGGGAATGCTGGACTGAGAACTCCAAAGTCTCCCTCTGAACCCAGCTTGGCACCTCACAGCTGTGTGACTCTGGGTGAGCCACTCAACACCTGGGTCTCAGTGTCCAGTCCTGTGAGGTAAGGGGTGAACAAGATGGCATCTAAGGCTCCCGCCTGCTCTAGCAACCCACAGGTTTGACGTTCCTTCTCTCCTGGGGGAGGGCAGGGGCTCACGGTTGTAAGCTGACCCCAGGGACCCACACACCTGGAGGCAGAAGGGAAGGAGGAGACAACGGTATAGAAAGTCAGGCAGAGAGCAATGAGGGACGGGACGCGAGTGCTGGAGGGTGGCTTGCCCCGGGGGGCCCAGCACAGGCAGGGCGGACTGGGACAAGGCCCCAGGTAGCACCACATACTGTGCTCACACTACCACACAGCAGAGAAAAGATGGGAAGGAAGAGAGTCTAGATTCACATGAGAGGGAAACTCAGCTTCCTCTCCAGAACAGTCTGAATTGTAAATAGCTCCCAGTGCCAGCGTCTGACGTTTCTTTTATTCTGCTCAACAGAATAATGACCAACCTCAAGATGAAATCAACATACAGGAGAAGTGAATGACAGGCAACCTTTATTAAGCATTTAGTATGAGCTCTGCATTCTGCGAAGACTTGAAGTACACTGTCTCATAAGTGTTTTGTGGCGGGCACCATGGTCATGCCCACTTTGCAGGTGAAGAAGCTGAGGCTCACAGAAGGGAAGCAGCAGGTGTGGGAGCTGGGGTCTTTAATCTGGCTCTGCTTACCTCCAAGTCCCACCCGTGATGCTAAGCATTGCTCTATTAGCTGACACAGCTCAAAATACGTACGACAGTCCTTCATTCCTTTAACATTGCCTGAGCACCTACTAGGAATGCAGATAAGACACAAATTAAAATGATCACAAGATAGTGCCATGTGGGGACCAAGAAGCAGGAGAACAGTTCTACCTGGAATCAGAAGAGGTTTCCGTGGAGAAGGTGGCATTTGACCTTGAAAGGTGGACAGGATTTCAAATAGGTGGCAGCAGGGACAGATGAAGGACCAACAGGAGAGGCCCAGAAAGAGAACGTCTAGAAATAGCACACAGAGTTGCTATTTCTAGAATAGAACAGAAGGTGGTGCTGTGAGTGCAGTACAAGAGGAGCCAGAAAGCTAAGGAGAGACAGGACAAGGCGGAAAAGCCAGCATCAGGGCTCAAACAGGAAAGGAGAGGAGCAGTGAAGACTTGCGTGGCTGCTGCAATCGTCTGAGCTGAAAGGCAGCGGGTGGGGAAGGCCTGGAGAAAGGGAAGGGATGTCAAATGGGCAGGACTTGAAGAGTGAAGTGGGAAGAGGAGATCTGGAGCCTGAAGGCCTGAGAGGGTGGCTGGTGACTTCGTTGTCATCAGACAGAAGGGACACAAGAGGAGGGGACAGATTCAGAGTTAGGGAAATACTGACTAAAGGTACCAAGGAGACAAGGGGAGGAGAAGTTCAGCAGAGAATCAGAAACGCTGTACTTGAGCCCCCGGCAGAGAAGTGGATCTGAGAGCCAGGGCATCAGGGGACAGCTGAAGGTGAGGGAAAGGATGAGATGATCTGGGAGGGGAAGGGGAACGAGATGGGGTCCTGCAGAAATCCCACCCAACACTGTGGGGGGCAGGGGAAGAGGAAGGGAGCGAGCGGGAGAGCAGAGTCAGGGAGGAGGAGGTGACCAAGAAGGTGCCACATCACCCAGCCAAGGAGCAGCTCGTCCTGCTCACACGTGATCTTAAAAATGCTTTCGCAGACCTCCGAGGTTCCAGCGGGCTCCTCTCAGAGGCCAGGGAAGCAGGCAGGCTTCTCTCTTCCCACTGAGACATCCAGCTACCTATAACCTCCACAGGGAAACGTGGAACAGAGGGGTGAGAGACATCTGCGTGAGTTCCCAGCCCTTCCTCAGCGGACTGGTAGCTCTACGTCTTCTGTTTGTTGTCCTCTCCCTAACCATCTGCCAGGTGCAGTGAGGTGAGGCAGCAGTCCTGGGAGAAGCACAGGGGAAGAGGAATCCAAGAAGATGGGCTGTTGAGTGACAGAGGCCAACATGGTAGACGTCTTGAGTGGTTCTGCTTCGACAAGTGGCGGAAAGCTCAGCTCGGGTGCAAGTCGATTTGTTTAGGAGACTTAGAGGGTAGGCAATACTTCCAAACTTTTTCAGTGGGTTGTCCATAACAGTTTAGATAATCTTGGTGTTTAAAACCGGTTGCCATGGTGAATTCTAAATATTAATTTTATGTCACACGGTCCTTGGCTAAAACAGAAGAAAGAAGGCTAACTTGAAGTAGCCTAGCACAATGGCTGGGGAATGTTCCTCAGCTACTTGGAGGGAGCAGACACAAAGGTGTGACAGTGAAGTGAGACATGGGGACCTGGAGGGGGCAACAGTCTTTCCTTTTTCCTTGGAAATACCTTCTGAGCAGGCGCCCAGACAGGGAAGTTTTATGAAAGGGAAATCAGTACCTGCCCTCTGATTAATTATAAACAGGAAGTTTGCAACTAATTAGTATACGATAAGTAGCTAGAAAAAAACAAAACAAAACACAAAACCAAAGACGGGGAAACAACTCCAGTCTGGCCAGAGGCCCCAAGTCAGTAGTCTTCTGAGCTTCTGGGAATGAGCTTCTGGTTCCAAAAATAAAGTTTCATGGTGGTTTGAAAGCAGTATTTTTTCTAAGCAAGAGGTCTGATAAAGCAGTGATGGATAAAAGATAAGGATAATAGGGAGAGAACTTTAAAAAAAAAAACTATGCTTAACTGTTTTGTAGAGTTTTATTTTTAAGGCAAAATTGAGTGGGAATTTTAAAAGTGAGTGGGAATACACTACTATTTGTCTCTCTGTGGCTTGTGCCCAGCTGTTCGGATGCTAGGGCTGTAACCAAGGCCTGGCTATACCCTGGTGGCTGCTGACCATGACCATAACCGCAGGCAAAGTGCCTGAGTTTTGCCGGCAAATTGGGGAAATGGAGTCATGGCGTGAAAGTGGGACTGGACCAGGGAAGGCATTGGAGAAGTGAGAGCGACACCATGGGTGATGTTATAAGCGGAGTTTCCATCTTCCTATTTTGCTGGTGAACCTCATTTAAGAGGCCCCAAAGTGCCGAGTGGGTAAGGGAGGGGTCCTGTCAAAGCCAGGGCACTGCAGGTGGAGGGGTGAAAAGAAGGTAAAGAGAAGCCAAGAGGTTTCAGAGAGGGCTCGGGGCAGTGCTGCCCAAGAGAACTTTCTGTGATGTTGGAAATGTTCTGTGTCCCTGCCAGCCTCCTCTGCTACCGTGGCTGCTGAGGACTGGGAATGTGACTAGTATGACTGAGGAACTGCATTCTAAATGTACTTACTCCTAATTACTTCAAACGTAAAGAGCCGCTTGCACAGAGCAGGACTAGAGAATCAAAAAAGTTTATTGTTCAGATCGATCACGGTTTGATGAGTAGCTATGAGCACAGAACACTAAACAAGGAGGCACTGTTGGGTTCTTTATTCTGTTTTGTTTTGGTTTTTTTTCTCAGCAAGACACAAAGGAAAAGAATCTAGAGGCCCTCATCTCCAAAAGCTAATGATATAATAGGAAATATTAGATTCTAGGGAGAAAAGCCCACACCCAATCTGGGGCAGAAGAATCCCGAATGCACAGAATGTCAGCACTACTTGGAGCAGTGGTTTAACCAGACTCTACCAATGCTATGGGTACCAGTGGAATTGCTCTAGGGATAGGATCTCTAGGGAGTAAAACAACATTCTTTTTCAAGTTATAAGACAAATAAAAAGCAAGGCTGGTTTACCAGGTCTAAGAACTGGGCAGGTGGAATGTGCTTCCCAGTATGTGCTTCCAAGTTCAAGAACCATAGGGTGGCCTTGGACACCTCACCGTTTTCCAACTTTTCATCAATTGGTTTTTCTCACTACGGTTTCTCTTTCGAGTGAGATTGTGTTTCCCTTATTCTAGGGTATTATTTTTAAAAAGAGAGAGAGATTTCCAATTCTAGTCTTAAAAAAACCTGGGGCTCAATTTTCCCTCTGGGTGAATTACTGGCTAGGAAACACCGCACATCTAGGCGCAGAGCCAACTCAGAGACAAGGGACGTTTAGACAGATGGTCCCAGAAAAGGGTGTCCTCAGGAAGGCGACAGAGCAGTTTTCGTAGAAAGAGAAGACGCATCCATACTACCAGAGAGAGGGATTGGACCCTAAGGACAACTGGGAGTGGGGTGCGGGTTAGCGGGCCTAGGGAGGAATTTCCCATGTGTAATTGTGTTGTTTTTGTTTTTCCAGTTCTAAGATAAAATAATGTTAACATTAGTAACAACTTACATTGGTAAAAGATGGTATACAAAGTTTCTTCACTCTTCCTGTTGATGCAAAAACCCTGCAAACATTCTTTGTCTTTTTTTCTTTTCTTTTTTTTTTTTTTAGGGACAGCGCTCAGGGCTCAACATTACAAGAAAATAAAAAGGGTTAACATTATGTTGTACACCTGAAACTAATGTAATCTTTCATGTCTATTATACTTCAATTTTAAAAAAATGAAAGAAGAAAGTATAACCAAAATATCTTTTAAGTTCCATACTTCCCCTCTGGGGAGCCTTCAAAGGATGGAAAAAAGAGCAGAAGACGGGGGAGGAGTGAGCCCTCATCCAGGCACCTGGCCCCTAATCTGTCTGAAGTAAGAGACTGTCTTTCAGTTACCTCACACTCTGTGTGTCCATCTGACTAAATGCAGTAGACAAGTAGAGGGAGAACTGATTTGTGAGTTGAGGGTGTTTTCCGGGAGGAGAGAGGCGGGGTCCGAGAGTTGTAAATGGAACCATGAGTAGGGTGACCCTAAGTCCCGGCTTGCTTGGAACAGGCCACATGTACACCTATTTCTCGTGTAATTATTCCAGCACCCCTTCCCCTCTCAGATGTGTCCTGGTTTGGACATTAAAGTATTAAAGTATACGGTCACCCTAGTCATGGTTGAAGCCCCATGGTGGGGGAATCCCCAAGGTTGTTCAGGGCTCAGCGGGTGCAATGCACTGTGCTAGGCTCTTCGGAGCATTACAAAGAGGGAGAGGAATTTGTCTTCCTGCCATAGTTATTTCTCAACCAGCATGAAGTTTTAAGGAAATGAAACACACACACACACACACACACACACACACACCCTCACTTTCTCATTCTCAAGGTTAACGCTCTAAATCTGCATCCCAGGAATGGTCAAGCAAAGTGCTCTAACCCTAATCACCTGAGCGCTCCGGTTCTGGATGGGACCTCGGGCAGGGACCTGTGCAGAGCTGGCTGTTGAAAAATCATCTGGGGAACTTGTTAAAAATAGAGATTGGGCCTACTGCCTGAGAGTCTGAATCAGCACATCTGAGAATCTATTAAAAAATGAAAACATAGCTTCCCAGGTGGTTTGGACATGAAAGCCAGATTTGGGCTCACTGGTGAGTCACCATCCTTTGACCCCTGCCTGGAGTGATCCATGGTTGCTGTGGAAACCACTGAGTGACCCCTCAGCCAGATTGGATTTTACTTCTACTTCTTTTTTTAAGTACACAGCTGTTTCAAAAATAGAGGGCATTATTTTTGGAAGAGAAGATGTGTTTTCTCTCTCAAGATATTTATATTTAGAGAGGAAAAGCGAAGCCCCCAAAAGGCAGAAAGCTTTCCCATCTGAAACCAAATTCAACAGGAAGCGGGCATCCCTCACTACAGCAGCGACTAGAAACAACTAATGAGCAGTTATTTCCTGAGGCAAGTTTCAGACTGTCTGGAGCTTCCTTTGCCTCTCGTTGTTGTAAGGGCCCTGGCTGGGGGCCTGGGTTCACGGGCTTCCCTGGGCGGTCTGAGGGGCTGGTGGTGGCTGGCCAAGACGGTATCAAGATTCTGGAGGCTCCAGCTTGAGGCAGACCTGGAAAAGGATGCCCCTACAGAATTACCTTCAGAATCAAATTGACGCACATGTTGCTGTATGGCCAGGAGACCCATACTGAGCCGCCCTGATTAATACACCACATTTATGCTCTGTGACTGAGCGGGGCAAAGGGTAGAAACCCATGTTCCTTCAGGCTTCAGAAGCAGAGGAGATGGGGTGGAGAGAGAGGCCAGAGAAGTTTTCTGTAGCTTTATGTTGCAAAGATGGCTTGATGAATTAAGAATTTAGCAATTCTGAGTTCTCTTATCTTTCAGCTTAAAAATAAAAGCACAAAGTGGTTACAGCTCAAACAGAAGGATCTTGGCATTCACTGCTCTTTGTAACTCCTGATGCAACTCCTTGGGATACCAAAGCTGAATATCCCCTCCGAAGATACTCACTGGGATCCGTCACCTTGCCAGCAGCTATTGGACTAAGGGGGACACCTCACTACAGTGTGTTACAGAAGGAGCTGGTCCTTCTCTGAACAGGAATCATTCCCTTTTGGTTTTCCTTCTCTCTCTCCGCAGGCCTTCTTGACTTCAGGTGAATGATACTTTTCTAACAAACCTCAGCCCCAAGGGGTAAGTCCTTCTTCCAGAACTGCTCCTAATGTGCTTCTCTTGGTTCAGGACACAGAAAACCAGGTTCGGTCCCCTGATCCAGCTGGCTGTTGACATGCTCCATCCCACCATCCACTCAGAGCCCATGGAGCACCAAGGGGGAACGTCCTCTTCCAAAGCCTTTCACAACTCTGTCCCCCTTGCCTAAAACCATCAGTTACCACCTAGGACATACAGCTTCCCTTCACTCATATAACCTACCTCCCAGCCAGTGTGTCTTCCCAAACATTAGTATAACTGCCTCTCCTCCACCCACAGCTGAAGGTAGACCCCTCCTCCACATCTGGACTGGGGGTAAGGACTGTCACCAGGAAACACAAAGCAATCTGTTGAATTTACTCCAGGGGGAAATGTCTACCGATTTAATTTTTCAGGGCTGGGCACACAATGAGAAACTGACACAACGAAAAGGAGAACGTGATGTGAGAAGAAGCTAGGAAGGACCACAGAGGACATGAACGAGGCTGGATGGAAAGAGAAGGAAGTGAGGTCTACATCCCAATGTCCCACGTGCCCAGTGTTTACTTCAAACCTCCTCCAGCTCCAGTTGCCGCTGCTACACACATCCTCCTCCCCCACGTCTGAACCACTCACCTCATCTGGGACCCTGGGTTCCTCCCCCTGGGTCTGCTGGGCCACGTGTGCTCGGAGCCACCCACTCACTCCGGTAGTCTCCCCACCTGGCTATATTTTGAGTTCAGAGGTCTCTCCCAGTGCACCCTGGGAAACTGCAGAGAAGAGCTCACTCCCTCCTTTTTCATTTCCTCTTTCCCCCACACGTAAGCTCCAAGTAATTCAGAGGTTCTTATTCTGGGACCCATAATGAGTTTCAGGAGCTCTGGGAACCTCTTAATATTGCACACATCGTTCATGTGTGTGAGCGTGTGTGTGTGTGCGTGCGGTACGTGCATCTGCACAATTTTCTGGGGGCAAGATTCACCAATTTTTCCATCAGATTTTCAAAGGGACCCCCAAAAGATGAGAAACCACTGAATGGCCCTGAGCCTGTCCTGCTCGAGTTACATGGGTGACAGATGATCAGGACGGGCTGGAACGGTCGAGATGCTCACGCCCCCCCGCCCCTCCCCCCGCACAGTACCTTGGAAGCAGCCATCACAGCTGCGGTGGCTGCCACGTTCAAGCCCCGCTTCCCGAAGTGCACAAGGGCATCATAACTTCGGTCTTTTGCTTGGACCAGGCAATCATCGATTTCCTGTCGAAAGAAAAACAGAGGCACACTGAGTTGGAAGGTTCAAATAAATCTCTGTTCTCTCCTCCCTTCTGAGCCCTGGGCTTGGCAGCTTGCCCAATCACGGATTCTCGCTGGGACTGAAAAGTCATACGCACTTTGGGGTGTGTGTTTGAGGGGAGGGTAGATAGGAGGAGGGAGAGAAATGGAAGAGATACAGGGAAGTGAAAGAGGAATTTCGACAGCAACTTACTGATCCAGGAAAGTTTTCTTTGAGCAATACCCTAGGATTATTCTTACAGTGCTCTAACCTTCCAGGAAGGGTCCAGGGTGCTGGATGTGGGCGATCCTGCCATTCTACTAGACACAGCCACTCTCTAAGGCACTGAAGGAACTGAAAGTGGAGAGAATGCCAAGAACCGAGCATCTAACCTCAGACCTGCCACTAACTGGCTGTCAGGCCTTACCAAGTGTTTAGCCTTCTGAAAAACGAGGACAGTGACAGTACCTAACTCATGGAGCACAGTGAGGATTACATGAGACCATTCCAGCGAAGCATCCAACACAATGGCTGGTTTCAATAAGTGAGAACCACTGTCGTCTTCCTATCTCAGGGGGTCAGGCCCTTGCGGCTCTGAAATTCTATTCTGTAGCTATTTCATACTATATCCAAGTACCTCCCCATGCAGGTATCAAGGGGAAAGAGGAGGACACAAAAAGAGATAAGTGCTACTTTTGTTGATAAGGGAGATCTTTTGACAGATAATGAAATAAAAGCAGAAACGAGAAGTCATCCAACAATATCCCCAGAGTTGGGGTGGGGGGGAGGTTGGAAAGAGGATTGAAGTCTTGTCCCTTCAGTGGCCAAAATAGAGGTTTACTTCAAATCTGCATCAACTCTGGCTTATTCTTTTCGTTTGTTTGGGTTGTTTTGTTGTCACTGTTTCAAGAACAGCTGTTTTGTACATCACTGTAGCTCATCTCTGAGTTCAGTAATACAATGACACTTGGCCTTGGTCTCATTTGAAGTTCAGGACATCAGTGCATTTCCTTTGCTTTGAGGTAGCCAATGGGACAGTCAACCCCGGTGCATTCCTTGTTTAAGACTTCCCCAGGAAGTCACCACACGAAGTTTTCAATGTGACCCCTGACTGACTCGGGTAGGGATTCTTGGCAGCCCTTAAGAGTCAGTCACCTTCACTTCAATGGAAGTGAATGACATTGGTGGCTTCAGGGTTAAGCCCGACATCTGGGGAAAGGGAAGTGCCAAGAGTAGGGATTTGACAACCAGGTCAAGACAGAGATCGCATTCCTCAAAACCCACCCTTCTGAGACAGGCAGTGCTGTATCCTAGTTCCTAAAAGAGATCTCAGAAATGTCTACAGTAGTCTGCTCGGCCAAGGAATATGTTCCCCTAAAGCCTCCCCCGGGAAGTCCAAAGTACTCAACTTTCAGAAACAATAGAAATTTAAATATATATATAAAAAAAAGAAATTTAAATATAAAGCCACCTACAGTGCTCCTATTTTATGTTAAAAATCATATCCCAATTAGTTTAGAAGATCATGTAATATAATTAATGAGTTATACAATATTGGACTCAATAATCCTGCTCCTGGCAATTTATTCTAAGACAATAAATCAAAAGAAGAAATTAATCTCTATGTACTATGGTGGTCGTGAATCTTTATGAAGATTAGATACAAATGGGTTATGTGCAAATCTGTTTAAGGTCTCAGAATTTAAATACTGTATCTATATTAAGTGTTTCTGTTGTTTTTTGGTATTCGGGGCTTTTTTGGGGTACACTTAGAATTTTATTTTAAAGAAAGGTTTATAGACTGGTATGCGTAAAAAACAAAGTTATCAAAGCAAATTAGTAAGACAGAGGTAATGCATTTATTATTGTATGAAACCTTAAAAAAAAAAACCCAATAGGGCACCCAGTGAAAGCAAATCCAGCAAATTACGTTCAGTGGAGATGTTAAACAAAAAATCATTTTACAAACAATGCTATTATAAGTAGCTTAGAATTAAATTTCTTTTCAAGAGATACAAGTTGTAATTCTTACTTGAATTCTTAGTCATTGCTGACCCTTTCCTGCAATTTATCCCTGTCTTATTTTTCCCATCTCTGGCCTTGGACAAATCTATATTTTCATTACAAAGATGTTTGTGAAGTAGTTCAAAGCAAAATAAACACAAAAGGTAAATAACGTGAGACAAATTATTATGACTGCTCTCATCAGTATTTACCAACTGATAATTACCAAAATAGCAAGGATTCCATCAGTAGGCATGTATTTGTCACCGAACAATACGGTAAACACCGTACAAGAAATTTCTTACCTTCCAGTGTCTGTCGGCAGCTATCTGGGTACTAGTTCAAGTCATTTAATCTCTTTATGCTTCCATTTACCTGTGTTATGTTTTAAAAGTATTTTTTAATCGTCTACGTAAAAATCGTATCTATAAAAGGACAGGAGCTGGGCATGATAAAAGGAAGGAAATTCAGTTTGGGGAGTTGAATGATGAGCGAATCTTCTGTTGCCTTTTGTTTCAATGTATGGAAATGTTTTTCAATAAGTAATGATACATATAACATCTTCTTGAGGATTTCACCCCTATTTCTAAACATGTCAGAAAAATAGATTCAAAAAAAAGATTAGAAGGAACAAATTGTTGGTGACAGATATGAGACCACCGAGGGTCTCCTACAATGAAACACTCTGTCCTTTTTACTGACCGCTTTTTAAATTTTTTACTTGCTGGAAGCAGTGAAAGCATAAATTACCTTTTCTTTTGAAGACAGCGTGGGGTGCACAAACTTCCTGTAGAGGAGGCTGGAGCCTTTTGTGTAGGGGGACAGCAGCCAGGCTACAAACGCTATTTTTAGTTCATAATAGAATGGAAACCTGGAGACAGATGAGAAAATACATGTTCCGTTAGGGTCTCAGCAACGCGGCCCGAGACCCAGCAGCACAGACACCTCTCCTGGCCGCACACGGCCGCAGGCCCCCGGATCCCTCCTTTCTCCACCCGTGAATTGTGCATTGTAAACGCTTGTAAACACAGAGCAAAGGCCCAAGGCCTCCTTTTTTTTTCTTTTTTTAAGATTTTATTTTTTTAAGTCATCTCTACCCCCAACATGCCCCCCCCACCCCAGGCCAAGGCTTCTTTTGAAAACAGGTTCTCGTTTTCTCTTTTTGTCAAAGCAAGCCAGGGATCCAGGTGCTCTCCAGCAATCACCCTACGGCCAGGCCTGGCAACCACTGGGCTTCCTGCGGGTTCTGCTTGTTGAGGTTGGAGCCGGCGCTGCAGCCACAGCCTGCAGGTTCGGAAGACCCTGGCCCTCTGTGCCCTGCACCCAGTCACTCATTCTTTACTGCTGGCCAAGAAGGCAGAAAACTCTGGAGGATGTAGAACAGGGAGGAGCTGACAAAGAATCTCCAGACTGAGAATCAAAGCCTCCCCTTGGCTGTCTTCTTGGTCCCCAAAGAGGTAGGGACAGGAGCCAAACTCTTGCCAGCCAAGAGGAGGCTGCTATTCACCCTAATCAATTCTACGGCAGGTGAACAGAACTTGATCTTTTTGGTGCCAAGAGAAGAGTTCAGGGCGCAGGTCACCTACAGTCCTGGAGTCGGAAGTCCTGCGTACTATTCATTTATTCATCACATAAACACTTACCAGCACCAACCTGTGTCAGCCTGTGCTGAGCACTGAGGACACCATGGTGAATAAGGAAGACCTGACCCCTGCTCTCTTGGAGCTTTCGGTCTAGTGGGTAACAGGTAAGAGTGCCTTGCCACCTTGGAACTGATGGTCCAGGCCCGAAGACAGAGATTGATCAAATAATGGCAAGTGATACAGAACAGCAACCTGAGACAGTGCCGTAAGGGGCCTCTGCCAGCCCACCTGGTGCATTTGTATGCACGAGAAAAAGCCAGCCCCTTCTGCTGGAGGCAGTCCTCGAGCACATGCCCAGTGAACCCGGCTTCATTTGAATTTCAGCTCCGCCTGCCACCCTGGCCAGATATCTTGTGCTGTGTACAACCTGTGCAACACTATTTGGCCGTCCTGATGTGTACTAATACCGTGTCTTTTTATTTTCTTTATTCTGATGCTTTGGCATCTTGGGACCTTCCTGACTCTGGAGAGACTGCCCCTTCCTGGGTTAGCCAATTCCTAAAGATAGGAAACAACTCGCCCACAAGCAAGCCTTTCATATGCAAACCAACCAATCCAGGGCCCTTACCCCAGCCACCTCGTTTATGAGCTCTCACACTCTGGGCCACTCTCCTGCTGCTCTCATCACCCCAGGGCCAGGTACCAGCCACCAAGGGACAGCCCAACACCCACTGAAATTATTCAGACTAGCTGATCCTAAACATGTTTCCCTGCCTTGCCTGTTCCTTCCGTGGAAACCACCATAAAAGTTCTTGCCCACACGTCCGACCTCTGCCTCTTGACTGACCTCACGGTCTGTGCCCCCTGTTTCTAGGCATCTGCGAGTATAACACACTTCTTCCTCCATGACAGTCATTTCTGAGTCTATGTGTCTTCCCATACCTAACCAAAATAAATCCTGGGTACCTAAAACATGATGCTCTGAGGGAAAAGGACACTGTGCTAGCCTGAAGAGTCAAAAAAGTAAATTCCTCTCACTCACCCCCTCTCCCCCTCATCATGCAGCTGAAAATAAAGAGCAATTTCTGGCAAGTCAGTTCAGAGCCTTCAACTCTCACACAGACCCCCAGATCAGCAGCTCCACCCACCCTGCTTTCCTCATCGAGGTCCCTGGTCCTCTGCCTTCTGCCTCCGGCAGGCTCTTCCCGAATATTCCCTCAGCAACTCCAGGACATTGTCATGTCAAGACTGTTTAACGTTTTACAGCCATCACAAAGAAGAGGCTAAAGGAACAGAGGCAGGATTTTCCCACATTTGAACCCTCCAGTGATTAATAATGGAGGAAATTTGGTCTTGAAAACAACTATTTACCAGCCCCCAGGGGAAAACAAATGAATCTAGCAAGCTCAGGCATCAACACAAGATACACACATAATCCCAGGGGATCTATCACACGGCAGCACTTGTGTCGCTTCTGTAAAAGATGTTTTAACAGGTAATGCATGTGTGTAGTTTTACCAGAAGAGTATACAACGAAGAGTCTTATTCCCATCTCAGACCTTTAGTCCCTTTTCCAAAAGCAAAAACATTTTCAGTAGTAGACTTCAAATGCCTAAGATATATAATCATGTGGGTATATATGACTCCTTTAGCACCACTCCCCATACGCACATGGCATTATTCTACAATCCTTTTCCCACATCACACTTCCTTCACCACACACACACACACACACACACACACACACACACCAGTATACTTCGGGGGATGATCTCAAACTGTCCCTGGAATCCTCACCTCAGGACCAGGCCCTTGTCAGGTGTCATAAGGGTCTCCCAGCTGAGCCACTCAGACCCTGTGTTTCCCAGAGGCCCTTAGACTCACTTGGCTCTACCAGTGCAATCACCACCAACCAAGTCACCTTCCCGCTGACCTACCACCGTGCCAGCCTTCACCCAAAAAGTGGAGAAGGACCCAGCCCATTCCTTGATGCTAAGCCCTTGAACTGTCCTGACCTCTAGGATGTATTTGCCTCCCCAGGTACAGGGGCACAGCACTGGGGTGCCTGGGGGAGATGCAGGCTCCCAGAATCCTTCCGATGTTATACTTCACACTCCCGAGGGATAACTGTTTCTTAAGAGGGTTGGACATGTGATGAAATTGTCAAAACACATGCAATTAATGTGTACAGAAATTTTCTGGAAGAAAACACAAGTAAACTTTTAACCGTCATATCCCTGGGGAGAGAGAATGAAGGCCTGGGGGAGGAGGGCCTTACTCTTTAGTGTATTGTTTCAATTTCATTTTGCCATGTGCTGTAGTATTTTGTAAATGTTAAAAAACTAGATGAAATCGCCTGTGGGTGTGGTGAGACAAGCCACCACCCTCTGTCTCCTGGGACCATATATGACTGCTGTTTACATCAATAGAAAGTTTAAAAAAGTTAACTATGAAGAGAGAATTGCCCTAGGGGAGTGGTGGAAAGAGGGCAGTGGGGATGAGCGAGGAGGGAGGGAACATAAAGGGAAGGGGTAATCTCCAATCCTGGAAGTGAACCAAAGTTAGAGATGCTTCCCAGGAAGCCAGAAGGTGCTTCCAGGTAGAACAGAAACTTCAGTCTCGCTGCTGAGCTGGTGTCCATGTCCCTGGAAGGGGGAAATAGGGCTCTGTCTGTCTCATCAGCCTGCTCTGTGTCATTCCCAGAGCACGAGGGAGGAGGGAGTGGGAAGACTCTGTCTGAAGATGCTATGACCTGTAATACCTGTGCGGAGGAAGAGAAAGCAGGCCCAGGGCATGACCAGATTGCGGGCTAAAGCAGGCAGCGAAGGTTCCCAACCTCTTCCTGGCAGAAGAGGCACATGACCCTCGCTTCCCGTACATAAACCGCCAGGACAGCTCCTGCTACGATGGGCCAGATGAGGCCTGCACGCAGGTCGGGAAGAGGGGGATTCTACCCGTCCCTGCACACAGGCACCAAAACACCAGGTATCAGACGCCCTCCGGTCGGGGGCAGAATTTTGGTCCCATGACCTTCTCATCCTGATGTTACTCCCACAGATACGTTCCCTTCACATGGCAGAAGGGATTCTGAAGACATAATTGAGATTAATGAGCTGACTTTAAAATAGGGAAATTGTACTGGATTATTGGGGGTAGGCCTGATCTGATAACATGATCCCTTAAAAGCAGAAGCAGAGCTCTTTCTCTGGCTGGTAGCAGAAGGCAGGGATCTGAGGCATGACAAGGATCTGACATGCCTTTGCTGGCCTGAAGCTGGAGTGGGAGGCGCATGTCCAGGAAATGGGGACCTCAGTCTTACAGCCACAAGGAACTGAATTCTGCCTACTATCCAAGTGAGCCTGAAGTGGAATCTCCCCCAGAGTCTCCAGAGAAGAGCCCAGGCCAGCCCACACCCTGATTTTGGCCTTGTGGGTCCCTGAGCAGAGGACTCAGTTGATTCTACCTGGACTTCTGACTCACAGAAACTGAACTAATATATTTCGGTTATTTTATATCTCCTAAATTTGTGACCATCTGTTACAGCAGCAATGGAAAGCTCATACGCTTCCCAAAAATCCAAATCAAATCAACTCCAGAAATAGCCGATAAGCATTTATTAAGTATGAAATTCTAAAGTTCCAGGGCCATGGGTAAACACACACTCCAGCTACCAGGGAGGGTGCATCCAACATTAGACCAGATTTCCACTTAGCCAAAGGGGGTGAGACAGAAATGCCAGCCCCTGGAAAGAGCTCATAAGACTAACACTATTCCCCCATGATATTCATGAGGAGGGACAGGAGGACAGCAGGATGCCACCCATACCACACACAGGACATTGTTCAGAGGGAAGAGGACATGAGGAGTCGGCCATGACGTTTAGCGGACCACACAGTCCTCACTGGGGGCCTGTTTTCCTCATCTCCCCATGGGGCACAGGAGCCTCCCCAGCGCACCTCTGCACAATATGGGGCCTGACCCCTAGTACCAGCCCCTGCGGCCTGGGGAAGACAAAGGATGGCTCAGCAGAGTTCCCTCTCCACTCCTGGAGACTCCTGGACACTCAGCCCCACCCTGAGTCTGTTGTTTATCTGGGTGCGTGGCACGAACGTATTAAATTAGGTAATCCACATTTCTTCCCTACAGCTTGAGGCCACAATGGCTGAGACCTCTATTTCTCCCAGTAGAGATGAAAGCCAGCCTTTTTTGGGGGAAAAACTATACACTAAGGTCATTAAGACCAGTGATCCAAAACAGGATTTATAGAAGTGGTATTCAGGTCTCGTCCTTGGCCTATAACATCCTGGAGGGTAAGTTCATACTGAGCCTCTTTGGGTAAGGACTTTCTCCAAAATGGAAATATTTTTATTATTCTCTCTGATGATAATTGATCATGGTAAAAAAATTCATACAACACAGCAAATACAAAACCAACCCCATGATTCCAAGTTGCAGAAATAACTCTGGTTAATGGATGGGTATTTCCAAACTACTTTTAGTATACATCCACACGTGTACAGAGAAACTCAGGCCCTTTAAATAGAAACAAGATGCTATATGTTATCCACAGCCTCTTTCACCTTAGAAGATGCAATATATCAATACATGGACCTAGCTTATAATTTTTACTTGCTCCATTGCTATAATAGTGGCACTGGTGATAAGCAAAAAAAAAAATTTCCATCAAAAGGGGATTGTCAAAATAAATTATGGTCCCTCTATACCATGAAATTCCATGTGGCCATGTAAAAAATAGGTAGATCAACTTATGCTTACATGAAAGTATTCAAAAAATAAATTTAATAAACAAAGTGAGAACTGTTAGGTATACCATAATGCCATTGTTTAAAAAATATGTGTATACGTGTGTGTATATATGTACACACATAAATATGTTAAAAGTATATAAATTCTGAATAGTAGTTATGGTGAGAGTGGATGGTGTTTGAGAGAAAGCTAGTTTTATTAAAGGTGAACTTGTGTGTACTGTTTCTTTCCTATTTTTTTTTTGATATATGAGTGCTTCCTTACCAACCACATTAGTTGAAGAACTGTATTTTGCCCATCATTACATCATTATATTATAAGAACAATACCTGCTTTTATAAGGTCATTGAACAAATATTTCCTTGAAGAGCAACTTTATAGATTAATTTATTAAAACTATCCCAGTTAACATCCCTGCACTTGCTTCTCCATTCTGAAGTAAGGTTTGAGACTGCTTCTAGACCTTTCCCACCTCTCCACTGATACTAGGCAACATCTTCCCTTGAAAAGTCCCAAGTCCTAGAGTACTTACCAACAAAGGAAGATGTCGGTGAATGTCTCTGCTGTGGTGAAAAGTGCAAATATAATCCAGTACATCATCCATTTGACCTGTTGAAAGAGACAGCAATGAAGCTGGTAGAAAAGGTCAAGGATAAATGGCGGGCTGCCCAACATCAAGAACGAGAGGCTCGGACCATGGATGCCAAGGCATGTCCAGGCAGTGTATCCTACATCTGTAACCCCTTCCCCTTATCCTTCCCACAGCTCATTTTCAGTTCCACTCCAGACCTTGGGGCCACAGGCAAACAGGCTGTTTCCACAAATAACCTCAGCTCAAGGTCAAAGCAGATCCTGGGTGACCATCTGTAGCCTTCACATGAGCCAGGGAGACCAGCAGACCAGGAGTGACTCACGGTTCAGTTAGGTCATTTTACCAAGACTAACACCAGGTTAGTAAACTCTCCAGGCCTTAACGGAGATACACTTTGGAATGAACTTTAATCAGACCAGACTTTCTGGAATGGAATGGTGGTCACTTAGGAATGGTTTCCTGTGGAAAAGTCTCACATCCCTTCACAGAAACTAGATTTTTTTTTTTTTAATCTCTCCCATATGACCAACCTTTTCCATTTCAACTGCCTCTCTCCCCCAGTGGAGGCCTTGGACCCCTGTCTCCGGACCTACCGTAAGTGCTCTAACTGCTTCCTTTGTCTCCTGGCTTCCCCTTCACCAACTCATCCTATAAACCACTCTTTGCTAATTTCCCCAAACCAACAACTTATCACAGGACAGACAGAACTCATTTTGCCTGCAGAACTGGAGAATGAAATTCGAGACTGCTAAAGAAGCTAGAAATTAAGAGGGAAAAATCCTGGAGAAGTAAGTTGTCACAGTCAGATGCTCTACTGACTGAGCCAGCCAGGTGCCCCTGACTTTTATATATTAACCTTATATCCTGCAGCCTTGCTATAAGCTTATATTACATTCTATAAAGAATGTTGAGTTTTGTTCTAGTAGGTAGTTAAATTCTGTAGATCATCTTGACCTTGTGGCAGTTAGGTTTTACACTTATTGGGACAGGAGTATTTCAGTTGTGTCCTTAGTCTTAGAGCTGATCTCTTAGTGCTGGGATGTAATTTTTATTACTTAAGTATGGCCTTTTAGATGTTTCAGTGAAAATTCCCAAATGTTTACCAAGCTCTTCCACTTGGCAAGACTTGAACTCTAAACTCTGTTTCTACTACAGTGGGAAGAAACTACATTTCTGCTCAACTTTTCCAGCTTTCCAATTTTTTTTTCTCAGCCTACCACAGAGTGGCTGACTCTGTGCAATTTAGGGGCCACACAAAGACTTAAAGGAATTTATATGTGGATTTTGGAGCCTGCCCCCTTATAACTCAATATTACTTTTTTTAAAAAAAGTATAAATATATTAAAGAATCTACAGGAAAATGTAAACATACTGAGTGAAGAGACGGGGGATTTCAAGAGAAAGAAGGAAACTTTTTTTTTTTTTTAAGATTTTATTTACCTGAGAGAGAGAGAGGGAGAGAGATCATGAGCACGGGGTAAGGGTAGAGGGAGAAGCAGATTCCCTGCTGAGCAGGGAGTCCGATGCAGGACTTGATCCCAGGACTCTGAGATCATGACCTGAGCTGAAGACAGATGTCTAACTGACTGAGCCACCCAGGTGCTCAAGAAGGAAACTCTTTAAAAAGAACAAATGATCTCTTCAAACCAAAAAACCCAATATTTGAAATTTTTTAAATTACTGAATGGAATTAAGAGCAAACTGGATGCAAAAAAGAAAAAATCTCTGGACTTGAAGACAATAAAGTCAATAAAGGCAGAAATCTAGACTGGAAAAAAAGTGGAGAGGCTCAATACCCGTGGAATAGCATCAAGCCGTCTAACGTATATGAAATAGGAATTTCAGAGGAGAGAAAAAAGAGAATGGGACAGAAAAATTATTTGAATAAATAATGACTGAAATTTTCCAGAACAGATCAAAAATAGCAATTGCTATCCACAGAACCAGGGAACTCAGAAAACCCCAAAGAAGATAAATCAAGAAAACCACAGCCAGGCACATCACAGTAAAATTGCTGAAAAAGAAAGAAAATCTTAAGAGAGAGTGGGAAAAGATATACTATATACAGGGGGATGACAACAGATGACGTTTTAACAGAAACGATGACTAGCACAACAAAAGGAATAACATATTTAAAGTGCTGAAAGAAAAAAAATGTTAACCTAGATTTCTACTCCCAGCAAAAATATCTTTCAAAAATAAAGGCAGTTCTGGTGAATGCCCATTTTCTTTGTAACTCTGAAACATGTGTCTCAACAGATTACTTGAAGGTCTTTATTCAGAAAAAACAAGACTGTCCGCTGGGAACCACCTTGTTTTAATCCATCAAAAGTAACTGCTGTCTGAGACCACATGCTGCCAAGATTACCTGCAGCAGGACAGACTCCTCAGCAGGGGGCAAAGGTCTTTCCAACTGGACGTTTCATGGCATGCTGGGGCCCAGGATCCAAGAACTCCCAACACTGGTATCCAGACACACAACCAGGAGCCTGAATTCCCACTCCATTGCCTTTTTCTTTTTAGTATTCAAACCGTTCTATTATCTTCAATTAAAAACAAAGGACAATGATGGAGAACCTGAGTGCCTCGGTCAGTTGAGCCTCCGACTCTTGGTTTCAGCTCAGGTCACGATCTCTGGGTCGGGAGATCAAGCCCCTTGATCGCTGGGCTTCGAGCTCAGCAGGGAGTCTGCTTAAAGATTCTCTCCCTCTGCCCCTCCCCCCCATTCATGCTGTCTCTGTCTCTCTCTCTCAAATAAATAAATAATCTTTTTAAAAATTTAAAAGCAAAAAAAAAAAAAAAAAGCCAAGGACAATGACAACAACAATAAAAAAATCCCTTTCCTTGACACAATCCTTAGCTATAAACTTGTCTAGTGGGTCGTCTATACATGCAGTGTCTACTTCCTCATCCCCCACTTACTCAGCGCACTGCATTCATTGCATTAATATTGCTCTCACTGGGGATCCCACTTTGTAATATACTTCAAGGGAGTGTAATGGACCCTTTTTCAGGTTTGTTTGTTTTGTTTTACTTGATTTGCTTGACTTTCAGATGGATATGACACTGTCGTTTCCTGAAAAGCTCCCCCAACACCACAACTGCTCTGGTTTCCCTCTTGGCTACTTCTCGGGTTCATCAATTCCTCCACAAGGCTTTGTTCTAGACATTCTCTTCTAACTCTGGACAAGATACTCTCCCTGGGAAAGCTCTGAATTCTTCACCTCACGCAGCTAATCAATCACCAAGCTCTGTCACTTCCACCCTGTTGAACCTATCTTCCTCTCTCCATCCTCTCTGCCATTTGCTTACTTCAGACCACCAACATCTCCTATAAAATAGAACTACAGCCTTTAGCTTGGTCTCTAAACCTCTGACCCCTTACTAATCTGTCCTCCATATTCCATTCAGAATGATCTTAAATCCAAATTTGATGATTCTCCCTCCTAAAGTCTTCAACAGTTCCTTACAGTTTTAAAGATGCAGCCCAAATTCCTTAAATTGGCTTCCAAGTCCTTGCATGAACAAAACCCTAATTATCTCTGTAAAAGCTCTCCTCCACAATACTTTATTGAATTTTTCACTCCAGTTATAATGAACCTCTTTCAGTTCTCTGAACAGTGCTTCTTCTTTTGCCTCCAAAAGTCAGCTCTCAGATCTCAGCCTAAATGTCATTACCTCCAGGAAGTGTCCAAAGTTTGGGTAAGCACCTTCTCCTTTCTTCCTCTTACAGTGTCTCATACATGGCTCCCTGTAATAACACCTATTACTCTGCTTTGACAGTACCTGTTTATTGCTATGCTTTTCTTGCCAGACTGTAAGCTCCCTGAGAGTGGAGACAAGTTATTCTTGCACATCACCGTATCTCTAGTACCTAAAACAATTGTTGGCACATGGTAGGTATTCAAGGGATATGTTCGAATGACTCAATTAGGATACTGACATTGTGAATGGGAAAGACAGGATGGTTTTTAAATGCTCAGAAAGAATATACTTTGGGAAATACTGGGTTAGGTGGCTTTTTGAGAAGAAAGGCAAAATTAGACAGCTTGCAAGGCAACAGATGTTCCCCACAAGGGCCTGCTGAATGGATGGCCGGGTATGCATAGGAGGAAAGGGGCTTAATTGAAGTTGGGGCATAGTGTGATATGGAGCCACTCACACCAGCAAGAGGGTAAAGAAACAGGTGATTTAGGGAGAAGAGGTTGAGCAACATAAGGCTGAGGGGAGCCTGAGGGTTCTGGACATCCACGAAGAATGCCTAACAGGTCACTGAAAAGATAAGACCAAATCTCAGAGAGGAGGTTGAAACTATGGACGAAGATGAGGGAGCCATGGTAAAGAGGAAGCTTGAAGTGTTAACTAAAGAAGTTTCTGCCTTGCACTCCTTCACTTTAAATACTGTCATGCAGAAAGAAGGGTCTGAGAAGGATTTGCTGAGCCTAACAGGGTAAACGGAACATGTGACCCAGAGATGGAAACCATACATAAATTACCAGGAAATGGTTTTCCCCAACATGCCACAGAGAAAACATATAATACCTATTTTTCCAAGGTTTCAAATAGAACTTGCCAAGTTTGAGGGATTCTATGTAATGCTTCCTATAAGATGAGGCGGAGCTTGGGTAGGCCAGCATCCAGGATAGAGAGAGGAAGCTATGGCTGATTTGAAGAGTAATGTCCAGGAGCAACTCCAGAGCGGAGAGCTGACCGCATGACGGGGAAGTCCCTCTCAGCTGGTCAGGGGCAGGATCCAGGAGTGAGGAGATAGAGAGAAGCTGAGACCCTAAACCATAGCAAGAGGGTGGGAGGCAGAGCCTGGAGACTTCTCATGAACCCCAGAGGCAGGCTGAGATGCCCCAGCTCGTCAGACTCTACCCCCAGGGCTCCTGGCAGCCTGCAAAAGGCCTTCCCCATGGGTTGGTGTGGTCACCTCTTTAGCCTCGCCTCCCCTTTGGATCCTCTCCTATGCCAGCCACACCAATATTTCTTAAGTCTTTCACACGCTCTTTTGCGTCTGAGCCCTGCTTCAGCCTCACAGAGAATTACCTATGCCGACGACTGAGAAAGAAAACATATGAGCCTGGTTTACCGATGACTCTGCACCATCTGCTTGTATGAGCTCACCCCGGACAGCTGCACAGCCAGGGGTAGCCCGGAGAGAGTAGCAAAAGCGACAGTCCCCTGCAGGCAGAACTTTGAACAGTGCACTTAGCCCGGAAGAAATGTCTTGAGGTAATGCCTTTACAATGTCACCAGGTATATTAACTATATTTTCTTATTTTCTGCATTCTCGATGCTCTGGCCTCTGTGGCTTCACTGGCTGGAGAGAGAGCTGCCCCTCCTCGGACGAACCGAGTCTGAGATAGCAAAGGATGTGCCCTGGAGCACACCTTTCACAGGCAAACGGATCAGTCCGGAGCCCATACTCTTAAACTACTTCTTTCACGGGGCTCTCACAGGTTGTGCCAACGTCCCCCAGCCCTGATCACCCCAAAGCCCGCCGAGACTATTCAAACTAGCCAATCCTAAGCCTGCTTACACTGCCTAGCCTTGACTTTCCTACAGACCCCACCGTAGTGTTGCTCCCTCTGACTCGTGACGGACGCTGCTGTTCCCCCCACGTGGCCCTCCGCGGCATGCTGTGCCTTCCACTTCTGGGGAGACGGTAAGAACTTCTTCCTTCACGACAGTCATTTCTGCGTCTGCATGCCTTACCAGACCTGATCAAAACCCCAGGAACGTTCTAAGACGCCAGGTGAGGACTGGCTCGATGGTGAGGTACTTGGAAGGGACGAGACTGAGAGACTGGTGTTGGAGTCGTTTGGAATGATGTGAAGAGGCCCACAGAATTCAGACATTCGCGGCTCCTGCTCCGCTCATCAAAAGCCCCCCATGGCAGAGGAGGCTTCTGGTGATCAAGCAGATGAGATGACCAGCCCTGCGGACGTCAGCTGGACACTTTCCTCAGGACGACAGTGCATGGTCAACGTGGTCACGTACCAGTGGCCATGGGGAAGGGACAGAGGTAGCAGGTGGGCTTGGCAACGTGGAATCCCTCTCACCGAGGCTGACCTGGCCACAGCCACTGCTCAGAGACCAAGTTACCAGCAGCAGCACAAGCATCTCCATGATGGTACCAGATCTCACGGCCCCAGCCAGACTTCTGGGAGCAGGCTCATCGTACCAGGCCCCTTCCCTTACAGAAAGGGCAGCAGAGTCTTTTCTGGAATATTCACTTATTCTGCATGTAGACTTGCTTTTCCTGCTGCCTGTAGAGTAAGCTATGGACTCAGTGTCCTTTTCTTTCTTTCTTTCTTTCTTTCTTTCTTTCTTTCTTTCTTTCTTTCTTTCTTTCTTTCTTTCTTTCTTTTTATTATGTTATGTTAGTCACCATACAGTGCATCATTAGTTTTTGATGTGGTGTTCCATGATTCATTGTTTGCCTATAACACCCAGTGCTCCATGCAATACGTGCCCTCCTGGATACCCATCACCAGGCTAGCTCATCCCCCCACCCCCCTCCCCTCTAAAACCCTTAGTTTGTTTCCCGGAGTCCATAGTCCCTCATGGCCTTTTCCTTTTGATGCATGCTGCCCAACACTCCTTCTAACCAAGGACCTTCTTTTATAGGAAAAGAAACCCAAGACAATAGGCTGACACTTTGGGGAGTCTCTGATCTTCTTCTGTGTGATTGAGGCACTGCCCTGGAGGGTGCAGTTTCTTCCACGAACCAGTAACCAACACATGCTTCTGCAGCTTAGCCAGAATCTAAAGGTTCAGGGGCCAAGGAAATGAGAGCAGTGTTTCTTATGGGTGAGCCTATTGCCAGCTTCTTGCAACTCAAATTGTGGCTCACGGACCAGCACCATTGGAATCACCCAGGAGCTGCTTGGAAATGCAGAATCTCAGGACCCAGCCCAGAACTAATGGATCAGCATCTGCATTTTAATAAAATCCTCTGTTCATTCTATACGCACACTGAAGATTGAGAATCACTGGTCTAACTGACTCACAACATTTTTGCTTTTTACCCTCAAATCTCTGAGTTCTGCTTTTTAATACTCATAGTACCTGGGGGGGGGGTGCTTTCAGCAGGGATACAAAATGATTCAATGACGTGGAAGCAGAAATGACACTCTTACCTGGCCATTTCAGGACCACCATGCCTCCAGGAAATAGACAGTAAAGGGGCTGATCCTGATTATCAAGGGGAACCAGGGTTGCTGCTACCCAGTGTGGCAGGAAGGAGGGTGGATGGAAGCTAAGGATCCTCTGGAGGGATCTGAGTGTGATCACTTGTGTGAGCGAGTACCGCCCTGTTCAGAGGTCGAAGTCAATGGACCATCACCACAACCTGACAGAGGCGAGAATACAAAGGCCTCAGATTCCCCACAAATGAAGATTTAGGCCATGCCCCTGGGTAAGGAACCCCACTCACTAAAGTTCCCACTGAAGACAAAGGGAACATGAATTAGATGGTAGAAGAAGGAAGAAATCGGAAAAACTGTGAAAGAGTTTGGAATGGATGTTCTGCGGAATGCTAGGTGCTATCCAGAGCAGCCTTCCGAATTGTCTTCATTCTACAGGTGTCTTGTTTGTCAGTATCTTTGAGCTGTTTTGCAACTTTGTAAGTTACAGAAAACATGCAAATGATTTTGTCTGTGGAGGTGCAAATAAATTTTATTCAATGGAGGTAAAATTGATCTCCCAACCCTCCTCCAAAATCAGCTGAATATCTATTAACAAATTCATTTAATCATTCCTGATTTCTTAGACACGTTCTTTGGAGTCTCCTTTGAATTTTTTTTAACACCTTACTGGTTCCTTTATTAATTAGTTAAGTAAGTAAGTAAGTAAAACTTTCAACATGTGTCAACTTTATTTTTGTACAAGAGTCATGATTTTACCCTTTTAAAAAAATTATCTTTTAACAAAAGACATGAATACCAGCTATGAACTCATGACTACTTGCATGACTAAGGACTATAGCTTCTATCCATATTTTCTTCCTTTCTGTATTATGTATAGATTTAAATATTTTAACTAGTTTTATTTTTACGTATTCTCTTTATCTCCCTCATATAGTATATGGGGTATGTCAGTGATGGTTCACTTGACAATTTAATTTTTAGAGTGCTGAATATTAAGATCAGAGCCAGAGGAGGAGAGGACTTTGCCAGAGATACTGGATTGGTGCTGGACTCAGCTGAAAAAAATTGGATTTGCCAAGTACATAAATCATACAGAATTTTTGCTGGAAAGTTTTTTTAAAGCCAAAATATGGGCAAAGGAGGGAATGTGGGTGTTGAGCAGCCAAAGAGGTAACTGTAATGGAGAGATATCTATATGTATATCTCTATTTGTTTTTATTTACTGTATTTATTTGTTTTTACTACCGACATCCAATGCCTTCCTAATTTGGGGAGGGTCTTCCAGCATGAGGATTGTTGTGGGAGGCAAGCCCTGTTATATAGGCTTAGAAAAGTCAAATGCTCGATTTAGGATTTTGAATCTGCAGGGAATGTTCCAACGGCACAGACAGCTGGCAGCCAGCCTCCCTGGTGGTGACATCGGCAGCACCTTCCTACCCAGAGCCTTCCTGTGATGTGAACTTGGCTGTCACCGAGAGGCTGTCATCTAAGTGAAATGTGACTATGGAAGAATGGTCAGAGATGCTACCCGCTGGCTCTGAAGATAGAGGAAGGGGCAGGAGCCAAGGAACGCAGATGGCCTCTAGGAACTAGAAAAGACAGGAAATGGATTCTCCCCTACAGTCTCCAGAAGGAATGTGGCCCTGCCTGATTTTAGCCCAGTGAGACCCATTAGACTTCTGGCTTCTAGAACTGGGAGATAATATCTTTGTGTTGATTTAAGGCACTAAGTTCATGGTAATTTGTTACAGGGGCAATAAAAAACAAATACAGTAGGCTACTGTAACATTCCAGGGAAAATATGATAAGAACCGCATTTACGAGAGAGTGGCAGCACAGGAGGAGAGACACCTGGTTTGAAGGACCATTAGGGGGATAGAGACAAAGGACACAGTCAGCAACCAGGTGTGTGTATAGGGTCGGGTGGTGAGGGGGAGGCAGAAGTTGAAGGCAATTCCAGGTTTTCTCTTGGACAAATGGATTTATTGGTCAAAATGAGGGAAAGAGGTCAGTGTAATGATGAGTGTGAATGTGTGTAAGAGTGCATGTGAAAGTGTGTGAGAAAGCGTGTAAGAGTGTGTGTGAGCATGAGAGTGTGTGAGAGTGAGAGAGCATGAGTGTGTGGGAGCATGTGTGTAGGAGAGATCGTGTGAGACTGTGAGTGTGAGACTATGTGAGAGTGAGTGAGAGAGCATGTGAGTATGAGAAGTGTGTGGGATATGTGACTGGGGGAACATGTGTGAGAGAGTATGTGAGTGTGAGTAAGAGAACACTTGAGTGTGTATGAATGAGAGTGTGTGGGAGTATGAGAGGTGTGTGTAGAGTGTGTGAGAGTGAGAGAGCGTATGAATGAGTGTGTGTGAGAGTGAGTGAGAGAGCATGTGAGTGTGAGAAGTGCGTGTGGGTGTGTGAGTCGGAGAACATGTGTGAGAGAATATGTGAGTGTGAGTGTGTGAGAGCACGTGAGAGAGTTATGGGTGTGTGAGTGAGAAAACGTGTGAGAGCACACGAGAGTGTGAGAAAGTGTTGGAGGTCATGTGTGTGAGGGTGTGTGCGAGAGCACGTGTGACAGCATGTGTGAGTGAGCGAGAGTGTGTGTGCACGTGAGCAAGTGCAGGAAAAGCAGGCAGATCTCTTCTCATACTACTCAGCTCCTTTCTTTCAATTCCATTTTACCAAGAAACCTTCTAATCTTAACTCTCCAGCTTTCCCTACTGGGAACAACTCGTGCACACGAGCCAACACAAACAGCTGCTCTGCTTGCCAGTTAGATTTTTCACTCTAAATTAATGAATTGCCATTTTAGTCATAAACCAGGCTCCTGTGAGTTTGGTCAGAGCAAAACAATTTACCAGGGTCTGATCTCTCCCAGATGATGTGACAGAATTGAGTTTCTGCCCCTGCAAAGTGGAGGATCAGACCGTGAACCACGGTGACCCTGATGATGCCTCCTTACGTGGCACAGCTTCCCTGCACCCTCGGCTGCAAGGGGTCGGGAGAGAGACTTTGCGAGAGGCTGCCTCATGCTTTACCCCTGCGCCAAGCCAACTGCGAATCATGAGATTCTCCTCTTGCAACTTAACAGCTATTTACAGTTCACACTCAGATTCCCTCGAATACACCAGGGACCCAGTCTCCACAGAGCCCACCCCCATCTGGATCCCCTGCTTAGCAGGTGCAAGCCCAGGCAAGCAGTTCAGGGAAACTGAGGGAACAGGGCCGGCGGGGGGGGGGGGGGTGAGTTCCGGACGCAGTTGACCCGGAGGTGGCTGATTTTCATCATAAAGACATCCTGGAAAATCTGAGAAAGAAAGCGACTTTCAAGTACGCTTCACTTCTTTACCTGTGCCAAACTTTCAAAGTGACTACTGAGTTAAAGAGGGAGAGCAAAGACACTTTGTCCCCCACAACACTGGGGGCCAGGATTGTTGATAATCACCCCTCAGATTAGGAAACCAAGGCTCTTGGAAGTTAAGCTTCTTGTCCAGCTTTGCATCCATCAAATGTCAGAGCCAGCACTCGACTTCAGACTCTTGCTGCCCAAATTCACATCCTCTGTAGTTTGACCTGGGTTTCTGTCCCGCATGGGATGGGGCACCCTTTCCTCATCAGCCACTCCGTGCAGGTGTTTGTCAATCAGGGGTGATCTGAGGATTCTCCCGCCCAGAGGTACCCAGCACATCTAGGGCTGTGACGGTACCATCCAGCAATAAAACAATCCTCCAACCGATAAGTACACTGAATTCCCCTCCTACATGCTCAGTCGGCTCTCTGCTAGGTGCTGGGGAATCCGATGAAAGATGATGACCAGCCCCTGTTCTCAAAAAGCTTATAAATCAACAGTTTAAATCATGGGGTACTCAGATCACACAACTGGAATGGGGATCATCACAGAGTCACGAGGACCTGAGCTCCTGCCCCCCACGGCGGACTATCTCCCAGTAACAGTGGTCTACACAGTGTTTTCCAGACAAGGAAAACTGAGGCTCAGCGAGGTAAAGTCATTTGTCCAAGGTCATTTGTGCCGTGGTGTGTGGCAGCCTGGGTGGCCTCTGACCCCTGATTCCGTTTCCTCTTGCCACACCTCCCTTCCATTCTCTGGTTCTACAGGGGTCTAGATGTGGGGAGGACTCCTGGTCCACACCAGGCAAGCCTCATGAGAAGAAGAGTAAAGGAAGGGCTCCTCTGCCCTGCTACCAGTGCCCGCACCATGGAGGGCATCCTCCTTCTCCCGTTACTTCACACGCAGCTTCTCCACAACCATCGGGCCCCCACCCATCAGTGCTACTTACATATTCTTTAATGTCCTTCGATTTCACAGCCTTGTAGGAATAATACGCAGGGTAAAGGGTGCCAAATATAAGCCTGGAGGGAAAAAAGAGAGAGACAAGAGAAACATGATTTTCATTCATCCTACTTGATGGGAAATGTCTGACTTCAACGTCAAAAGCAGCTCTCCAAGCTACGGAAGATGCTGCTGTGTGGCTTGGTCTAGCTTTATGAATGTCCTGAAGGTTTCTGCTCATGGCTGGGCCGCGCTTAGAAGCCTCTGTCTCCTGTACAGCTGCACACCCACCTTCCTTCAGTCTGTGATTTGGCAACGTACAAGAGTGATTCAGGGTCATGGAAGCCAAAACTAGGGGTGAGAGTGGGGGTGGGAAGCCAAGCCGAGCAGCCATGACCTCTGAAATTAAAGGTCAAACTCTCCTCTCCTGCTGCTAATCCCCACTGATGCTCTGTAAGGCCCACCCACACCTTGGGCTCCCTTATCCAAAAAAAACCTTTCCACTTCAAGTTCCTTCAAATTTCACTCCCCTCACACTTGATCCCAGCATCCTGCAGCCAGAATCTGCTTTTCAAATTGTAAATGCAATCTTCCCGAGACATATCCCCACCCTGCATTAACTCGCTTCTCACTGCTGTTAAGCAGCAGAAGGAAATACAACGACCCCAGCATGGCGGTCTAGGCCTCTGCTCTCATTGACCACGCCCACGGCTGCATGAGGTCATTAAATAGTTAGACTCTCAGCCAAGCCCCAGAGCTCTCCCAGCCCTCTCTCAAAACCTTTGCCTCTGCTGTTTTTGCTTTCTGGAGTTGTCCCTTTTCCTTCTTTGCTGGTTAATGCCTATTCATCCATCAGATCCCAGCTCTACGCCTTCTTCACGGAAGACTTCCCTGACCTCCCCAACTAGGTCAAATCTCCTACGACACAATGTACACACTACCAAAATGCTCTTTTACTACTCTCTGTGATGCTCTGATTGACAACATCTCCCGACTGAATCTCCAGAGCACAGAATGAATCTGTTTTGTGCAATAAGGTGTTCTCAGCATGACCAAATAGAAGGCTGTCAATGGGTATTTTTAAGTGAATGAACTGACCGAATGTTAGAGCTGGAAGGGTTTAATCCTTTCACCTGAGAGATCAGGTCACCTCCCAGGTGTAAGCTGACTAAGAACAGAGCCACCCTGGTCCCAGGCCCTACAGGAGCCAACATCTCCTGTAACAGCCCCACAGATGGAGCTTCTAGGATCTTGCAAGGTGTCACCATACTCAGGAAGCCCAAACCCATGGCTTCCTCATCAGGTTATTGAGACGTCATACACTGAACTCCCCGTCCAGATTCAATGGACCAAGCATGGGTCAGCTTTCCCATCAGCTCTGTGGCCAGGTAACACCTTGACCTTCCATACTCATCAGGTTTCCAGGGAAAAACAGAAGGTGAATGGAACTGAGTCAGTTTCTGATGCTGAAAGAGAAAGAGTTTCGTAACTGACTCACACGGGCCTTGTACCACGTGCTTTGTACGCATAACCTCAGTCCTCAGACTGGCCTGGTAAAAGGAACCTCTGTTATAGACAGGATACCAACACATGCAGCCATCAGCCACTCACTTGTCTAAGGTTGTGCGACCATAAGGAGTAAAGCAGGGGGGCCAGGACCCAGCCAGGCTGGCCTCCTCCAAGCCTGGCTTCTCACCACCACTGTCTACTGCTTTGGAGAGCAAGGCCATCCTCTGGGAAGGCCAGAATTATGCACGGCGAGCAAGAGAAGCCAGCAAAGGAGACAAAAGAGTAGTCTGAAAGGAAGGGAAAAAAGTAAGGCTGGGGGAGGGAGGAGAGAAATTTAAGAAAGAGAAAGAAGGCAACAGTGTCAAAGGCACTAGGCAGGCGGAGGGTGACGCCTCGTGGAGAAGCCTACTGGGTTCAGTCAGGAGCCAGCTTGGTGAGGGAGGTCCCTCCAACCACGCCACCCTGCCCCAGCCCCAAGCATTCTCAGGTATCAGGGAGTCTTACTTTCTTAGCAGCCCTTTCCTGACCTTGTCACACCCCACACCCAAGACTAGGTTCCTCTCGCCGTTCCATAGCATCGTGACTCTGGACAGTCCCCCTTCTTAGCCCTGATCCACACCACTTACAATGGTATATTCAATGTCTGTCTCTCCTCTAAGACTATATGTCTGCCAAAGCCAAGGAAGGTATCTTTCTCATTCATACCCACCCCCGTGGGCCTGGCAAGTGTTCAGTAAGTACACAGTCACTGTGAAGTTTCAGAGAGTGATGAAGCAAAGGCCAGAGCCATCCAGGGGACACTTGTGACCTTGGGATTGAGGTCTCAGCATCCAGAGAGACGCCAGACGGCACCAGGCTGATTCAGCAAAGCCTCGGGCCCAGGGCCACGGGTTCCGGAGAAATAAACACGCCGCTCCTTTGGCACAGACGCCGCGGTAACGAGCCACGGCTGCCAGGATGGCTTCCAGCCCCTGCCCGGAGGCAGCGTGTGAGCTGCCGAAGCCAGAGAGGTGGGAAATGCATCACGACCCAGGCTGGCTGATGGCTTTGCTCCTCCGTGATCTCGGCGAGTAGAGCAGAACACCAACACCATCGGAGGGGTCACAGAACTGGAAAGCCTCAAGGGCGCCCAGACAGGAGGGGGCATGCTTCGTGGGCCGGGCTCCTGACGTGAAGCGGCCGCCCCGTCCCCCTGCGCGGCACCCCACCCCAACTTTGACAGCACGGGGACAGCAAGACAGATTTGCTTTTCAGTCTCTACAGGCTCAAGAGCGCCTCCGGGGAAGGGAGCACCCTTAGCACTCACTGCTCAGGGAAAGGGGAATGGGATTAAAATGGCGAGTTCTTCACGTTTGTTCTGGAGAAAGGAAATAACGAAGGGAGCACATGCAAGTCAAAGGGTCTGGGCACTTCGGTCCCTTCAGACCAGGGCCCTTCTCCGGCGGCCCGCCCGCCTGCCTCCCCAGCCTGCCGGCCCACCCCTGCCTGCGGCTCCGGATCTCACAGCCAGCAGCTGTCCCCTGAAGCCTGACTCGCCTGCTCACAATCCGTGACTTCCTGCCTGCACCTTAGTGCCTGATCTTTCCACAACTCCACAACTTTTTCCTGATAAAGTCCCGCTCATCCTTTAAGACCCAGCTCAAAAAAGCCACTTCTGTGAATCTCTGATCACTTGTCCCTCAGAATTTTCTGGGCGCTCTACTACAGCCTTTATGATTAAACGATAATGCCAGTACTATTATTGAATGCTCACTAATGCCAGGCACTGCCGTATGGGCTGTACACGTTCTCCCACGTAAGCCTCTCCATACCCATTTGGGATAAGAATTCTCACTACTTCGTCTTATAGACTGGGACACAGAGGCCGAAAGAGATGGCACAGCCAGGAGCACAGCTGGGATGTGGACCTGGGCAGCGTGACCACAGGGCCCGCCTTCATTACCCTCCCAGGGTTGCCTGTGCTGGCTAAGTTGTCTCCCCACCATGCAGGTCTGGTCTGATTAGTGGGGTCCCTAGTGCCTGGCACAGCCCCTGCCCAAGCGGTTGTCCGCTAAATGTCTATTGAGTGAATAAAGATCGAAGAATTGCAGTCTCTCTCCAAGGAGCTTAACCCACTTGGTAGATTCCCATACCTCTCCCCACAAGGGCAGGAGGAAAGCAGTAAAATACTTAAGAGGATCTAAAGTGCTTAAGCGCTCAAGGCTGGCCCCAGCAGAGGGGCGGTGGAAGGCCTGAGTGCCTCCCTCTGGAGAGGAGACCAGGCTCTGGCTAACACACTCCTCCCAGTTATTACCGGACAGAACTCACACTGCACCCCCAGCCTCAGAGCCCTGCACCCATCCTCCCTTCTCGCCACTGCCATTTACTGCTACCCTGGCGCCCCCAACCCGTAATTTACTGGCTCCATTTACCTGCCTGACACATTTCTCCTATCTTTGCCCTTCATTCTTTCTCTTGCTCCAAGTTAGGGACCTTCCTGCAGGGGTGGCCTCCCCCATCACTTCCACAGCTGGCGTATCTACAAGGGACCATGCGTCTCATCTTCTCAGACAAGGGTTCCCAGCCAGGGTGACTTCGTTTCCCCGGACACCTGGGTGATGTCTGGAAATGTTTTGGTTGCCATCCTGAGGGAGGCCACTGGCTTGCGGTGGGTGGAGGCCAGGGACGCTGCTAAGCATACAAGCACAGGACACCCCCCTCTCCAACAAAGAACTATCCAGCCCCAAAGGCAAAAGTGGCCGAGTGGAAAAACCCTGGTCTGGTGTGCTATCTCCCAGTCCTTGGCCATGGAGTCTTTACTCAATCATCAAGGACAATCCGCTCTTAAGAGTTTTTTAAAAAATGCCCAGGGTCCCAGGCAAGACAACAGATGCTCAGATAGCAAGAGATAATCCAAAATGGCAAAGACCACGTACTTATCCCATTGGTCAATGTCAGGGAAAACAACTCTGAAGCTACTTATCAACTTGCTGGAGCTCTGGCCAAGAGAAGAGAGGTATTGCTCACATGAATAAACCATAACTGCGATGCCAGTTACAGTCACCAGAGCCTGCAGGGAAGCACTCGCTGGCCGGCAGCTCGAGTACAAGCTGGAACACAGGCGGTTGCTGACCTTGGCCAAGACTTCTACAAACCATGAAACACAGTATTTTCCAGTCTTCTCAGGCATCCTAGTATTGGACTAACATTTCTATGGAAAAAAAAATTTTGTTTTAACATTTACTTATTTATTTTAGAGAGAGAGTGCACTAGAGCACGAGTGGGAGGGGCAGAGGGCGAGGGAAAGAGAATCCCAAGCAGAGTCCGCGCACAGCGTGGCGCCTGACGTGGGGCTCTAGCTCATGACCCTGAGATCACAACCCCAGCCAAAAGCATGAGTCGGATGCTCAACTGACTGCGCCACCCAGGGGCCCCCAAACTGTGTTGACAAATTTAAAAATCAATGTTAGGAATATTTTTTCTAAAATTAATTTTTAAGGTAAGAAAAATAATGGGCTTACTGTACAGTTATTCATATTACGATAAAAATAAATTGAATTTAGGGAATGGTATACCACACAGGGGCTTCTGGAATGCTGAATGTCTTGACCTGGGCAGTAGTCACACAGGGTTTTGTTTTGTAATTACAAATGTATATTAAACTGTACATCTGTGTTCTGTGCACTTTTTTGTACGTGAATGTTATATTTTATAATTTTTAAACGTGGTGTCCCATATCCACAAAAATGAATTTGCACGAAAGGTGTTCCAAGTCATGAAGGTATACTGTTTCCTTTGAGCATTAAAAGGCTATTAAATTTTACACTGATCACATTTTGTGTGTTCTGTTCTTAATTTTAAAAACTGTAATTTCTAATTGCTGTTCTCTGAAGGTTTTTTCTAAAAGCTTATGAATCGATTTTTATTACTCTCTCTGAGAATTAATCCCCAAGACCATTCTTAGGGTCCACTCTAATAGAAGGATGCTTCTTGGCTTCTGAGCTCCTACTGGCATTCAAATAAATACACTATAATTTTTAATATGAAAAAACTTAAAGACACGACATATATTTGAAGTCTCCTATATATTTTTTCCTGATATGTCCCACTCCCTCCTTCCCCAAAATAACTACTACCCTGAATTTGGTGTTTATCATTCTCACTGTGTTTTTAACTATGTAAGCCATGCATAGATGAAAAAAAGTTACACCTCCTTAAACACTGTATAAATGGAATCACACTCCATGTGTTCCACTGACATATGTTAATTCAACTTTGTGTTTTTGAAATTTGGTCCATGTTGATACGAGTCTTTCTAGATCATTTTAAACCACTCTATGATATTTCACCATGTGACTATATCACAATTTTGTTATCCATATATAAATGTGCACCTGTTCATGCATCTTTAGGTACTTTCCAATTTTTTACGATTTCAAACAGGGCTGTAATGAACGTTCCACTACATGTCTCCTGTGCACACGTGAAACTTTCTCTAGGGTGGATATGTAGTGTGAATCATGGGGTTCAGCACCGTCCACCATACAATCCAAATCCACTCGCCAAGGAGGTTCTGCCCGTTTTGACTCGTGCGGGCAGTGCAGAAGACTGCCAATGCTCCCCATTCTTGCCAAACTGATATAGATTTAAAATTTTTGCCAGTCTCACACATGTGAAATGGTATCTCACGCCTATTTTAATTTGCATTTCCTCAATCACCGGTGAGGTGGGGCAGCTTTTTACACCTACTGGTCATTTGGGCCTGCTTAACTGGCATATTTCTATCCCCCGTTAGCTTATCTTTTGCTTACTGATTTTTAGGACTTCTTTGTGAATTCTGGTTATAAATCCTTCCTTGGACATGTGCACTGCAAACACCTTTCTCCAATTAAAAAAAAAGCTCTTTTAACTTGGTTTATGGCACCTTCTGCTGTATAAGTCTTAAATTTTACATGGACAAGTATATCAATCTTTTCTTTTATAGCTTGTTTTTATATCTTGTTAAGGAAATCCTGGTCACATATATTTTCCCATAAATGTGTTTAACTTTTGCTTTTTCACTATTAGGTTTTAATTCACCTGGATTTATCTTTATGTATGCTGTGAGTCCAGGATTCAATTTTATTCTTCTCCAAATGGATCCCAATTGTCCTAGGAACATTTACTGAATCCCTTCCCCTCAGTTTCAGTTCTATCCATCACATGTAAAGTTTTCTAACATGTTTGGGTGTTATTTCATCTGTCCATTCTGTTCTACTGGTCTACCACCTAACCATGCACCTATACTGCAGTGTCTTAAGTCTCAGAGCTTTGTAATAAATTCTGATATTCTTAAAATCGTCTGGCCTATTCTCAGTTTTCTATATGAATTTCATGACAGCTTGTTGAGTTCCATGAAACCCTTTACTCAGATTTTGGTTGGAATTGCACTGAACTTATAGATTTACTCAGGAAGAAGCACCATCTCTATGTTACCATGTTTTCTCTTTATGAATGTCATCTTTTCCAACTGCTCATCTTTAATGTCTTTAATGTCATCTTTAATGTCTTTTCATGATATGTTGTAAATTTTTCCATAAAGATCTTTGACGTGTTTTGTTTTGTTTATTCCTAAGTACTTCAGGGCTTTGGGTGGTATTGTGAATTTTTGAATTAAATTTTCTGTTAGCTACTAATGGCGTACAGGAATGTTATTGATTTTCCATGTTGAGCTCAGAACCACTAATCTTGCTGCAATCAAAAGCAGTTGGAGTCTCAAGTGCATTACACTAAGTGAAGGAAGCCAAACTCAGGAGTCAACATGTTGCATGATTCCATTTACATGCTATTGTGAAGAAGGAAAATGTATAGAGACCAAAAAAAAAAAAAAAAAAAAAACCAACCAAACAAACAAACAAAAACAGAACCGGGTAGTTGGAGCTAAGAGTGGGAGGGGTTGACTTCAAAGGAGAGTGAAAGAATTTGGGGAAGCGATGGACCTGTCCTGCATCTTGATTGTGTTGGTGATTATAGACTGTATGCATTTATTAAAATGTAGAATTTAAACTCACAATTAAAAGAAAAATCACACTAAAGAATGACTTTTACTAATTATATCTCAATAAACGTGGCCTTAAAAAAAAAAAAAGCATTTAGAGAAACTCACACTCATAAATGTGAGTGTATGCGTGTGTCTCCAAAAATGGATAAAGCCAACATGGGCATCAGCCTGCAACGTCTGAGACGACTTCTTGATAGCTGAGGGTCCATATGTAATGAAACAAGGACTCGCAAAAACCATAATGCACCTCCAGGGCCTGTTAATACTCTAGCCCTGAAAGATGTACCATGGGCCTGGGTTCTAAATACAACTGAGCAAGCCTGATCTTTACCATGCTGCTGCAGGGAACATCCTCACTCACAGTGGTTATCCAGAAGCTTACCTGGGCACAGCTGCTCAGGCTGGGCGCACAGTTCAAGATTCCCATGGCACAGCAAACCACCTGGGCTTTGGTTGCCACGGGTCCCAACCCTTGGGCCTCTGCTTCTGCTTCCCCACTGTGACTGTCTAAGAGGACAGAGGAGAAAATATGAAAACAGCAGAACTGGCCCATTATGCATTTTGGCTTCTTGGCAGTTATATAATTAAGATGCATAAGCTGCCATTTACTTATTGAACGTTCAGTATGTGCCAAGATCTGTGCAAACTTCATTATAACCATTATCACTTTTAATCTTCGTACAAATTTATAAGACAAGTGCTACTGTTTTTCTTGTATTGCAGATGAGGAAACTGGAGTTTAGTGAAATTGGATAACTGAGTTTAACATTAGTCAGGGGAGGAGGCCAGACTCAAACCCAGGTATCTGACTCCACTGTTCATGATTCGCTGCTTTATTAACTTGACCGCAGAGCATGGCTCAGAGCCTGCAGTGATCCCTAAATGAATGGAATGGAATGGAATGGATGGATGGATGGATGGATGGATGGATGAGGACCAGAGAGAGAGCGAGAGCGAGAGAGAGAGGGAGAGACAACGTTGCCTGCTTTCTTGCCTAAGAGAATTCGACTCTGGCCCTGTATTATATATTTATTGACACGGGTGACAATATAACTCTAGGGTTCCAAGTGCATACACTGTTCACACAAATGAGGCTCTCTTTCTCAACTCAAGCTGATGCGGGCAGGGCAGAAACAAGCCACATCGTTCTCGTTTTGGCATGTGATTCTGCTGACCTCTCTCTGCAGTCTTGTTTTCCCATGGTGCTCTGCACCCCTACTCCTGTCCAGATTTGGAACAAATGACACACACAAAACTCCTCCTGGGGTTAAGCCCCTCACAAACATCTCATTTGCTTATTCGCTTGTTTGACGCACAGCACAACCCTCTGGGATCACCGGGGTTACTTTCCCAGTGAACATGAATACAACGAAACAATGACAAACTTAAGTATAAACTTCTTCAGGGTCTGCAGAAAGCACCCCCATCCAACAAGATTCAAACCCAGGCCTCCTGCCTCCAAGTCCACGACCATTTTCCTGCCCACACTGCCTCCCTCAGCACAAAGGGGGGTGGGGGGTTACTGCTTATATAGAGTTGTTTGTAACTGGTGTGATAAAAATCCCAATTTATTTTTTTTTTATTTTTTTTTAAAGATTTTATTTATTTATTTGACAGAGAGAGACAGCCAGTGAGAGAGGGAACACAAGCAGGGGGAGTGGGAGAGGAAGAAGCAGGCTCACAGCAGAAGAGCCCGATGTGGGGCTCGATCCCACAACGCCGGGATCACGCCCTAAGCTGAAGGCAGACGCCCAACCGCTGTGCCACCCAGGCGCCCCAAAAATCCCAGTTTAAATGGGATTACAGAATTACTCTCAAACCCAATTTAGAAAAGCACAAAACGGAACAAACGCTCTGCAAATCTTCAATTCATGCTGTTAAGCTTTAAACTCTGCAATCCAACCCACTGCAAGTATCAGTCTGAATATTTTTTTTAAAGTCTAAATTGTAGAGATTTCATTCTTAAGAAATTTAGAGGCTGAGCTTTGGTATCAGACCTAAGATTGAATCCAGCTCCATCACTGACCACCTCGGGACTGCGGGCACATTTCTTAATGACTCCGAGCCAGATTCCCTGCGAATACAGATCAAAGTACCTACTTCCAACAGCCACTATGCAGACTAAATGAGACTGCGAGTAAAGATTTAACATGCCAGAAACATCACAGACGAATGACAAATATTAATTCTCTTCCTTTCTATAGAAATCATAACTTCAAATGCCAAATCTTAACCACAAGATATATTTCGTTCAATATTAAATATTTGTTAAGCACCTAAGTACGTGCCCTGGGTCCTTTGGGAAGGCAGCCAGCACACAGGTAATTATACAAATAACTGATTGATAACAATCATTGTGTTGAGTGTTGCTGAGTATGTTTTGAAGGAGACAACAGATGTCTTCACAATGAGCACCCTGTGGCCACTCATCTCCCAACTCATGCCCCTCCCCCCACCCTGGGTCTGAGAGCCAGAGACCTGCCACTCAAGCCAGGGGGTCCCTCGGTAAAGGGTTATAGTTTTCTCTTCCTGTGAAATTCCTCTGAAGCCCCCTACAAGGAATAAATCTGGTGAGAGGAAAGGACTGACAGGGTCCAGGAATTAGTGGGAGGGACTCTTTGAGCTGGACTTTTAGGTTTGGTACCTGTGGGGCACCTGTGGGGTTTCCTGAGGACTAGTCTGCTCAGTTTGTGCCCTTTCTGGCTCCCCAGCAGGTGCTGGAATCGTCCTGCCTAGCCTACTTGGAGGTCTGCACAATGTGCATGTGCCTGTCTGGGGAAGGATATCATAGGGCTCTAGGGAAGGACAGGGGAATAAATCTTTAGTGATGCCCACCAGGCACTGTATTAGGCACTGATCCCACAAAAGTCAGGTGAAGTTGCGACTATTATTCCCTTTTTACACAGGCAGGACCTGAGATTTACGGAGGTTTCATTCATTCATTCAATCAGAGGTTTATTCAGTACATTCTGTGCCAAATTCTGAGACCAACACAAGGTCAGAGAGCTGCTAAGTGGGTGAGCTGGATTCAAAGTCTGCCTGGCTTCAAATCCCTTGTTCTTTCCCATCCAACACCCTCAAGAAGGTCAGAGACTTTTATCCTCAGGATGATCACAAAGTGATTGGGGTGCCGGGTATACCTGAACAAGACAGGTAGTAGGGCAAAGCCGTGTGTATACTAAGTATCAAAGGAAAAGCCTATGGTGATGGGTCCAAGTGCCTCCTCCACTAGACTAAGAACTCTCTGACAGCAAGGACTGGGCCTTCTCCATCTAAGCATCTCCAGTGCTGTGCACAGGGCAGGTAACGCATCATGACCTGAGCCGAAGGCAGGCGCTTAACCGACTTGAGCCACCCAGGCGTCCCCATGTTCATCAAATTTTTTTTTTTACTTTTTCTGAAAAAGCTCCTGCTCTCCACTGTAAAAGCTTCAGGACCCATGAAAACTAGATCCACCCCTGAAACAAGTGCAAGAAACGATCAAGAGAGGAAGAATGGCAGGCTCCCAAGGCATTGGACTCACGTGGAACCCTGCAGAAAAGGAAGAGCTGGTCCTAGCTGACAGAGGTAGAGGAGACAACCCATAGAGAGGAACAAGCACGGACCAAAGTGCACAGGCTTTCCAGGGTTTCCAGAGATGACACGAACACCAGGAATCTGGTGGTCCTCCACTATACATCCACCCTAAACCCATGTGTCATGGTGTGATCTCCTCAGCCACACCGAGCCATTCTAGGCAAGTAGGAAAGCTGTGACCTCATGTGATGTGAAAATTCTAGATGCTGGTAAAGCTGGTGTAGCAAGCATTTTATCATTCTTCTGGCTTCCCTGTATAATAATGACCCAAACTGCCTTGTGTAGTGAGGTTTTCACCTTAACATAGCTGAAGCTGAAAATGGTGAATGCTCACTTTTCCAGCTTGCCTGGCAGCGGGGATGTGGGCCTGTGGCAGACACACCTGCTCAGGTGTGAACCAGATCCTTCCAACTCTCTCGGTCAGCTATACCGGGGCTGCATTCCTCAGGCGTACAGCCCCACGATACCAAGTGAACACAGGCTGCCAAAAGAGGTGGGTCCTATATGTCAAGTTACTGAGTTTTTGATGGTTAAAATAAGCCAAGTTAACAGAGCAGAATGTAGCTAAGATTTAAAAATGGTTCTGTCTCTAAGAGATATTTGCACCCCCCATGTTCATAGCAGCATTATTCACAGTAGCCAAGAGAGACAAACAAAACAAAATGATTTTCTGTGTGATAAGATGTGTGAGATAAATAAATGTAAATATAAATATGATGAAATATTTTTCAGCCTTAAAAATAAAGGAAATCCTGAAACATGCTACAACACGGATGAACTTTGAGGACATCATGCCAAGCGAAATAAGCCAGACACAAAAAAGACAAATATTGTATGATTTCATTGATGTTAGTAGACTCCCTCTGGTAAATCTACCACTTACGTAGATACTACTCTAGATAGGTCGAACTCATAGAATCAGAAAGTAAAATGGTCGTTGCCAGGGGCTGGTGGGGGGAGGAGAATAGGGACTTGTGTAACAGGTACAGAGCTTCCATTTTTAATTTTGCACGATGAAAAAGTTCTGGGGATTAGTTGCACAATCACGCCACTGAACTTACACTTAAAAGTGGTTAAGATGGTAAACTTTGTTATTTATTTAATTTACTGAAATTGTCAAACAAAAGAAAATTTACCAATTTTAGAGGCACTGTCATCTCAATTCATTAGAGCATATCATGACTTAAATGAGTGAAAATTAACAAGCAATGCAAATATATTTTTTAAATGGTCTGACTGTAGAGAAAGAAAGAAAATGCTGTATGTTTTGTGCTACCCAGAAGTTGCACCACTAAATATGTTCCTGCTGTTGATATTTTAAGTATTTATTTTTTTATACCTTGATGTGTTCCAGAAAGGATCTGAGGAGGCTGGGTTATAAATAACCGTGTGGTTCATAAGAAATTCTGATTCCAGGCCACTGGGCTTGTCTGCAGAAAGGTCTGGGGCAGCTAATACAGTCACTGCTGTCATCCCGCCCGAAGGGGAGGGAGGAGTTCGAGGACTTGTCTACACCTGACTCCTACGCTCACCGAAGAACAAAGATGGTCTGAAACAGGGATGTTTGGCTCATGCCCGGAACACCTCCCTGATTTGACCACAACAGCCGGAGAAAAGAAAGCAAGCTAGAAAACAGCCAGGTTTCCCTCAGGGAGAGATGTTAAAGTTCTGAGCTGAGACTCTCCAGCACATGTCTTGATTATGAGGGAGTTACAGCAGCTATGAGGGACAGGTAGGGAACAAACACAGCAGACTGCTGCTAAAGAAAGGTCCCAGCGGCATGTTCTCCGAAGCGCCTCCAGAGCTGGCCAGCCTGCACCCCGCCCAGGGAACCCCTGCCCTGCCCATGATGTAAGCAAGTCCACCGCTTCCCTGCGAGATCGCCAGTGAGTGTGGACCCCTCGGCTCTGGGGCTCGGGGGCTCTGGCCACCACCAAGTGCAATCCAGCCCTGAAGGAAGAAGGTGAGGCCCTGGTCTGGGTAATAACCGTTTTCGACGGTTGTAAAGGTAATCTTTGGCACTCTCTACCAGGTATGATGGAATGCCACTTAATAGTTAAGAAGTTGGAATATAAGATTCAGTTTACTTTGTTTAGAAAATAAAGCTATGCCTCCTAACCACATAATGAGTACTACTGGTTTTTTGGGTTTTTTTCAGTAAGATCCACGCCCCACATGGGGCCCGAACCCACGATGCTGAGAGCAAGAGTCACGTGATCCACTGACTGAGCCAGCCAGGCGCCCCAGGAACTACTCTTGAAGGACTGTGTCATTTGTTTCTGCAGATTTGAAAAGAACACATAAAACCAGGTCACTGAGAGGGAGAGAAAGATCCCCAGATTGAAAGAATTGGCTTTGAGGCTGGAGACAGAAGAAATTTTGTTTGCTTCAGAATGAAAACAATACGTGTTCTTTCCATTTGTGGGCCCCCAATCATAGGGCGGGCAAACAGGAGTGGCTAGTGAGGGAAATCCTGTTATCCAGGGAACCAACACCGAGAAGGAAAGCTTCACAGTTAGAACAAGTTAACATAATAACCAGTGATGTACTGAATGCTTGCAGCGTGCCGGGCATGGGTTTAGGCACTGCACAAAAACTCTGTGAAGCAGGCATGATTACCATCTCCACAGACTGGAAATAAGGATCAGAGAAGTTAAATAATAATTGGGCTAAGGTCACAAAGCGAGTCTGTGGCAAGGCTGGAACTTGAATGTGAGATTTCAAAGCTTGGGTGCTGAAACTTTTTGATGGCACAAAGTCAATTAAATATTTAGATTACACATTACTTGTATTACATTATTTGTGGGGCTTGCTGAGGAAATCTTTTTAAGTTATCATGAGGACTGTTCATTTAAAATGAGATCGTTCGATGCAGAGGCCCACATACCGAGGCTGATGCCAACGGTAACGTAACTTGGTTTCTGCTGCAAGCGAACAAGAGCGAGGGACTGTGTCAGGGACAGCCACTTCTCCCTCAGGATGTCCCATGCGAGTATGTGCCACAAGCCTGTCGGACATGCAGCCCCGGGACCCACTCTGAGCTGTGCACTGTGCCACAAACCACTCACTTGATCTTCCACAGTCATAACAGTGGCTTTCCCTGGCCACAGAGCTGGTCAGCACCTGTGAATGTGGGATGTGGCCTGGCTGTAAATTTGCCTGCACCCTAAGCTGCCCACAAAGCAGGAAGAACCTCAGGGGCTCAGGGCCCTCTGCACTGGGAGTTATTTAACTAGCCCTGGGGTGGTGCTGGGTTAAGCCTTTAGGCCTATCAGACCCAAGAATGCCCTTTAGCTGGAAGACCAAGGATAGCCACTGCCCAAAAGGCAGATTCTCCCTGGGGGTTCGTGTGGGTGAAAAGAACACTGATATTTCAATGCAGGTGTCTTTTGGAGGTTGTGGGGAGGGGTCCCACCATCTCAGTAGAACCATCAAAGTATCCTACTCCCCAATTCATTGCTTGGTTCTGGGTGTGTGACATTAGGGAAAAGCCTCTTCCCAAAAGGTTCTGGGAGATCTCAGAGGACACCAGTCTTGGTCCCTCCCAAAATAAAGAGAGAAAACAACTCGCAAGTCCAACCCACTCCCTTTCCCGAGGGAGACCCAAGTCTCCCTATAGTAAAGAAGGCTTTACTATAAATGGTAGAGATGGCCAGAACCTCAGCACTTCTAGGCTATTACCTCCCACCCCCACCCCAGCTGGTCTGTCAAACGCCTGGGCTGAGGCAGCCCTGGAGATACCCCTCAGGGGTATAACTAAGTAACTGGCAGGCTCTGACACTGGAGCATAGAGTAGCTCTCCAGCTCCTTTGCCACAGCAGCAGGTAGAGAAGGCAAGTTGTTTCTTAGGGTGGGTTGGTTGGTTGGTTGGTTGGTTAGTTGGTTGCTTTGGGGAGGTGTGGAACTCAAGGAACAGGAGGGGTTTGGAGCATACATTGCCGGGTAAAGGGCCCTGGCCTCAGGAAGATCCATATCCACTAGGCCTCAGGATGACACCTCTGGGTCCCTGTGCACTGGAGGGAGGAAGTGGCATAGGAGAAGGGCTCCCAACTGGGGGTCAGGAACCCTGGTTCTACGTTCAGCTTTGATCCCAACTGGCAGGGTGATCTTGGGCCATCACAACTCCCCAACCGTGTCTCCCGGACCTGGGGCTCCTCAGCCCTTCATTCAGAAAACCCTGACCTACTGCCCTGGCACACAGCGTCCTGACCTAGTACAGAAGGTGTCCAGCACTGTTCTATTGCTGGCTCGCCAGCAGTGAACAGATGGGGAGAGCATGCTGTGGAGTTCTGGGGCACCCCCCCACCCCCGGCTCAGACATTCTTTCGTCCCATGACTGCAGTCTGACCCAGGTCCAAGCCCGGGTCTCTGCTTGGCTGCTTGCACAGTACAGACACCATTGAGTATGAATTGCGCCCCCCCCCCACTAACTCTGCGTCCTGAGATAGTGTGAGGATGTCAGCACACACCCAAATCGTGGTGATAAGCCAAAAACCAAAGCTGCTACAAGGCCATCAGGACAAACTTGGACAGTCCCCTCTCACTATGGGATATTCCTGGAAATTGCAGCAAGAAGTAATGTGGTCAAAGGGGGGGGGGAATCTTTTTTTTTTTTCCTTTTCTTTTTTCTGTATCCCTTTGTCATCAGCAGATGGGAATCAACGGTCAGCAAGGCAGAGTGCTGACAGAGCTTTCCTTCAGATGGGAGGAAAGCAAAGAATGGATGGACCGGGGTGGAAAACAGGAAGATGGAGGTTTCTGTGGATGTGCACATGAGCAAGCAAGGAAGCGAAGTGGGGGTGACAACTGACACCATTCTTGACGGAGCAATTCCACCACTCAAAAACCTTCCATGGCTCCCCGCTGCCCTCAGAAAAACATCCAAACTGCTCCCCTGGGACTTGAGGGCCCCCACCATCTAGCCATGGCCCACCCCTCAACTCCATGTGCCCTCCACTAATCCCTGCGCACCCCCCCTGCGCTTCTGCCGCTGTGTTCTGCCATCGTGCTCTTCCCCCGTCTCTGTCTGCCAAAATCCTACACGTTTCTCATGCGCTGGATTCGAAGCCTTAGCACCACTGACCTCTGGGGCCAGACAATTCCTTGTTGGAGGGGGGTTGTCCTGAGCACTGTGGGATGTGCAGCAGTATCCCCAGGCACTGAAGGCCAGTAGCTCTGGATGCCAGTACCATTGGCACACCTCCATCCCAGGTGTGCCAATCAAAAGTGTCTCCAGATACTGCCAAGTGTCCCCTGGGGGCAAAATAGCCTCTGGTTGAGAACCACTGTTCTACACCCAGATCCAGTGCTACTCTTCTCAAGAAACCCTTCTCTGAGCTTCTTAGAAGGAGGGTTATGATATATACGTGTGCCTTCCACACCTGTTGTTATATCCTACTAGCATTTAACACGGTCTCCTGTCAGCTTGATTTATATGTGGTTATATCAGCCCCTCCCCACTAGGCCATAAGTTTCTTAAGGGCGAGGAGCACATTTTGTTCATCTTATATAAATAACAATACCCCCCAGAATAGACAATACTGGTCTAGGGAAATTCAATCACTGGGTTTAACTTGCTTACTGTTACCGTAAACATAATCTGTTAATGTTGTTTATGTCTACTGTAGAAAAAAATTAATTATAGGAAAGAATGAAATCAAAACCAAAATCACTCACAATCCTATAGTAGCAATAACACTAGTCAAAATACTGCTCTCCTGGTATGTCCCTCCAACACTGGTACACAGATAAAATACTTGTGTATGTCCCCCCATCTTTTTCTGTATACAGAGAGTAGAAGGGAAGTACCTGCAGCAGAGATGACAGCTCAGAGCCAGACTGTCATGACCACAGGGGAGCCTGAGGGCCATCTGGCCCACCCCTAGCATGTGCCTGGATCCCCTTCAGGATGCTACTCCCCACTCTGTTTGAACTGCTGCAAATGTAGGAACTCGCTATCACCCAAAGCAGCCTGGTTCACTTCGGACCACTCTAGAGAGCTCTTTCATCCACTGCCCTCAGATCTTTCACCCGGGAGCTTCCAATCCTTGATCCAATCCAAATTCTACCTCTTTAGTCAAACTGGTCTACTCAGTCTATTTCCCATCAACAGGGTGTCATCCGGCCCTCCTTCCTCCCCTCTTAAGAACTCCCCCTCCCAACTGCTGGCGTGGGCCCCAGCACTCAGGTTCACACTATCTGCCTCCCCCGATCCTGAGCAGTCAGGTCCTATCTCCCAGGGGCTGGTATTAGGGCTGGGAAACTTGAGTTAGTAGTTGCTGGATACTTGGAGGGGGACTGACGCCCACGGTGGGTGCGCATAAAAAGTAAAAGTCTGGAGAGAGAGCATCAGAGACAGCAACACACATACACACACACACACACACAGAAAACAACACAGATGTGGCTAGAGAGGCAGAGTGGTTGGGGCGCCTGGGTGGCACAGTGGGGCGCCTGGGTGGCACAGTCGTTAAGCGTCTGCCTTCGGCCCAGGGCGTGATCCCAGCACTCTGGGGTCAAGCCCCACATCGGGCTCCTCTGTTGGGAGCCTGCTTCTTCCTCTCCCACTCCCCCTGCTTGTCTCTCTCTCACTGGCTGTCTCTCTCACTGGCTGTCTCTGTGTCAAATAAATAAATAAAATCTTTAAAAAAAAAGAGAGAGGCAAAGTGGTGAGACTGGGGTCTGGGGGCAGGGAGAGGAAGTAAGAACGCCAGGCTTCCCAACAGCTTCCCAGCTCGGTCCTAGTACACCACACAGTCTAGCTGTAGCTCTCTGACTCTTCATAATGAAGAATTCCCCCTCAGTCCTGTTGGTTTTGTCTATCCTAGTTCATGCGACAAAAACCAAAATGGAAAGAGGCCTTGACTAAGACACGGGCCATCAGACCTCTGACAACTGATGCTGAAAGCTCAGGCCCCCTTGGCCCTGACTTCTCCACCCTGAACGCACATCCGTTGGGACTGACCGAGGCCTCTCTGATGATAGATTATGCATCGGTGTGCACAAAGCCCTTCACACCTCAGTACCACCAACAAACCCGATTTACGATGGGACCCACAGGTGAGGATCTCCTCCCTGAGTTGAGGGAGCCAGAAATCCAGCCCAACAGTACCCAGGACTGAATAAGGTGGCCACCAAAAGCGTACGCTTGCGTGAAAATTCACATTACCCCAACGAAACACTAGCACCCACAGGGAGAATCTAAAGCCAGAGAAGCTGAGAGTCATTCTACGTCTCCATCTGTCTTCCCTTGCAGCAGGCTCTAAGCCCCTCTCAGAGCACAGCCCGGCCCCAGCAGAAGCCACGCAGCTTTCCCAGGGGGTGCAGCCCTACTTCCCTAGGGGTGGATAACAGCAGCTGGCTTGCACCGCCCTTTCTTCCAGCTCCCGCCGAAGTCAGACGTAAAACCACCCCCCGAATACTGAGAAGGGCAGGGGCTCTGGAGCAGACAGACAGATTCTCATCGCATTTCTACCACCTATTGAATGTACGACTTTGATCGAGTTACTTAACGTCTCTGCCTTCCGTTTCCTCATCTACAGAAATAAGAAATAACAGTAGTTTCCACTCTGAGGATTAAATGAACAAGAGACTTTTAAAGGGACAAGAGTATCGACACGAGAGAGTTTCACACTCACCAAGTCCTAGTTTACTGTCTCCCATTCCGTTCACACTACATATCTTCACTCGTGTTTCCAATGGACTAAGTGACAATACAATGTCACTCAGTTTTACAACGTATAATTTTAAAATACAATTTACGAGAGATTGTCCTCATTATATACAATGAGCTGGAAAATACAAACTGGATGAGGGTTCATTTGACTTCATTTCCCAAGTGCCCTCTAAGTGGCACCAATGCCGGGAGTATGTCGGCAGGAATAAACGATACCAACAGAGCACGTGTAATACCTGGACAGATGTACACGTCAGGAGGCTGCAAGTGCAGCTTCCAGGCAGGCCCAGGCCCCTGTCAGGCAAGTGACTGACCTCTTAGAACCCACATTTGCTGCTGGGCTTCCCCGGCCAGGGGGGCCCCACGCAGATGAACGCACAGCAGTGACCTCCCTACACTGTGACAGCAAGAAATGCTTCATCCACACTCCATTCTCCTTTTAACTCCTGATAGGCTTTATAGAACCAGACATGGTTCCTGGAGCCTGAGTTGCTCCTTAATGGATGTGTGGCTACCGGAGTGCTGCCCAGAGCCTGGCGCCCAGAGGTCAGCCAGCAGCTTCTTTCCCTCTGTGCTTCGGAAACCTGTGCAGTCCCTCCCTCCAGGGGGCTCCTGAGTCCCAGCGTCCTGCCTGGAAAGGAGCGGCTGTGCTGACAGCGTTGGCCCTTGTCACGAAAGACCACGCTCCTAGCCAAGGTTCTGCACAGCAATAGGCCTTTCTCCACCAGTTTGGCTCCTGACGCAGGAAAAGCTGCTACTTCCTCCAAATTGAAGCCAGAGACAATTACAAGGCCATCAGAGCCCTGTTTTTTGCCTCCATCTTCTTTAAGAATTTAAAGCCTAGCCATCAAAAACTGCGGATGGGAGCAGAGATTGCTACAATCTTTCCGGGAGGCAAGTTGCCATTATTCTCAAATCTTAACAGCTGTTGCTACCCTCTGACCTAGTAATTGTACTCCTGGGAATCCATCCAAAAGAAATCATCAGAGGCAAACAAAGATTAAGGCACAAGTACATTACATGGGTTTTTTATTATGTCAAAAAAATGAAAATAATATAAAAGCCCAACAATAAAAAAAAAAAAGGAATTGATTATAAGGTTTTAAGAGGTCACTAAAATCCTCTTTAGAAATCTTCTGGACACAAGAAAATATTAATATATTAATGTCTGTGGAAAAGCAAGATACACAGTAACCTCACATAAAATCTTTTTTTTTTAAGGTTTATTTATTTATTTGAGAGAGAGAGAGAGAGCAAGCAAGCGACCATGGTGCGGGGAGGGGCAGAGAGAGAGAGAATCCCAAGCAGACTCTCTGTTGTTGAGTGTGGACCACAACACGGGGCTTAGTCTTATGACCCTGAGATCACGGCCTGAGCTGAAATCAAGAATTGGGTGATTAACCAACTGAGCCACCCAGGTGCCCCTCACATAAAATTTTCGTGCTCAAACAGTCTTAAGGATCCCTCCAGAATGTATCTCTGGGTAGTGGAATTTTGAGTGGTTTTTATGTTCTTCTTTACCCTTTCCTTTTCTCCGCCATCCTACTGCCCACGGTACCATCTGATCCCTTAACCATTAGTGTCATGATATAGAGATGACGGGGACAGTCCTAAACATCACCAAGTTCAAGTCCAGCTAGACGACACGCAAGCAGACCATCACACCCACAATTATGCTCTGTGAGCCAAGGCGAAGCTTCTAAATCAGCAACGTCCCTAGGTGGGGGATGCTCCAGCCGATCCTGAAAAATGAGCAGGGGGTTGGTAGATTGGGGAGGAAGATGGGGGTGGGGAGGCATTCCAGAAAGGGAGAACGGCATGAGCAAAGCCCAGAAACAGGAGACAGCATCATGGGTTGGGGGCTATATATGTTTCAGTGTAGCTGGGGGGAGCTATCTCTCCCCAGAGCACATTCTGCCAGCGGCCATCCAAAGGCTGGGGGGTGAGGGGAGGGAAAATTTAAGAGGGCAGTGGCAAGCCTGAGTGACTGATGACGTGAAGTACGAAGAAGTCCACCAACCAGCACAGTGCTTGGCACACGGTACACATGCACTAAATATGAATGAATGAATGAGTGAATGAATGAATGAATGGCTCAGGGGCAGACAGGAGGTTAGAGAAGCAGTTTATAAGACGGAGGGGAGGATGCTTCTCCCTCTGCCTGCTGCTCCCCCTGTTTGTGCTCTTTCCCTCTGTCTCTGCCAAATAAATTAAAAAAATTTTTTTAAGCCTTTAAAAAAAAAAAAGACTTAAGGAAACCAGTGAGTGTGAGTTCCCCTTCTAAGGAAGGTGGGTAAAGACCCATTCACACTTATGCCCTGTGGCACAGACATACCAATAGATTCCAATACAACAAAGGGCTGATTCCTGCAAAACCATTAGCAACCAAGCCCCAGATTGCATGACAAAGAAAGATGAATGCATCCAAACTCACCACAGACAGGACTAACTAGATGAAAGATATCTACTCTGACTAAGAGGAAGGAACACAGAAGCCGCTGTGATGCCCTTCTCTCCTCTCTGAGCCAAGAACCCATCCTTCAGGCTTGGATGCCCGAACGCTATTATTTCAATCACGGACTCTCAGGGTGGGGAGAGCCACTACGGCTACCTACCCGGCCCCACAGCAGTTCCACTCCTAAGCATTTGCCCAAGAGAAATGAAAACATATGTCCACACAAAGACTTCACTTGACCATTCACAGCAGCTTTATTCGTAATAGCTGGAGGTTACAAGCAGGAGAGTGGCCTGAGGAGCACTGTGCCCTAGGCAGAGGAGTCTGGCTGTGACGTACAAGGTGGGCTGCTTTTGGTCAGAGCAGAGGGAATGAGAGATGGCTAGAAGGTTCTCGAAGTCCCCCAGACACGATGAGGAAAGCCAGTGTGGTCAGAGGAATAAGAAAGGACTGAGCTGGACAGTCACTTCAGAGGACAATGCTGCGCTTGGAGCCTACTCGATGTGGGTGCCAAGGGAGAGAAAGAGAGAAAAATCTGAATGAGCGACCGATGGTGGTATCGTCATGGGTGGAAATAGGGCAGCAGTCTTCAAAGCACGGTCCCTGGGCCAGCAGCAACAGCATCACCTGGGAAATTGTTAGAAATGAAGGCTCTCCGGGCGCCTGGGTGGCACAGCGGTTAAGCGTCTGCCTTCGGCTCAGGGCGTGATCCCGGCGTTATGGGATCGAGCCCCACATCAGGCTCCTCCGCTATGAGCCTGCTTCTTCCTCTCCCACTCCCCCTGCTTGTGTTCCCTCTCTCGCTGGCTGTCTCTATCTCTGTTGAATAAATAAATAAAATCTTTAAAAAAAAAAAAAGAAGAAATGAAGGCTCTCAGGCCCTACTTCAGACCCACTGAGTCAGACGCTCTGGCTACCTACCCGCCCCGTGAAAAAAAGCAACGCATCGATGCCCTCTGTACCAACAAAGGTTTCTGAGGATTAGTGCAAACAAATCCGCAAGGGGCCTCATCCTCCCTCCGGAAGCAGCCACATCATTGCCGGGGCGCTGTTCAGAAGTTCATTATGCAAGAAAACAAAAACCGTTTTTCCCCCACAGGTCACACTAATAAAGAGGACTGTTCCACAGTCCTCCAAACAGATACTGTTTGGCACAGCCGTGCTGCCCCTTCCCCTCTCTTATAAGGACTACTCAGCCCCCCCCCCGCCCAGGGCATGTACCAAGGACCCTGCCTCCAAGCCAGAGCTGAGGCACCCAGCACTGGGCCCAAGCTGGCCCTCTCAGATGCTTGCCCCCCAGGAATTCAGAACCGGGTCTGCAGGTTACTTCAGATGAAGACTGCTGACGAGCAGCTGCCAGGTGGCCACACCTGGCCAAACGCTCACCAAGGCAAAAAAGGATGTCTGCTGGGACAGAGAGAGCAACGGAACACAGAGAAACAGAGACAACCTTTCATGCGAAGAGAGAGAGACAGACAGAGACACAGAGCATCAATGAGGGCAGGAGCTGAGCCTTTGTTTTGTTTTTTAGTTCATTATTGTAACCTAAAGCTGGCACACAGTTAGGAGCTGAACAGATACTGGTTCCATGAATTAAAAGAGAGGGGCTGTCCGCGTTCTCACTATTGTACAGCCCCTGGTTTCAGTCCTTTGTGAGGCCCCAACGGACTCTGTACCCCCATATTCCAGGAGCTGCCCCAGCATCCTCTCTTGCTGAAGCTGATCTGAAGTGGATTTCTGTCACTTGCAACAAAGGACACTCCCAAGACACACCGAGACACTCCCAAGATTGCCTTTCAAAGAGTCACCCCTGTGCATCCATGATTCCACTTCATGAAATCTAGCAAAAGGAAAACATCTGAAAAGCAAAAGCGAAGACTGTACCATTACCTATAGTCACATACACACAAAATCAGAAACAAACGAAATGTCTCCCAGAGAGGCATCCACATGTATTGCCCGTTCGTGCCAAAGAGGATTTTCTTTTTTTTTTTTTTTTAAAGATTTTATTTATTTATTAGACAGAGACAGAGACAGCCAGCGAGAGAGGGAACACAAGCAGGGGGAGTGGGAGAGGAAGAAGCAGGCTCATAGCGGAGGAGCCTGATGTGGGACTCGATCCCAGAACGCCGGGATCACGCCCTGAGCCGAAGGCAGACGCTTAACCGCTGTGCCACCCAGGCGCCCCCCAAAGAGGATTTTCTAAACCCTTAAATGAATTGTGCTCAACTTCCTAGAACGGATACGGCCATTAAGAATGACACTTACGAAATGTGTGAAATAGCACAAAACTGTTTACATTATCATGTTGGGGGAAAAAGTGGAATACAAAATTGTTCGTACCTATAATTGCAGCTATACAGTTTTACAAATTAAGTTCGTAAGTAGAAAACTACTAGTTTGTGGCAGTTGCGCTGAAATGGTGCAGACAGAAATAACTTTTCCTTTCTATTTGCAGATATTTTCCAATTAATGATGAGCTCATTTTAAAACTATATCATAAAATAAATATAGAAACCAAACAGGGCACAGGTGTCAGGCATCCCCTGTCACAGAGCTCAGAGAAGATCACTGGCTCGTGAGATACACGTGTCTCAGATGACAAGAATAAAAGGCAAACGCAAAGAACACACGCAGGACTGGGAAGACCTTTGTCGTCAGCCAGTGTGCACTGCTAACAATCTCCTAGATGCAAAGTTCAAAGGCAAAAATGCAAGTGGTGACAGCCCTGTGGGATTACAGACAAAAGGGGCAAACACATGTGATGTTGGAAACACACTTGCCAGTATGACAGAACACAAGTCTTGTTTTAAAAGGTTGGTAGTAGAGGAATAAGGGCATCTCTCCTTAAGGTTTCAGAACCTCCCGGGTCTGTTTAACAAGTTCACTGCTAGCCTGGGAGGACAGGAAAGGCAGACCACTGGTCTGAAGACCTCAACTGCAGCCTGAACTCTGTCACTCGCTAGTGCAGCCCTGGGCCGCGAAGCTCTCGTTTAGCTCACCTGTAAAATGGGAAGACTGAGGTTCTTTTGGTTGTAACGAACAGGAACGGACTCAAGTTGGCATGAGCAATAAAGGGAATTTGTGGGGAGGACGGTGGGTGGTACAAGACCCCCAGGGCAGCTGGGCCATGCAAGTGTCTGGAGCCAGGGTCTGAAGAGTCCCGGGAAGCCGTGCGGCATCTCCGCCATCTCCGTTCTCGAACAGCTCTGTCTTCTTCCTTCTCTGCTGGCCCACCGTCCACATGCTCTTCATGGCAGAACACGGCCTCCACACCTCCTCACTCTTACTCTTACCACTCCTGCCTCTTGAATAACTGGTGTCTTAGCTCAGGCTACCATCACAAAATACTACAGATTGGGTAGCTGAAACAAGGGAAATTTATTCTCCCCCAGTTCTAGAGCTGGAAGTCAAGATCGCGGTACTGGCATGGCCCGGTTCTGGTGAGGACTTATGAACATCTGCCTTCTCCCTGTGTCCTCGAGTAGCAGAGGGAGAGCTCTCTGGTATCTCTTCTTATAAGGGCACTGCTCCCATCATGGGGGGGGGTGCCCCACCTTCAAGGACTCATCTAGCCCGAATGCTCTCCCAAAGGCACCATGTCCAAATATCATCACACTGGGGTTAGAGCTTCAACATATGAATTTTGTGGGAGCATAATTCAGTCCACAGCAACTGGACACCTCGAAATCTCACTTCTGTTTTGCCAGGGGAGGAAAAATACAATTGGCTCAGTCTGAGTCAGATGTCTACTTTGATCCAATCAGCCATAGCCAAGTAGAGAGGGTGGGTCATTCAGTACAAACATGGCTACCAGAGCCTAGCATGACCTCCAGGCCTAACTTTGCCACCCAAATGAAACGCTACTGGCAGCAGGTCAAGAAGTACTTCTTCCCTTTTTGTCAGTATTCCTACAAAACAAAAACTAGATACTCATTAAGGATAAAGGTTATTAGCGGTACGAGCTTTGAGCTTACAGGACCAAGAATCTACCTTCAAATGATCTAGGAAGAAAAAGTGGGCCTTAAAAATAGATAGGATACAGCTGGGGGCTGGGGAGTGCCATTCAGCAGAGAGGTCGCAATGACTCGAATCAGAGCATGGGAAGCTCACGGCACATGCAGGGATGGTCACGGGGAGCAGTGAAAAATAAGGTAATTTAGAACTACATTACAGAGGGCCTAAACATCAGAGCAAAATTCTATGTTGGACTACTGAGATGATGGTGAGTAGCAGAAAGAAGAGACAAGAACCTGGAGACTGCACGAGTGTTCTAAGGACAAGCAATGCTGGGTAGCCATTGTTTTGTCTTATGCAGGGAGGTCAGCAAGGGACTATGGGTGTTTCAAGGTAATGGGCACTGTATCAGTTTCCTAGGGCTGTTGTAACAAAGTGCCCCAAACGTGGTGGTTTAGAACAAAAGAAATTTATTCTCTCACAGTTCTAGAAGTTAGAAGTTTAAAACCAAGGTGTTGGTACAGCCATGCTCTCCCCAAAGGCTCGGAGGGAGAATCCTTCCTTGTCGTCTCCTAGTTTCCAGCGATTGCCAGCAAACCCTGGTGTCTCTTGGCTTGTAGAGGCATCACTCCAAAATGCTTCCATTGTCACATGGTATTCTGCCTGCATGTCTCAGTCTGTGTCCAAATTTCCTTCTCCTTATATGGACACCAGTCATTGGATTAGAGCCAACCCTAAGCCAGCATGAACTCATCCGAACTTGATTACATTGGCAAAAGCCCTATTGCCAAATAAAGTCCTATTCTGAGGTCTCAGGTGGACATGAATTTTGGGAGGGACACTATTTACAGTGCAGACACTGAGTAACCCTCACCCTTATGTGCTGGCTTGAGAAGCTAACAGCCACATAAGAATGTCCCACCATCATGCACTAGAAGTGACTTGTTGCACAGCTGTCAGAGATGTCACCGAAGCGGTCATTGTGCCAGAGCAGGACAGGACCAGCTGCCTTCCAAAACTCCTTCTGATTCTACACATGTGTAGTTCAAGGTCCTGTCAATTACTTCTGTTCTCCTGATTCACCGATTCAGCCCTCTTCTTTCCATTCCCACTGCCAAGACTCTGGTGCAAGGGTTGAATTGCTGCTTCAAGCTTGACAGCAATCCACTGCTCTCACATCACTCCCCCTTACAAACACCCTCCCTGGCTCACCCCTGCCTAAAAGCAAAGTTTTGTATTTTGACCTCAAATCTACCTTTCCCATCTGAACTCCCAAGATGTCACTACACTAATTCTCAACTCAAGCCAGTCTGGCCCTTTAAGCACAACTAGCACATTCTCTCCCCTACAGCTAGTCTCATACCACCTGGAACATGCGTCCTCCCTGCAGAAGGACACCAACAGTGCATATGGATGACCATTTACTCCTCGTTCACGCGGCCTCCCCAGACCAGCCCTCCAGCCCACAGGCACTGCCTTCCACTATTAATGATCCTTTCACACACACAGGGGATACAGCAACACTCAGGCAAAGACAAAGCAACGGTTGTGATACAGGACAGATCCAAGGCTCTAACATTTAAGAGCTGGGCAAATTCCTTCACCTTTCAAAACCTCAGATGGCTCATCTCTAAAATGGAACGAATACTCCCTACCCCGTAGGACCACGGTCAGGGGTAAGTGAAACACTGCGTGCACACTGCCAGTGCAACATCTGATATAGAGTACGGGCGTGTCAATAAAAGCACTTATCTGTATTACGGGAGAACGGATCTAAGTTTGGCCTCTAGGTTAAGGGAACAAGGCACAGATCTGTGTCCCTACAGCACCTAGCACTGCTGATGACGACTCTGAGTGACAGGTGTCAGGGCAGGTAGGACCCCAGGGAGCATGTAGCTACCTGCTCCCCTCCCCCCTCACACACTTCATCTCATGGATGGGGAAACTGAGACCCAGGTAGGGCAAGTGACTCCCTCAAGGTCACAGAACTATTAAGCGGCAGAGGCATGACTGAACTGGGCCATGCTATTTTCCTGCATCACATGTCGAAACCAGTTTGGGTCTTGGTTACCTCACTGGCAAAACGGAGATACTAATGCCCACTTCCCCAGCTTGCTCTGGAAATACTGAGGATGGAAATAACCAGGTGTAAGATGAGAAATGGTAACCACCAGCAGCCTGCAGGAACTGGGCCAGGCGGAGGCTGAGCAGATCTGGGAGCACGTACCCCATGGGCAGCCACTGCTCAGCTCAGCTGATGCTGTCCACTGGAATCATCCTAGGGTGCCAGATCTTCTGCTTCTTCCAACAGAAGGCAGAAATCTAGATTTAAGTGCCACCCCTGTCAGTGTTAAATGTTGGTAACGGACTCAAATCTAAAATACTGCAGGGCAAAAAACAACACAAAACAAAACACTGCAAGGCAAACACACACACGCAGGCTGCTTTCAGCTTGAAAGCCACCACCTCTGTGACCCTGTGTCCGACAAGGGACATGAGAGCAGTTTGAAAACCGTCAAGTCGCACACTCATGTAACGGGAGGACTGACCTTCGGGGACTGGTATAGCTCAACTACCCAGGAAGCTGTCTTCAGATTCTCCCCTTGGGATCAGAGCTCCCACCCCAAGTGACTTCACCCGGCCCCACAGCCCCTTGCCTGGTGCCAGGCATGCTGCAACCACAGCTGACCTCATCCTGCCGCCAGCCTGCCAGCCCAGCGGCGGCAGCTCAGCTACCTAGGCATCCATGTCAGCCAGGAAATTTGTCCCTGCCCTGCAGGGAAACCACCTCCCCGCCCAGAGCCTCATTAAGCTGGACGAGCTGCCTCTGGGGAAGCGCTGAGCCTCTGTCACGCCTGAGAGGACACTGCAGGGCTGGACCAGCCCAGGCTGACCTCAGAGTTTGGATCCTGGCCTCTCCTGGGATTAGGCGGGCACAGGTGTGGTGAGCGGGTGGGCGGGGCGTGCCGGCCGGGATAGGAAACCCAGCAACTGGGCTAACCTGCTGCCAAGGAAGGACTAAAACCTATCCAGCAGCTCCTTAAATTGATTCTCTTGGGTTCAGGAAGGCAGAAGCCACACGAACGACTCACCAGCCAATCCAGTGCTCCTCATCTCCACTGTCTCCCCCCATAGGAGTGGGAGGAGGCAGTTTCTGAAGGTCCTGTCTCTTTCCTCCTTCGTCTCTTGTCCCACAGCTCCTCATCATAACTATATCAAAGACCCTGCAGGGCTCCCGAGACTCTGGGGAGAGGCTGAACGGGTGTCAGAGGGTCTACCTTGCTCTGAGCAGTCGACACTTCTAGGAGATGCAGAGGATGGGGTGGTGTGAACAACCAGGAAACCTACATGCCAGGAGGTTCTGCCCAACTCCACCAAGAGGAAGAGAAGTCCATGATCATCCAACCCATCCAGGTAGAGCCAGGACCAGAATCTATGCCCCGAGTCCCACCCAGGCCTGGGCCAGGTGGTGCTGCTGGCCACGTCATGTTTCTCTGGATGCAGTTCCATCACTAATTTGTTGGGAAACCTGGGGCAGCCTACTTGGCTCTCTGGGCTCAGTTTTATCATTTGGGAAAGAAATAGTAATGCTCACCTTGTATGACTGCTCTATTAGTGATAGCACAGAGCCTTATAGGAAAACTGCTGTGATGGCAATGACTCCATTTTCCCTTGTGGTGGCCCAACGTTCAGCCCACAGTAGCATCTCACTAAATACCAGGCGACTGAGCACACTTGCTCATGAATAAAGAATGGCTTGGCACAAGACTTGTCACATAGCAGGTGCTCAGTAGAGTCTTTTACATTATCATGGAAACTAAACCTTGATGGATATTTACCTGTGTCCTTTCCCCAGTCCTACGCAGCCTCTGTGCTTTGGAGAAGCTGACCATAGGTCCAGGGTGGGTCTTGGCTGGTTTGAGTAAGTCAGCACCTCCCATCCTCCAGCCACAGGGATTGGCCAGGGACAGATGTATGACCAAAATCAGGAGAGCAAGATGTTTGCTACGAGTTTCTGGGGGAGAAACTTCCTTGTGTCCCACAGAAGATGCTCTCCTCTGCTGGACATCAATGAGAAACTCAACTGCCCTAGAAGCTGCTGGCAACCATCTTGGGTCCATGAGGGGAGCCAGCCTTAACCATGGGTGCAGGGGAGAGACCAAGAAAACTTGCTGCTCCGCTGCTAATCTTGTGCCGCTGGATCAAGCCTCACTTGAAGTCAGTGCCATTCTAGACTTTTAAGTTATGTAAGCCAGAATGAACTGTATTTTTCCCCTTAGAACCAAAGGAATTCTGACAGAACCTTCAAACTTCAAAAATGAACCATCAAGAGGAGACCATCTAACAGTATCAGACAAGATGTTCTGACATGCCTTCCCACTGAAAACAACTAAAAATTCTGGATTTAAATAAACTGTAAATCTTCTTACCAAGTGGTCAAGTTTAGTATCACTAAGTATGGGACAGTCTGACATTCTGTCCTCCTGACAGAAGGCAGTGGGAGGTGCACCTCATCACCTGCACAGTGTTTGACCTGAATCTCATCAAGAGGTCAAGCCTGACAAATCCAGAACACTCTATATCACAGCTGGCCTAGACTCTTCACGAAGTCGGTGGGAGCCAGGGTGGGGGAGGGAGAACTGTTCTAGATTGGTCAAAAGACAGAATTGCCAAATTCAATGTGTGAACTTTAACTGGATCCAAAGAGTAACAAGAAAAAAATACATAAAGGACTTTCAAAAATTGGGGTTACTTTGAGTACAGACCACCTACATGTTGGATGATGTTGCAAAATTAGAGCTGATTTTCTTAGGTGTGGTACTGGTTTTTGCTTGTACAGAAGAGCAGTCCTCAAAATATGATCCACGGACTCCTGGAATACCCCAGAACACTTTCAGGGGGTTCCCAGGACCCTTTCAGGGTCCATGAGGTCCAGGCAATTTCAATAATAATACTAAGACATTTGCCCTTTTTACTGTGTTGAACTTACACTCCTGGTACAAAAACAGTGAAGGTTAAAACTGCTATGATACCTTTGCACAAATCAAGGCAGCGGCCCCAATCTCTACCAGCAGTCACCGCGACACACGGTGGGGGGGAAATGCCCGCTTCATTTAAGAATAGCACTGATAATGGGGTAAAAATCACCAATTTTATTAAATCTTAACTCCTGAGTACAGGTATTTTTACTATCCTGTGATAAAATGAAAGGTACACGAAAAGTACTGTTGCGTACCAAAGTATGACAACTGTCTTGAGGAAAAGCACATGTATCATTGAGTGGTTGTGCTGATTGTCTAATTTTGTTCATGGAACACCACTGCTGCTTGAATGACTGACAAACTATGGTTATTTAGACCTGGGTCTCTGGCAAGCAGTTTCTAGAAAATTAACAACATGAGCCCATTATTTCAAGAAAAACAAACAGTGCTTGTTGCCAATGAAAAAATTTGAAATTCAAGATAAAATTAGAATTTGGGAAAATCTGTATCCACCACCATGAGCATCCCAACACTTAAAGACTTAAAGACTTTTCTAATGAGCTGATGGTGTTATTAATTCATGTGATTTCCGAATACTATATAAATGAAATGTGTCATCATTGAGAAGATCCTCATTTAATTTGGTAAACCAATAGTTTCCAAATGACAAATGCATGATGTTACGAATCATGCATGGGTAACAGATCCATTCGAAGTGTAAGACAGATCAACCTTTATTAATACGGCTTCAGCTTCCACATTGCAATTAACTGACATGAAAGAAACTTGCAAAAATGTACAGTGCCCTCTTCTCACCATTTGCTTTTGTTCTGGAAAACACAGTTACTTCTAGTAAAAAAATACGTTATTTAATTAATAAATACATATTTCAAAATATCTCCACCTAAATTTTTAATAAGGTAAATATTGAAAAATGTAAGCCATGGAAAAGTTTTTCAGGATCCCCAGGGTTTTTTTGAGTGTAAAGGGGTCCTGAAACCAACGAGTTTGAGAACCACTAGTGTAGGAGCATAATCTTGTCCTTGAGTGACACACTGAAGTATTAGGGAATGAAGGGGCATGATGTCTGCAGCCTATTTTCAGATGGTTAAGCAGGAGGGAAGTATGTGTATCTGTGGAGAAAGAGATGGCGTGGTTATGCCAAGGTTAAAGTAACACAGGTATTCATTGTGTTGTTCTTTCAATTTTTCTATGGGTTTCCCAGTTTTTGAAATAAAAAAAGTAGTCAATTTAAAGAATGTATTAAAACATACTGATATACTTTATCAATGTAAGGATGTCTTACAGGCCAAACACCAAGTCAAACGAGGGCCCTAGAAAGGTAAAGGAACGGCACTTGCCGAACTAAGGCACCGAGCTTTGGATTATAAAAGACTATAAAATCTATAATCTAGATTATGAAAAACTAGATTATAGATTACAGAGGACAAACTCAAGGGCAACGTTTGTGGAACTTCAGCCTGAATAAGAAAGCCGGAAGAGCTTATGAATACAGATTCCTGGGCCCTGGCCTCAGATATTCTCATTCAGTAGTTCCAGGGGGAGGGGACCTGAAAATGTACAATTGTAATAAATTCCCAGATGAGGTGACACTAGGGTCCTCAGACCACATTTTGAGTAACACTGCCCCAGAGCACCCCTCTATGAAGTTTGAACCCTGTTATGGATTGAATTGTGGCCCTGAAGAAGATATAAGGAAGTTCTAACCCCAGTGCCTGTGCATGGGACCTTACCTGGAAAGAGTCTTTGTATCTGAAATCAAGTTAAGATGAGATCATCAGGGTGGGCCCTAATGCAATATGACTAGTGTCCTTATAAGAAGACGAAAAGAGACACGCAGATGGGAAGAAAATCATGTGACAACTGAGGCAGAGGAAAGTCAAGGACTTCTAACAACCACCTAACGCTGGGAGAAAGGCATATTCTCCTGTGGATTCCTCAGTGACAACGTGGCCCTGACATTGCACTGGTGTCAGACTTCTAGCCTCTAGAACTGTGAAAGAATACATTTCGGTGGTTTTAAGCTATCCAGTTCATGGTACTTTGGTACAGCAGCCCTGGGAAACGAACAGAAACCCCAAGGAAGCACCCCTCAGTCAAAAGGTGAACTGGAGATGGACTTCCACGGTGCCTGAGTGTACACAAAAGGAAAATGCCCATTGTTCAGTCGTGATAGTAGGTGGGAGAAAACAGTGTTTCCCCCTGGGAATCTGTAGCCACAGCCTGTCCTCACCCATTTGCAGCCCAAATTTATACTAACCAAGTGGTCAAATAAAAAAATCTCAAGAATTTACTTTCCAGGGATCTAATACTGGTAGTGCCTCTAGACACTCAGCAGAAGCAAATGCAAACCTCGGGAGGAGCCTGCCTTTAACCCAGGCCTCAAAGTATTCCTACAGATAAAGTCCCAAAGAATACAAGCTTATACAAGAAGGAAGGAAGGAAGGAAGGAAGGAAGGAAGGAAGGAAGGAAGGAAGGAAGGACGGACGAAAGACGGGCGCCTGGGTGGCTCACTCATTAAGCATCTGCCTTTGGCTCAGGGCGTGATCCCGGAGTCCTGGGATCGAGCCCCACATCAGGCTCCTCAGCTGGGAGCCTGCTTCTTCCTCTCCCACTCCCCCTGCCTGTGTTCCCTCTCTCGCTGGCTGTCTCTCTCTCTCTGTCAAATAAATAAATAAAATCTGAAAGAAAGAAAGAAAGAAAGAAAGAAAGAAAGAAAGAAAGAAAGAAAGAAAGAAAGGAAGGAAGAAAAAAGGAAAGATTTTAAATTGGAAAACATACAATGTACCTCATACAATGTAGCCAACAGAAAAAATAGATACTTGAGTTAGACTTACAAAAAGAATTTAGATGCTAGAATTCTCAGATTCAGAATATAAAATAAATATGTTTAAAGGAATAAACTTTAATTTAAAAGACAGAAGGAACGCAGACCATGAAACATGTCCAAACCATTCTGAATAAATTTTAGGAATAAAATTTCGAAAATACAATAACTGAAATTTGACAATCAGAGGATGTTCAGCAGCTGCGTAGAAATGGCTGAGGAGACAGACATGAAGGAAGTTATTCACAATGCAACAACGAAAGAAAAAGCAATCAGCAGTAAGAAATGAAGAGATATGGGGATAGAGTATGAACATCTGATTTACGTCTGAGTATGCTAGAAAGAGAGGTCAAAAGTGATGGCATGCAGAAGCAATGTTAACGATAACTTGGAAAAATGTTTTAAATGAATGAAGTCCTCACCCAAAATTGACTCAAGAAAATGGAGAAAATCTATAACCATTAAAGAAATGGAATAACTAGTTTAAAATCTTCCTACATATAAAGCACTCAGCCCTGATGGTTTCACTGGCAAGCTACTCCAGAAAGAAATCCAATCTTATACAGACTCTTCCAGAGCACAGAAAAAGAGGATACACCCTCAACTTCATTTATGAGGCTAGCATAATATTAATACCAAAACCAGACAAGGACAATATAGCCAATACCACTCACAAACATAGCTTTAAAAAAAACTATATTAAATATTAACAAATTGAATCCAGGATTGATCTAACAATACAAAAAAGAAAAATTGTATGGCTGAATTCAGTTGATTTCAGAAGGCAAAGTTGGCTTAATGGCAAAAATACTTATTACAACTTGTCACTTAAAAGATTCAGGACCAGAAAAATATATTGTCATCTTAATGGAAGCATTAGAGAAAATACAGTAGTATTCGTTATAAAAACTCTGTGCAAACTAGGAATAGAAAGAAACTTAGAGTGATAAAGTTGATTTCTGAAACTCCTACAGCAAGCACAATACTTTATAGGAAAGTGTTGAAGCATTCCTTTTAAAATCAGGAACAAAAAAGCAAAGTATGCCCACCTTCACCTCTTTTAGTCACCTTGCATTAGAGATTTTTACCATTGCAGTAACGGGAAGGGAAGAAAAGGAATAATTGCTGGAAAGACACAACACTGTGCTATATTCTCAGATGACATGACTATCTATCTGAAAATCCCAAAAGAATCTACAGTTTAGCAAGCTTCCATTCTTCTAACAAATAGCTGGAAGATGAAAATTTTATTAAGATACTAAATATACTGTCATCAACAAATATCAAGTACCTGGGAATAAATCTAACAAATGACATGCGAGACAGAGCAAAACTAATAAAACTGTATTGAACATAATTAAAGACCTAAATAAAGAGACAGACACCATGTTTATGGATTGGAACACTCATTACCTTAAGAACATCAACTTTCCATTGGCCCATACATTCAGTGCTATCCCAGTCAAACTCCCAACAGATTTTAGAGCAAGTGTGAGTGTGTGTGTGTCTGTGATAATACATAATTCTAAGATAATTCCAAGCCTGTATATGAAAGAGGAAAGTGCTAAGGCACTCTTGAACGTGGGGGGGCTTGCCATTCCAGACATCAAGATTTTTCACAAAGCTGTGGTCATTAAGACAGTGGTACTGCCACAGAGCCAAACTGTTCAACGGAACAGAAGAGAGAGCCCAGAAACAAACTCACACATCTATGGAAACTTAACTTATGACAAGGCTGGGCATTGCAGATCTGAACAGAAAGGATGAACTTTATAATAAATGGTGCTAGGACAACATTTTGCTTATAAAAAAAAAAGAAAAAATTCTGGCATCCTACGTCACATCATATACAAAAATCATCTCAAGATGGAGCAAGAAATTAAATGTGAATGACAAAACAATAAAACTGCTAGGAGCAATATAGGAGAATATCTTCATTATGTCAGATAGGTAAGGTTTTCCTAGGACATAAAAAGTATAAACTATCAATGAAGAAAATGGATAAATCCATTACATTAATATTAAGAACTTCTGTTCATCAAAATACACCATAAAGAAAATGGAAAAATATAAATCACAGACCGGGAGAAGACATTTGTAACACATAAGTGGCAGAGGATTAGCGTCCAGAACATTTAAAGAACTCCTACAAATTAATAAGGTAAGGACAAGAGAAATTTTGGCAAGACTTGAACAGGCCCTTCACAGGAGAGAGAACATGAATGGGCAATAAACATATGAAAAGATGTTCAATCTCATTAGTATTCAGGGAAATGCAAATTCAAACCATAATAAGATTCCATTTTGTACCCACCAGACTGGCAAAAATTCTTAACTGTGACAATATCAAGTGACAGTAAAGCCTTGGTGCAACTGAAGTTATGCACACACACACACACACACACACACACACATACATACACATATCGCCAAAGGAAAACCATTTTGGAAAACAATTTATGAAGAACGAGATATGGAGGGGCCTTGCCAGGCTAGATATCAAGAATTTTCACAAAGTTATGATAATTGATACAATGTGGTCCTGGTGCAGGGTCAGACAAATTGGTTAATGGGACACAACAAAGAGCCCAGAAATAGACCTACACATGTATGAAAATTTAATTTATGTTATTTGGGCAAGTGAAAAAAGCCTATACCGTATGCCTCAGCCATTCTGTTCCTAAAGGACTTTGTGCACAGGTGTACCTGGAAACACGTGCAACAAAGTTCACTGCAGAGCTCTTTACAAGAATGAAGAGAAAAACAAAAATCTAGAAAGAATCTCCATGTCCATCAACAGTGGCGGTATAATGATCCAATGAACGTAATGTTCTATTTCTTAAACAGGCACTGAGTAAAGGAGTGTTTACTGTATTGGTATCCATTATACCCTCACCTTTCATTTGCAGTCTTTTCTGTTGCGTTTCACAAATCAAGGAAAGACTGGAAATGGAGACAAAATAAGATGTTAGAACACCAGAGTGTTCACCTTTCTCTAGTCTGTTTTTAGATGAGCTTTCTTCAGCTTAGTGGCAGCTGGACCAGCAGCCATGGGAGGCTGAATAACACCCACACACACCCAAAAAATATCCAGGGCCTAGTCCCTGGAATCTATGAATGTTACCTTCTATGGCAAAAGAGACATGGCCGTTGTGGTTAAGTTAGGGATTTGGAGATGGGGAGAGGATCCTGGACTACCCAGGTGGGCCCTAAACGGAAACACAAGCGTCCTTACAGGAGAGAGGCAGAGGAGGATACGGAGACAGAGAGAAGGCAAAGTGACGACGGAAGCAGAAACTGGAGGGATGTGGTCACAAGGAATGCCAACAGCCACCAGAAGCTGGAAGGAGCAAGGAATGGATTTTCCCCCGGAGCTTCCAGAACTCCCGCCAACATCTGGATTTTAGCGCCAAAAGACTTATTCCAGAATACAGGCCTCCAAAACTGTAAGAGACTTATTTCTGTTGTTTTAAGCCGCCAAGTTTGTAGCCCTTACAGCAGCAACTATAAACTATTATCTAATATGGTGGGTGAGGACGCTCAACCTCACCCATCTGTTTGTCCAGACCGTCTGCACTCAGTACACCCTCTCTTCTGCCTCTTCTCTCCCAACATGGGATGCCACCGCCTTCCCCGGGGAGACAGATGTAGCAGTGGGTCAATGCCTTCATACGTCGGATGCACTACCTCCCCTGCTAAAAGGGCCCCTCCCTACAATTTCCAACCAAAGCCAGAAAAGTCCCACACGTGCCCACAAAACACACACTTGATAGAAAGAGCGCTGGTTGGGCAGGGGGGACATTTGGATCCAGGTCCAAGTTTCCTACTGATCGGCTATGTGACCTTATTAGTTTCTCAAAGATAGAACTGAAATCCAATCATCTTATATTCCTGGTGCCTAGAGTATGCTTGGCACAAAGCAAATGGTCAATAAATAGGCAGTGAATCAGTGAATGATTCAATCAGTCAATCTCATACAAGGACAGAAGGCCTACCCACTGAAAAACAGAATATTCCCAGTAACTCTTATCTCTCTTCCTCTACCACTATAAGGGAAAATATTAAAATCATAGTTTTAGAGTTGTGAAGGTCTTAGGGTTGGAAGTCAAGAACTCATTGCCTCACATTAGCACCAGTTACGAGAAATCCTATCCTTCTATCAAGCCATAAGTTTGTCTTCTGGTCGCCACTGGTCCTAGTCCAACCCCTGTTAACAACATAAAACTAAGCACTTTTAGAAACTAAGACCTGGCCTCAAGTCTTGGCCTAGCCTATCAGGCTACTGACCTTGATAAATGACCTAACCCTTCCAGTCCTGTCTTTCTCAATCAAACGAAAGCCTGAGATCACTAAAATGCCTGCTAGCTCTAAGATGTAGTGTGGAACCCCTCCCTCCCTTGGTGTTCAATCTCTCATCATTTTAAACTATCTACTGGGTTTTTATTTCAATACTTTATTTTCTACTTTAATTTTTTATTTTTTAAAGATTTTATTTATTTATTTATGTGAGAGAGAGAGCACATGTGAGAGAGAGCATGAACAGGGACAGAGGAAGAAGCAGACTCCCTGCTGAGCAGGGAGCCTGATGCAGGACTCCATCCCAGGACCCTGGGATCATGACCTGAGCCAAGGCAGACGCTTAACCAAGCCATCCAGGAGCCCTATTTTCTACTTTTAGAATTGCTTCTTTTCCAATGGGCCCATTCCTCTCCCTACTCAGCCCAGGATCTGTTGTTTTCTTGTATTTTCAATTCTTTATTTTTTCACTTAGAAAGACTTATTCTAAGGATTCTAAGTAACAGTTACTGTAGATAAAGTAATATATATAATTAATATATGTGTGTTATTCATTTATTTATGTCCAGAGGGCTAAGCCTGCTGCTGGTAGTGTTTAACTCCTGCTTAAGGGTGGCTGTTACTTCAGGTGTTTTGTAATTTTGGACTGCAAATTCATATTTTTTTAGCTAATTCTGTACGATGTATATTGAAGGCCCTTAGAGAGACTGGATGAATTTCTGCAAGATACCCCAGGAGTAACCCTGGCCCAGGACTAATTTTTATGTTAATCTCTCAGCCATTGCATGCAGGATGCAATCATTTAGACCCCAAACCCATATGAGGACAGGTCCATGGATGGTTTCAAAGTCCCAAGGGAGATTTTTTTTCCTCCACCAAGAACCCAGGGCAAGACAGACAAGCTTCGCTGTCATTTCCCTGTGCTTGTGAGTCTATCCTTCTACTCAGAACTACACTGCAGAATACAGCTTCAAGTCTCAGCTATATGCAAGTGTTCAGCTCTGACTTACGATCTCCACAGAGCCAAGGGCCCCTCTTTTCGCTATGTAGATATTAAAACCAAGCTAGGCCAATCCTTTGCTTGGCATATTAAAGATGGCTGCAAATTATTTGCTATCCCTCCACTGAGAGGAGGAGTCTAATCTGCCTCCCTTCAAATCTAGGTTGACCTTCATATTTGCTTGGCCATAGAACACAGAAGTGTCATCCTGGGACTTCTGAGACCAGGTCATAAGAAGTCCTAGGGTTTCTACTGATGCTTCTTGGACATTCACCTTGGATCCCTAAGCCGCCACATAAGAAATTTGAGCTCTTCAGGCCTCCATGCTGGAAAAATCACATAGGAAGACCACATGAAGAGGCCTTGGAACACATGAAAAGAAAGAGATGTCCAGTCTGCCACTGCCATTTGCACCATCCCAGTGAAGACCCAGGCATCCTGGAATGAAGATGAGTTTTGTGTCCTGCATCTTGTCCAAATTCCGGACCCACAGACCCAGGGGAGTTGATAACAAAATGGCTGTTGATTTCAGCTACATTTCAGGATAATGCATTAAGCACTTGCTACAGTACTAGTTTACACCCTTGCAAAATGATTCCCTCCTTCTTTGTTCTGTCTTCTGGCAAATTCCCTTACTTAAAAGCTCAGGTATGCTATTGAGGGGGTCACTTATATTTTATCCAAAACTTTTAGAAATTTTTAAATTCGGTTTTATTATGAGAGGATTTCCAGACCATTTAGTTTTTCATATTGCCAGAAACAGAAATCAAATCGTTCACTTTACAGATGAGAAAACTGAGGCTTCGAGGGGTCAAGTCACTTGCCACAGTCACAAATCAAGGTTCTACAAATGTAGGTTTAAAAAAGAATCTTCACACCCCAAAGGGAATACTGAGTCATCATTCATTCAACAAATAATTTTAAACACCTAGTGTGAGCATGGTGCTACTTTAGGCACCGGGAAAACAGCTGTAAATAAGACGAAAGTCTCAAAAGTCATGGAGATCAAATTCTATGTGAAGAGACAGACCATAAGCCAGTAAACAAATGAATTAAAAGCATAATTTCAGGGAGTGGGAAGGGGATAGAGTGCTATGTGAGATGTATTTTGGAGAAGATGGTCAGAAAAAGCCTTTCCTAGAGAGGTGACATTTGAGCAGAGACCTAAATGGAAAGAGGGTGACGACCACGGACCACCTGGACTGCCTAGGGAAGTGTGTCCTGGGCAGGGGAACAGCAAGTACAAAGGTCCTGGAGTGAGACAAGCCTGCCGCCTTCCAGGAATTGTGGGGAAGCTGGAGCTGAGTGTGGGGAGAGCAGTACAAGGTGAGTTCAGGGTAATGGGCAGGGGCCAGGCCTTGCTGAGTCTCATGAAGGATGGTAAGGAATCTGAATGTTATTATTAATATCATGGGAGTTCTCTGGACAATTTTTATTTTAATTTTTAAAAAGATTTTATTTATTCATTTTGCCAGAGAGAGAGAGAAAGAGAGAGAACAAGCAGGGGGAGCGGCAGGTAGAGGGAGAAGCAGAACCCTACATGGGACTCAATCCCAGGACCTTGGGGATCATGACCTGAGCCGAAGGCAGACACTTAACCAACTGAGCCACCCAGGTATCCCCTTTGGACAATTTTTAAACAGCAGGGGAGAGCTATGACCTATCTTCTATTTGAAATAAATCATTGGAGGGACAGGAGTAGAAGCAGGGAAAACAAGAGAGTTTTAAAATGGTCCAGGAGAGCAATAATGGGGTTGGAAAATGATGGTGGCAGAGTCAGATGGGGGCAGGAGTCAGTTGGATGGGAGAATATTCTGAAGACAGAGCCAAGAAGACTCCCCGATAAAACTGGATTCCACAGCATACAGGACCTGCCCTGAAGAGGTTACAGACCCTGCTGGATCCTTGCAACTTCCTCAAGAGGGACACATGGGGACCACTGGTTCTTGGCCTCTTCTGCTCACGAGAAAAAGTCCCTACATGTTCCTGAAAATGCACTGTAAGTCCCCAGCATCAGCTGACTGTTTCACCATGCCTCTTTCTCAAGGTGGGCTGTATCCCACTCTCCTCCGAGCAGCATGAGCTGCTCAGCATATTACGTCTGCCAGGCATTGTCTTGGCAGTCTAAACCCCAAGTCGGGCAAAACTAAATTTTACACAGATCGCAATTAGGCAGCGCCTCTGTGAAAGGCCTGTGGTTGGGCACTCGGTTGGGGGAGTCCAGTGACGCCATTCAGAACTCATAAAAAGTCAGGGTTGTGACCTCGCAGAACCAGGAAGGATGAGCCACAGTCCAGCACAGATGGCTCACTGGGGTTGAATTCTGTTTCTACAGCCAATGACGGGAACCTCAGACGAGCCAATTTTCTTTTCATTTCACAAGGGAGGTGATGATACCTGACTCAGCGCTCCCCGAGCTTCATGGGTATCTCGTTACGGTGCAGGTTCTCTAGGTCTTGGTGGGACCTGGGATTCCTAACTAGCTCCCAAAATGTCAATGCTGCTGGTACAGACTACTCTTTGAGCAGCCAGGTCCTAACTCACGCACTGGAACCTACTACACATGAAAAGAAACAGACGTGATCCTTAAGGAGAGGTAAGTGCACAAGCCAATATCTGCTCTCCGTTTATCTCGGCGTTGCCATATTCTCCCCTTTTGCCTACAGGCCTTCTCTATGTGCCAGGGGGTGTAGCCACCAACAGCCCCACCTTCACGTCTTTCCAGCTCTGGATCCTATAGGCAAGGCTGTTTAACTCCAAATCAACAAGCTCTGGGGAAAGAGCTGGTGGCTCAGTTTAGGTCACAGACCCACCTCTGGACCAATCTCTGTGCCCAGGGAAATGTGCAGATAGGCCTGCATCACAGGCCCACCCCTGTGGCTGAGTGGAGGGAAGTAGGATGGGTTATGTTGCCAAGAAGGGAAGGGGAAACTCACTTTGAAGCCCAGAGAGTCGTCCATAAACCCTACAAGGAAGCAGAAAGGATGTGAAGGACTTCCAACATGACGCTGGTCAACAACCTTGTCCCACAGACCAGGAGCAGGGCCCCAGGGTGGGAGCAGGTACCCTTAGGACTACAACGGTGGGTCAGCCCACTGCTGGGACTGGACATCCCAAACTGCTGGGACTAGATCCCAAATCCTCTGACTTCCAGCTCAACATTTCCCCTCTCGTGATTCAACTGAAAGATTTACCCAGCTCCTACCCTATACCATATCAGAGTGCCAGGAAATAAATCCTCAACCAACCTAAACCTCCAATTAATGGGATCATTTTTCTGCATTCCACTTTTTAAAAGCAAGCCCCAAAGAAAGGCAAGCCCATGTTTAAGGATATATGGCCTTTTCATTTATTTCCATTTGTTCTGCAATGGTTGGAGAATATCTTGAGGACAACTCACATTCCTTCCAGTCTTCTCTATTTGTACATCCTTGACTGGCACAAATAGACTTCATGCTCCAAATCACAGTCTTGGGATATAGCCAGATCTGCAGCCATTAAACTGAGATCCTGTCTTAAACATCAGACTGGACCCTCTAAAAACTCAAAAATTTTTTAAAGATGTGCATTTTTTTTATTTTTAAAATTAGATCTCTGTCTTGCCATTGCCATTTAGAACTAAAATTAGAACTAGAATTTTTAAAATTAGAACTCTCTTTTCCCCACACAGTGAACTGGAGTTTTGGTCTAATAACCAAAAGGGAAGCTCTGGATTCATTTAGCCAACATTCTGGGCCTGAGCCAAAATTCTGTCCAAAGACAATGAGGCAACACCTGCTCCTTGGAATAAATGCTTCAAGACAGTGCGTTCTCCCAAGAAGGCAGATGACAACCTCCGTGCGATCCTCCAGGCGCATAAACATACTCTCCCCAGTTTAAAATTCACTGGTGCCTAAGACTTGAGTTATTTGTAAAGAAAACAAAGTCTTGTAAAGGAGGCAAGCAGGCCAGTCATAAATGAGTCCCTGTGTTCCATGCAGATATCAACTAGGTACTAAAAAGCCAACCTTACCACTATACTGAATATTTCGTCTTTAATTATTCCTAGGCTGAGCCAATGGAGTTAGTAGGAAGACAACTAGCAAAAAAGCAGCATCTCCAATTGGTTCTCACTCCAAGAGTTTTGCCCAGTGGGCGCAAGCCTGTCCTCATGCCCAGTAACCTTCATGCCCAGGGGATAACACTGGCTGGCTCCCCCGGTTACCCCGGGGCCTCTGAGCTCCTTCCACGTAACCAGCCTTAACTAAGTGCACTCAACGTGCCAGGTACTTCAAAAAAGAGGCTTGGGAGCAGGCGAAGGGTCAGAGAGGGAAATAAGCCATGGTTACTGTCCTAAAAACACTCAGAGCCAATGGCAAGACAGAGATCTACAAGCACCATCTGGCTGTGCCTGGACCCCATCAGTTTGTCTTGAGGCCTGTGGTTGGAAGGAAGACACTCCCTCTCCATCCTCAGAACACAGGGATAGGTCTCCCTTAAATGTTCTTTGATGTTACGGAGGCTTACAAAGCCTTGAAAAAGTTTCTTATAGGAAATGGGACTGGTGGACAAAATCACAGGATGCCATAGCAGAGGTCTTAGGAGCTTGAAAGAGACCAATTTCGGACAACTATCAAGGACGGGCAGAGGTGGAAAGGGCATTGGACCAAAAATCGAGAGCCTGTTTTCTTCACCAGCTTGTGTCCTTGGGCAAGGCACATTCCCTCTGCAGTTTTAAAGATGAGAGGGGAGAACTGCTGAGTGGTTTTTATTAGTGCTAAAACCCATATATTTCCCAAATTATTTTTCATTTAGACCCCAAATATACAAACCAAACCAAGGGGGAGTTACTCCTATTGATCAGGGCTGGGAGCCCAGAGCCCATCCACTGAGGCTGGATGGCTCTCAGGGCAGCCAGTGTGAAAAACACAGGAGTAAATTAAGTTTGAGAGCCCCTTCCAGAGCTCTTACCCCCACCCTCTCTCTCAGTTACCTGGTATGTGTGGGGTGGGGAGGAACGGAAGATGCTCTGCAATTTACATATCACGTGTTCTTGAAATCTTTGTGACTGTGACATGAGGTTAACCAGCTCCTGAACTAGGATCTCTTGCGTATTGTGTTGGCAAGAGGCAGAACTGGGATTTGAACCAAGGGTTTTCTGACTCCAAATTCAGTATTCCTACTCCTTGCTATGAGGTATATGGAAATTTGGGCTGAATCAATAAATTCCTTGAATTGGAAATATAAATGTATGTACCTACAGTCATAGAAAAAACATCTTGAAGAATATACCTCTCGAAATTACCATTAACTATCTCTGTGTGGCAATAGTGTAGCAATTTTCAAACTACTTATCTATACCTTCTGATTTTCCTATAATGAGCAGGTTATTATTTATGTGAAACCGGTCCTGCTTATTAAATTGGTTTTTAATAACTGACAACTGACACATGTTGGGTTTCTATACAGACGGCGATCGGGGGATAGGTGGTATCTCTGACCTTTTGGTCAGTTGACAGTGGAAATAACCACCTCAAATCCCACAAATTCTCCCTTGGGGCAGAGGGTCCTGGGCTGACCTGAAGGGCAGTTCTCCTCGTCATTTAAGTTCTCCGAAGCTTCACTTCTGGGGAGCATGATCTTAAAAAGCAACAGCAACACTGAGACCCCTCCCAAATATATGCCTCTTTTTTCCACTGCTCCCCACCCCCCAGCTGCCTTGTGTAGTGGCAGGGGTGGGGCGGTGCTAATAAAATTAAAGATGGTCACATGGCCCCCAGACTACAAGCCCTCACGCTCCGGGGGGCCAGCCCCAACCCAGTAGGACCTATAGAGAATGAGCTCTCCAGCCAGGGCAATGAGAGTCTCTGGCCACACCCTGAGGGCCCCCCAGAAGCCACTGCCAAATGCGAAAATCACACACTAGTTCAGGAGAGAAAACACCATCCTGAAGGCAAGACAGGCCTTGGTCAGGCATGAGGTGGGGCAAGGCGTTCCAGTCACTTCCCTGTATTATTCATGCCAGCTCTGCCCTCAGAAATCTTCTAAATATTTAACATGCCACCTCGAGGTACAGCACAAACCCCCAGCAGTCCGCAACAGCTGTGGAGAGGCCTGCATGGAATGAATGACTTGGGGGCCAAGAGGCACATTCACTCTGGCTTTGGGAAGAAAGCCCAGAATGGTGGCGGGGATACAATGCTGAGAATGACTTCAGAAGGCTGCCTCTAGCTGCTTCTTTGAAAATCAGTAAAGAAGGGTAGGGGATGGGAGATGTTTCACAACATTGGGGGTGATAGTGCACAATCAACCAGAGTCTGGAGCCCCTCTTTCCCAGACAAAGAAAAAGCCCGAGGTGCACCTCCCACCCTCACTCCCCTGGCTCCCAGAGCAGGTGGCAAATCTGTCCTGACTCAGGCAAAAATGGTTAGGGAAGGAGAGGGACTGGAACAGCCATGTGTATCTCCAAAGGGAAATAAATTCACGAGGGAAGGAGCTCTTCAAATGTCTACTCAGCTCTGGGGCTTGACAGAGAAAAACGCCCCCCACACCCACCCCCAATGACTTCACGCAGGCCTCACCCCAGATGACTCTGCGCTCTCCTACAAGGCCTGGGAGGTGTCATTGCCACCACCCGAGTGGCTGTCTCTCTGTCCCTTCGATATTTCCCGTGAATTCCTGGAGATGCCCGCCCCTCTCTCTCCCTCCAACCCCCCGCCAAAGGAATCAGACATGGGGTCCGCGAGGCGTCTACCCCAAGAGTCATACACGTCCTGCTAATGTCCTACTTGCCTTTAGGGCTGTCAATGTGAGAAACCTAAAAAGGAGTATTCTTTCAATCCCATCAGGAGCCCCGCCTTCATCTCTCCACCCTTCTCCGCGCTGACCCCTCCAGGCAGCGCCTCAGGCTCGTCTGGGCTCTGTCATTTTCACCTGACAAAAGCGTGGCGGCGCGGCGCAGCGACGGGAGACCCCGCCAGCGTTTCTCCCAAAGGAGACAGACGCGTGTCCCCGCGGCGCGCCCATTAGGGGCCTCTGCAAATCCCACCCACCCGGGGAACAAAGCGGCCGGGGCGCTGCGGGTCGCAGCCCCCTGCGCAGCCCCCGTGCGCCCCGGCCCTCGCCGCCCCGCCCGCCGGTCCCCCGCGCCCGGGCCCGGCCCCGCAGGGCGGCCGCCGCGTCCTGTGTCGCCCGCTCGCAGGCGTCCTCGGCAGCTACTGTACCTGCTAAATTTAGCGGCCGCGGGGTATTAATAGCCGGAGCTAACCGGGCCGGGCGCTGCAGGGGCGCGCGCAGCCCGGGGGGCAGGGGCGGAGAAGGAGGGGAAGGAAGGGGCGCGGGGAAGGCCACTTACACCACCAGCCTGGAGATGATCCATGACACCATGGCGGGCGCGCGGGCGGGCGCGGCCGGGGCAGCGCGGCGCGGCTCGGCTGCGGGCGGCGCGGGCGGCTGCGGCGCTCGGGCGTCCCGTCCGCGCACGGCCGCCGCCGCCACCAGACTGAACGCGCCCGCCGCCCTGCCCGGCGCTCGCGCGTCAGCGCAGCCGCGGCACGTTCCGGCGGCGGCGGCGGCGGCGGCGGCGGCCCCAGCCCCCCGGGGCTCGGCGGGCCCGCGGCGATTGGGCGGTGAGCTGGTCGGGCGCCCGCGGGACCCGCCCCGACCCGATCGCCCCAGCCCGCGGCTGAATTCGGGCGGTGCCTCCGCGCGCCCCGGTGCACCCGCCGCTCAGATGGAAGCTTGAGGTGAACCAGTTGGCAGGGCAGAGACCCGGGTGCCGCCCCACCCTCGGTGTGAACGGTGGGGAAACCAAGGCCTGGACCTCGACCTTGGGAATCTATCTACACCTGTTCTGGTTGGGGATGTGGTCGTCCCTCAGTTGGACACTGCGGCTAGCCTCCTAACGGACCTACCTGTATTCAGGCCTGACCCCTCCGGTCTGTCCCCCCACGAGGCATTATGTGCATAAGAAACAAATCTGGGCATGTGTCTCCCCTAGTTAAAATACTAAAGAGTTTCTACATAATCTGGTCCCTGCCTGCAAACTCATTGCCACCACCATTCCCCAAATAGCCATCTAGTTCTTTTCAACGGAGGCATTTTGGATTTACATATGTGCTGTTTCCTCTCTCCTGTTCATACACTCCATGCCTCACCTCCTTCTTCAAGGCTCAGATAAAAGGTTATTTCCTGAGGAAGGCCTTTCCTAGGGGGCTGCCCCAGCATTTCTGTGTGGAATTGGCTCAGGGGTATAATCTGGCCAGGAAGAAGCTAGAAGCTGCTATGCATAGCACCAGTGCCCTGCTGAGCCATTTTGATACCTTAAGCAAAAGGGAAAATGTGTATCCTACACACACGTCCTTACATATTTTTTAAATTGCATTAAATGTTATTTATCTTGATAACTGCAGTTTATGGCACCCCCCTTAAATTTTGCCCCTAAGGCAAATGCCTCACTTTCCTCACCCTGGTCCAGGCCCTTATTATATAAGTTCTGATACATTATTCCCTTATGCTTGGAAAACCTTTGTCCGCTGTTCCTCTGTTCGGCCTCTGCCTTCCTCACCCCCCTCCATGGTGCTCTCCCAGAACACTATTCCCCTTTACTGATGCTAACGTCATGTATAATTCAGTGTCCGATGTGAGAGGCACCAGAGAGAGCTAGCTTGAAGCTTTCTTTAAAGGAGCCCTGCCCAATGTGGCTTGCTTCCTAGCAGAGGCAAGGAGACCTCAGACCTTGACAGAAGGAGGCTGGAAATGTACTAGCAATGTGTGTGTGTGTGAGAGAGGGAGAAACAGAGACAGAGATGCAGAAATAGAAAAGGCCTTGCCCACAATAAGGGGACTGAGGCGAGACATCTATGACACGGGGTCTCCAAAGGACCCATGAAATACCTGTAATTCAGCTTAGTTTAGCTGTTGTTATTTAATATTGTCTTGACCCAGTTTTAAGGCCCTGGATAGAAGCTGGTCAGTTCCCCTTCTTGCTCAGCCCATTAAGTCCACACCCCCAACCACCTCCTCATCAGGCTCTCTCACTTCAGGCCTAATCGCTCCACGGTCAGGTACCAGACAACCAGAGACAGCTCCTTTGCCCTAGAGCCCACTGAAATTACTCAAAGAAGCCGATGCTAACCCTGCTTCTCCTGCCTTGCTCTTTCCTTCCTGCAGAAACCACAGTTCCCCTCTCTCCTTCTGCCTTATAACCCACTCCAGGGTTTATGTCCTGCATGGCATGCTGTATTCTGTCCAGGAAACTTTGAGTATAACAAAACTGTAAAACTTTCTGGTTTCTCTCTCTTGATCTGTGTCTAGCCTCACCATGCCTTACCCAAGATAACACGGTTAAAACAATACCCCATGAGAAAAAGCCTGGAATACTACTAGGTAGATCAGGACAGTACCAAGTAAATGGGACCTTCGGGAGACCTCCCCTCCCCTCCATCCAGGCCCTTTGTCTCCTACCCCCACTCTGCGGAGAGGTCAGAATATGCTGTTAGCTATCTTGGGGAGTGGAATATTATGGTTCAAAGATATCCTTTTGGTGAAAAAACAGAAGAATCTCTCCACATACTGCTTCTCTCCTGAAGCATGTCCTCTATTCCTATAAATGGAATTCTCGTATAAATGTAATTTTACTATTACACAGAACTGCATAGTTTAATTCATGAAATGAGACCATTCACGGGATTAAACTATCTAAAGGTCTCTCTGTTGTCTGAAGAAGACCAGAAAAGTAATGGGACAAACCCCAGAATTCAGTTAATGTTTGTGAAAAAACATACCACGCAGCAAATTTCAACAGGCAGAGGAGGGGAAAGATTAGAGAGAGAAGAAAGTTGCATCTTTACTTCATTTTATCTCAGGGCAACTGTTACACATCTTACATCTCTCCACCCTAGACCCCCTCCAGTTTTCCTTGACCCTGGAAAACACGAGGCCAGGGAATGGACACAGCCTTCTCAACAACAGAACTCTTACAGCCTTATCAATGGTCTCACTTTATGTTCTTTTTCACATGAACTGCTGTTGTGATGGATGCTTATTCTCTGTTTTTGCCCCACACCCTTCTGCTTTCTTCTGAGAAGACCTCTCCATTTTGTATTGGAGAATGATTCTTCCCACACTCCAGTCTTAAAAAAACGTCATTTTCTCACATGTCCTTACTACTTTGATTGGTTCATGGGTGATCACTGAACATAAGCTGGGCCAAAGTTCTCCCCCAGGATTTCTAAGTTGAAGATAAGAAAAAGAGTCTCCACTCTCATCCATGAAGCCATTAACTGCCATGGGAGTGGTCCTAATAGTGTAAACAACTGGAAAACTAGAAAAAAAAATATACCGAGCAACTGTTTGTAAGCATTGGACAACAGGCAGCCCGGGATTGTGACAGCTATGAAGAGGGAAACTAACTTATGTGAGTCCTGCAATTGTTTCTGTTGTTTGGTGTCTCAATGCAGTTTCCGGGTATTACTGCACGAGGGGGAGCCCAAACAGAGCCCAGCAATCTCAAAGAGTTCAAAAGATGGAGATCGGAGTCCAGGAAGGCTGTAGCAGCTAGAATTTGGGGAGCAGAGGATCAGAGAGGAGGGAGCTGCAGAGAGAGAGAGAGAGAGAGAGAGATCCAGAGATCTGCACAGGGAGCCCCTCAAGTCGTTAGCTGAATACTGTTCAGAATATGCATGGGTGAAATTGCAGGAGGCCAGGGAAGAACCACCAAAAAGCAGTGTGCCAAACAATTCCTGGAGCTCCCACAGAACTGGGAATATTTTATCTTCACACAAGCCAAAATGGAGAGACCTCTTAATGTATGAAGCATTGGCTAGAGCTCTCAAGAGGGGACTTCGTATTGGGGGGAAATTAGCTCTAGACTCAAAACTGAGCTGGACTTTCCTTAACACAGCTTAAAAGCAAGAGCCAAAAAGACCAAATTTATCCCAAGTAACTTAAATGTGCTCAGAAAAACAAACAAACAAACAAACAAACAGTTCAGCACTGTTCAAAGAAAAACAGAAAATCCAATACTCAGTACTATAAAATGTATAATGCCCAACATGCGAACAAAAATGATCAGGCATGAAAAGAACATGATTAGGGTGCTTGGGTGGTTCAGTTGGTTAAGTGTCTGCCTTCAGCTCAGGTCATGATTTTGGGGTCCTGGGATCCAGAACCCCCCTCACCCCCTGCCCCAGTCAGGCTCCCTGCTCATCTGGGAGTCTGCTTCTCCCTCTCCCTCTGCCCCACCCCTGACTTGTGCTCTCTCTCTATCTCAAATAAATAAATAAAATCTTAAAAAAAAAAAAAAAGAAAAAGAAAAAGAAAAAGAACATGACTCATAAGCAGGAGAAAAAAGATCGATAGAAACAGACCAAGAAATGACAGAAATGATGGAATTAGCCAAGATCTTAAAATATATAATATTTGAACAGACGTTTCACCAAAGAAAATATACAAATGACAGAAAAAGGGAAAAAAAAGACATGAGAAAATGCTCAACATCATTAGGGAAACACAACTTGAAACCACAATAAGATACCACTACCCCTCTACAACAATGGCTAAAATTAAAGACTGACCTTACCCAGTTCTGATGACGATGAGGAGCAACTAGAACTTTCATGCAGTGCCAGTGAGAATGTAAAATGGTTTTTCCAAAATGGTTTGGCAGTTTCTTTTGAAGTTAAACATATACTTTATATATGACTCAGAAATTCCACTTTTTATTCAGCCAAGAGTATGCGTACACATGTCCATATAAAGACTTGTTCATGGTAGCTTTATTTATAATTCACATTCATGCTTAATTTTGCATGTATATAGCTTTGAGGACCCAGCTCCAAAAATTTCAGGCCTGAATATGCCAATATGCCCCTGCATGTTTAATTGTATGTAATTTGCATTCCCTACTGTGGATAGTGAGATTGAATTTTATCTGTTAGCAGCTATTTATGTTTCTTCTTTTGAGAATTGCCTTTTCTTATTCCTTACCATTTTCCTATTGGAGTGATTTTGCCATTTTCTTACTGGTTTGCAAAAGTTCTTTGTACCAGCATACCAACCTCATGTATGCCGGAATTTTCCCACTTCTCCAGTTGCCTTTAAATCTATCTGTTGTATTTTTGACAAACATAATTTTTAATTTATATATTCATTTTTATTTTATGCTAATACAGCAGTTGATCTTTATCTCTAATGCAGAAACTTTATATTTATCTCTGTTCTATTTTGTCTTTTTTATTTGGGGCAAGTGTTCCAGTAAAATCAAATTACTTTTACTCCTGTTATCAGTGGTACTATTATTCCTTGTGTATCTATTAGATTGTTTTCAGCTATAAGTAGATCACCCAAGCAAACAATAGGAGTTCATTTTTCTCACATAACAAGAAGTACAGCAGAGGTTGGGGGTTTAACAGCTCAGTGACATCAGAGCCTTAGGTCAGCCTCTCTGCAATATACTTGGCCTTTCTCTCGTGGCTAGGAGAGGGCTGCAACAGCATCAAGTAATATGCTTTCATGCAAACATGTCCAAAGGCAAGAAGGAAAGTGCAGAAGCCTCTCATATTTTAATAAGAAGGAAATATTTCCCAGAAGCCACCCTCCCTACACCAACCCTGAATTCCCCTTACATTTCAGAGGCCACAAGAGGGCCAAATGGTCTCTCTATCCAATCCCTGGCAAAAGGGGAACGAATGTACTCTGTTTTGACTAATTCATGATTTTTTTCTCAAGAGCTTGGCCATCTTTCTTGAGCACCTTGCTATCTGACATTGAACAAAACTGGGGTTGGGATAGGCAGAAAGAATGATGAACTGGCAGTTGGGTGGGTAACCAACAGTGTCTTATCTATGAGATTGATAAGATCACTGTATGAGTTTGCTTGAGCTACCATAAAAAAATCACCATAGACTAGATGGCTTGAAACAACAAAAGTTTACTCTCTCACAGTTATGGAAGCTGGAAGTCCAAAACCAGGATGTTTGCAAGGCCATATACCTTCTGAAAACTCCAGGGTACAGTCCTCCCTTACCTCTTCTTAGCTCCCGATGGTGGCTGACAGTCTTTGGTATTCCATGTCTTATCACTGCATCATTCTAATTTCTGCCTCTATCTTCATGTGATCACCTTCCCTTTATGACTGTCTGTTTGCCTTCACATGGACTTCTTATAAGGAAACCAGTTGTTGAATTTAGGGTTCACCCTGATCTAGTATGACCTCATTTTAACTTAATTAATTATATCTGCAAAGACCCTATTTTCAAATCAGGTCACATTCTTAGGAACCGAGAGTTAGAACTTCAAAACATCTTTCGGGGGAACACAAGTAAAACTCCAACAATCACCATCTATAACTACATCCAAATCTCTGATGCAATGCTGAGACAACAAAGCCCAGGACAGACGTCAGCACACTGCCAATGACCTCAGCTGTAACAGTCAGGTGCCCTACTCCACATTATGGCAGTCTTAATAATTCATGTTCTAAAAACTCTCCCTGCCTTCCTGAAAGAAGTTTTGTTATTGCCAGCCTCCCAGCCTCCAGCCTGTCCTGGAGCCCACTCTAAAGCATTTGACTCATCCATGTGTTACATAGCTTAGCTCCTGTCAAGTTCCTCACCCAATGGCAATTCTGAAACTTCCTTGAAATAATCTCACTCTGTCTGCCAATTCATACCTCCAGGTTCAGAAAACAGCTAAGAAGTTACATCAAAGTAACTTCTTTAAGGGCTACTGACAGCTTTAGACAGAAGAAAGGAAGGAAAGAGGTTAGGAGGGAAAGGAGGAAGGGAGAACAGGGGAAATTAAATGGTTTGGGTGAGCATAAAAAAAAGAAGAACAAGAAAGAAGGAAAGAAGGAAAGAAGGAAGGAAGGAAGGAAGGAAGGAAGGAAGGAAGGAAGGAAGGAAGGAGAAAGGAAAGGAAGAAAGGAAGGAAGAGAGAAAAAGGAATGGAAGAAAGATATAATAAAAAGGAAGTGGTGCCAAAGGAGATGGTCAATGTTTTCCAACAATGGTCTCAGCTACTCACTGAATTCTTAACTATACCTAGAAAGACCCACATCAAGGCACTGACCACAGGGGCAATCAATCCTAGGGGTGTGGTGGGGAAAGGAAAGGTGGAACAAACTTAATCCGGAGCCCTAGCCCTGGTTGAGACATCCCTGAAATCCACCTGGTCTGCTTGAGCAACATCTCATCTTCTCAGTATCCTGACTGATTATATAAAGAACTTAGTCTTGAATGTGCCCTCAGTACCCTCAGAGCCTTTGTCTCCAGGCTCTAACAGGGCAACTCTGGACCCACCTGAGCCCTGGAGACTGTAGCAAGTTCAGCACCATCTTCCATAGAACCCTCCTTAATACTGAGCTCAGAGAATGAGGCAGCCACAACAACAAAACAGTTGCTTACAGGTCAGCCTTGTGAATGTGGGCAACAAGTTCCTCTCACTTTGGAACTAAGTGAGCAGACAATTTGGAGTCTCTGCCTAGTGGATTAGAAAGTGGGAATATCTCAAAACAGCCAATAGATGGAGCTGTGTCTACCACACCAAACACACTGTGGGACTTTTTCTCCATTCTATTAATGGATTCCTGCT
>NW_024426774.1:37810028-37922199 GCF_017311325.1 Ursus maritimus | reverse complement strand
AGATGACTGAGTAGAACAGAGGTCCATGTAAGGTGTAGATCCTAGGGCCACTAACTCCATTCATATTCCGTTCACACTGTTCTGAGGTTGTATCCAGGAGCCCTGGACACCAAGAAGATGACTGCAGTATGAATTGAGAAATGGTCAACATTTCTTTTGTGCTCAGCCTGATATTACAAGCCAAGGTCAGGGGTTTCTGCCTAAGAACACCCATGGATTTTGGTCATATCATACTGAAGTACACAACACGTAGGGTGGCTGTCTGACTCATGGAGAAATACTCAGATAAGGGAAGGTAGAGGTCAACTCTGGGCTGTTGATACCTCCTCCCTGTTTATAGTTGATTGGTCCAGAGGTGGATACCTGACTCAGGCCAATTAAAACACTTCCTTGAGATTTTTCAAGCTGGAATAAGGGAAATGCAATGATCCCGCTCTGATGAAGAATGCATCAGAAGATGCTCTTCTCATTTTTCTATTTGCATGGAAGACCATCAGAATTAGGAGAACTTTAAGCTGTCATATAGAAACAAGAGTAAGGGGCGCCTGGGTGACTCAGGCAGTTAAGTGTCTGCCTTCTGCTCTGGTCATGATTCCAGAGTCCTGGAATCAAGTTCTGCATCAGGGTCCCTGCTCAGTGGGGAGTCTGCTCCTCCTTCTGCCCTTCACCCTGCTTGTGCTCTTTCTTGCTCTCTCTCTAGTAAATAAATAAAATCTAAAAAGAAAAAAAGAAAAAGAAAAGAAACAAGAGTAAGGAAGAAATGCCTGCATCATTTAAAACCTTGTTTCTAGAGCTCTGAGTCCAGCTATATGCCTGCCCTTCACATGTTATGAAAGCATCCTTACCTCACATCTCACTTTGGGCATAGAGTGGGCTTCTGGCACTTGCAAGTTAGAGTCCTGAGAAGTAAATTATTACCCTGACTATAAGGCCCTGAGTCCCAGGCCAGCCCATCTCCTAAGGGACCTCTGTGAAGAATGGTCCAGCAGTCTCTGCTAACTTTCATCATACCTGTGTCATGGCTGTTGAATGTCTCAAATTATTCAAATCCCCTGGCCACAGGCCAGGCCAGCATAGACCCAGGTGCCAGCCAAGTGGGTCAATCCCTTGCACCAACCTGCTGAAGACAGAGGGACAAGTCAGGGCAAAATCCTTGAAGGCAAACCAATAGTTAAGACTCATAGAAGCAAAACCCAACACCAAACCCCAAGTGCAGCATTGAAGCCCAAGAGCTGGGAGCCTGAGAAGCCAATTTATGGGAATAGATCAGTCAAGTTGGAAGGCAGGTCCCTGACCTTGGACATCTGCAGCTCCTTCACCAGCTAGGTGACAGAGTGTGGCCTATTGGCTAAAGGTTCAGGTTGAGAGGCCATGAACACAAGAAAGGTCAGGCAGTCAGGTATTATCTCAGTACTTTACTAGTTTGGGATGAGTTTCTTGGCCCTTCTGATCCTCATTTTTTTCATCTATAAAATGGGGATAATGATACATAACTTGTTGTGAAAATTAAATGCAATAACCTCCATGAGGTGGTTACAAAAATGGTTACAAATTCTTTGGCATGTCTACCTCAAGAAGTGGGGTCTGTGTCCCATCCTCTTGGATCTGGGTGAGGATGTGAATGATTTGACCAATATTTTACAGAGGAAGTGACATCATTTGACTTCTAAGGCCAGGTCATAAAAGTCCATGTAGTTTTCCCCTTACCTACTACTCATTCTTGGGGCACTGAGCTATGGGGCTCATAAAAGAAGTGTACTACCCTGAGGCCACCATGCTGTGAGGAAGCCCAAGTCATATGAAGTGGCCACATGTAGGCACTCCAGCAGGCAGTCCTTCAAGCTATCCCAGCCCAGTCACCAGAGATGTGAGCAAAGAAGCCTCCAGATGATTCTTGCCCCTAGTTATTAGATCACCCCATCCATTTGAGTCTTCCCAGCTGAGTTTCTGTATATATTGGAGTAGAGGTAAGCCATCTTGTGCCCTGTCTAAATTCCTGACTCACAGAATATATAAGTGTAATGAAATGGTGATTGTTTTCTGCCACTAAGTTTTGGGGTTGTTTGTTACACAGCAATATATAGCTAACCAGAATGCCATGTAAAGCTCCAGGTAGAGTAACAGAGTTGGGATTTGAACCTATCTCTCTGATTTCTTCAGACCAGGGACTTTCTACTTCACTAGTAGATCCTGAGAACAAGCACGTGGCAGTGATAGCGTTTACATTAAGAAAAATCAGGGGCACCTGGGTGGCACAGTGGTTAAGCGTCTGCCTTCGGCTCAGGGCGTGATCCCAGCATTATGGGATCGAGCCCCACATCAGGCTCCTCCGCTATGAACCTGCTTCTTCCTCTCCCAGTCCCCCTGCTTGTGTTCCCTCTCTCGCTGGCTGTCTCTATCTCTGTCAAATAAATAAATAAAATCTTTAAAAAAAAAAAGAAAAATCAGGAGAATGTAGTGAATTTTTCATATAGCTAACGTAACCCATTTAAAAGACCATCTCCTATTCTGAGATCATCCTTTCTACCTTTGGGGTTATTAGTAGGTCCTTTATTTTATGACATAATGGTGATAGCAATTAGAGATTGTTGCTTTATTAATGTCTTTCTTGGCAAAGTAAAAAGCTACCAAACTTATGTTTGGGTTTTTGGTTGCTGTTTTTTTTTAAGCCTTACTGGTGTTTGAAATTCAAAAGTCCAAGAGCCACTGCTTTGTCCTATTCCTCGAGTGTCACAGAATCTGAGATGGATACACTGGAAACTTGTATAGAGTTTTACATTTTCTTTTCTTTGTTTTTTAAAAAAAGATTTTATTTATTTGAGAGACAGAGCATGAGTGGTGGGGAGGGGCAGAGGGAGAGGGACAAGCAGACCCCTTGCTGAGCAGGGTGCCCGACGTGAGGCTGGATCCCAGAATCCCAGGATCATGACCCGAATCAAGGCAGAGGTGTAACTGACTGAGTCACCCAGGTGCCCCAGGTTTTAAGTTTTCTTTGGCTGTTCCCTATTCCCTCATAGGACTAGCACATGTGTTCATTTATAATTTATACCCCACCTGTTTCCAAAAAGATTCAAAGCAGTAGGATAGTCTTTCCCCTGTCACATCCCAGATGCCTCTAACTGTTACTGAGTCAGACAGGGCCCCTCCCCAGGAGCCAACAGGATTCAAACAGCAGAAAGGGGTTGATGGGGGACGACACTGTACTATCTGTTGAAGGCAGAGCTGGCATGTTGCCCTTTGGCAAGGCTTAGCAGGGAAAGGCAAGAGATTGAGACGAGGGGCTCTTGGCCCTCATCCTGGCCCAACCCCCACACGTGGGCTGGTAGGGGAAGTTTCTTCTGTTTCCTGGTATATGGCTCTTCAGACATCTATCTTTAGGCTGTAAAGCTTTATTTTAGGCAATACTTCTTTTCTTCAGGTGACTGGCTGATATTTCCAGGCCACCTTATGAAGGACCTCCCATGGTAGAGACCAAGAACTTCTTGGGAAGGTTAGTGTAGCAGAGAGGTTAAGAGTCTGACCCCTGGAGCCATAGTGCCTGGATGGAACCCTGGCTCTGCCAGTTACTAGATATGTCGTGACCTTGGGCAAACTGTTTTACCTTTCTATGCCTCTGTCTCCCCACATGTAAAATGGGGATAATAACAATAACAGTACGTATTTCGTAAGATTATTGTGATAAGTAAGCTAATGAAGCACTTAAGACAGTGCCTGGGAAAGGCAATTTAAAACCACAATGAGATATTCCCACCCATGAGATTGGCTACATTTTAAAAGACTGACCATACCAAGGCAGACAAGCCTGAGGAACAACTGGAACTCTTATACATTGTTGATGGGAATGTAGAATGATGTCACCACTTTGGAAAACAGGTTGGCAGTTTCTTATAAAATGAATTATATACATAAAATGCATAAATATGAAAAATGCATGTCCTCACAAAAAAAGAAATGTTTACTTACTGCATAGCCCAACAACTTTACCATCAAAAGAAATAAAAATATATGATCACAAAAGATATGTACACGAATGTTTGTAATAGCATTATTTGTAACAGCTAAAAAGTAAGCAGCTCAAATGACCATCAACAGGTGAATGGATAAACAAAATATGGGGGATCCACGCAGTGGAATACTACTCAGCACTAAGAAGGGACGAACTACTGAGACATGCAACAACGTGCACGAATCTCTAAAAACTCTATGCTAAAAAATGTCTCTGGAATTCGGAAGGGAAACCACAAATGTAGTCAGACGAATGCACTGCCATTTAATACTTGCAAGAAGTTTTCTGTCTCTAGAAATCTATTCTAGAATAGAAACCACACAAGGGCAGGGCTCCCGGTTGGTTTTTGTCTATGATGGAGCTCAAACACCCATCAATTGATACCTGACACGTGGTTGGAACTCTATTAATATGTACTGAATGAATGAATCTCTGGGACATACTGTTTCTTTGACTTGATAAAAGACCAAGATAGGCTTTTAAATTTCCTAAAGGTATACCGAGTGTGCATACACTGTTCTTGGGGAAGATGCGGGCCTTACTGTCATATGGATCCAAGCTTTTGAGATTGCTGGTTGGGAATGTGAAATTGTGTGCCCTTGTACCCTGTAACTGTGGGAAGTATCTACCCTTCTCTCTGTCTCTCTGTATGTCTTTTATTTTAAGGCATGGGTGTAGGTAAACGTTATTTGACTGTGAATGAATGTAGAAGACATTCTCCTTGAGAAGTTGCCTCTTGCTGTGGTGATGAGGGTGGAGTCCAGTTTTGGTTTTGTGAGGGGAAGAATGTTGCTTGCAGGATCTGAGGGGTGGGTGGGACAAGAGGAAGGGCCTGATTTAATGAGAGACTATGTGGGATTCTAGACACAGCTGGGCTGCTGTGGGACCAAGGTAAAGATGTGTCATGTTGGGAGGGAGGAAAGGGCATCCTTGACCTCTTTAGACAGAACCCAAATCTGCTTTGGCATGTGGACGAATGAGCAGGGAGCCAGGGAGGGAGCATTTTTTGGTAGGATGCTCAGGGTCTCCAGGGACACCACTGGCAGTGGCCATGTTGATTCCCTCTCAGGTGTTTGGAACAGGAAGTGAAGGACATGACAGGTGCTATATGGAAACCTTGAATTTTGGTCCATGTTCATAAAAGAAGAACAGATGCTAAGGAATTCACTAGCATCATTGAGAAGGGTCCTACATCCTGAAGACTGAGTCAGCAGGACTGAGTTTTGTGCCTGAATGGTGTGATTCCAGTGGCACTCAACTACAAAGCATGAAGACACAGTCCCTGTGACTTCCTCCCACAACCATGTCCAGGGCAGCCTTCCACCCTTCTATGGATCCAGATGTATCAATCAAGAGGGGCTAGATTTTGCCAAAGCAACAAACAACCCCAAATTCTCCATGGCTAGTCACACAAATTTACTTCTCACTTATCACTATATGACAATTACAGGTTGGGTGGGGGCTCTTCTCCTTCTTCTCTTCACTCCGGGACTGAGGCTGACAGAACGGCCACCACTGGAATATTGCTCAGGAAAGAGTATTCTAAAGAGTCTTACACGGGTGACCATTGAGCTCATATCTCAATGAACAGACCCACTCATATGGTTCTATCTTACCACAGAGGAGCCAAGAAGTACAATCCTATCACATGGCCCAAAGCAAGAAGCTGGAAATAATAATCACTACCATATCAGGACTCTCCACTTGCCATAACCTATTCCAGGTCCCCCTCCCTGATAATGCCCTGGCTTTTCCTAGTCTCCTCTTCTCCAGTAAAAGGCAAAACTGACCTGTCTAGTGTCCATTCTGTCAGGATCCTGTGCTCTACTCTCCATGGTGACATCTGACTAAATTGATCAACTAATTCAGATTGTCTTAACAAGTGCTAATGTTTCACAGATTAGGTTGCTGTGGATTGAATTTTGTCCCACTACCACTACATTGACGTGTTGAAGTCCCAACCCACAATGTGATGGTATTTGGAGATGGGGTCTCCAGGAGATAATTAGGTTTACATGAGGTCATGAGGTTGGGGTCTTCATATGGGATTAGTAAGAAGAGACACCAGAGAGTTCGCTCCCTCTCTCTCTCCACATTGTGAGGACACAATGAGAAGGTGGCCAGTGAAAACCAAGAAGAGAGTCCTCACCAGGCACCAAATGGGCCAGCATCTCAATCTTGGACTTCCCAGTCTCCAGAACTGTGAGAAATAAATTCTTGTTGGTTAAGCACCCAGTCTATGGTACTTTTATTATAACAGCCCAAGGTTCAGGGTCTCTAAGGTAGGAGCCCTGCATTTAAAGAAGGGCTATTTGGAGACAAAAACTTCAGGTCAGGCTTGGAGAGAAGCTCTTTGAGGATAATGGCTCAGGGTCCATGGGTCCTCTGAGGCCTCCGAACTCATCCTACACAAGCTCAGCTACTAACACATGCATGGCAAGTTATATGCTGGAGAAGCAATGTGGATTAAGCAACGGGGACTGCCCTGGGAATCAGAATTTTCAGATTTCTGTCTCCGCAACAAATGAGCTGTTGACCTGGGAACAAATCACAACCTGTCTGAGTTTCAGGTTTTTATTTCCCACCCGTAAAGTAGGAAAAATTGCCTTTGCCCTGCTTCCCTGCAAGGTTGTTGTGAGGCTCAAATGAGATGTTCTGAAAAGTCCTGAATATAATCCCATTATTCCCATGAGATGTTTATTCATTCTGGGAGTAGAAAGGAAAACAGGATCGCAGATGGACATAAACAGGATCACAGGTGGACATGCAAAGGGCCAACTATTCCCATCACAGGCTTTCTGACCATCGGGGACCCCTGGAGGCTAAGGGATATTCACCAACAGCCAACTATAGGCATAGCAAGCCTGTAATGCCAGTTCTCTGGGACGGGAACCCTGGCGCCCACACCCTCAGCCCAGGCCCCTCAAGTCATCCTCCAGCTCAGACAGCCCCTCAAGAGAGCTTTATTTGCCTTCATAATCTATCACCTTTTAGTATACTATACACAATCGATTCTCATTATTTGCAGATTCCGTATTTGTAAGTTCACCTACTTGCTAAAAATTTGTAACCCCCAAATCAACACACGCAGCATTGATTTGGGGATTACAAGTCATTTGTGGACACGCACAGAGTTCTGAAAAATTGAGTCACCCAGATCACACATTCCCAACGGAGGTCAAACAAAGCAATGCTTTGCCTGTTTTTGTTCTCCTTCTATAGACAAGGGTCCTTTCTGTGATCTACTTAGTGCTGTTTTATTTACCGAAGTTTTGTGCTTTTTGTTGGTGATTTCATTGTTTATAATGGCCCCAAGAGTCATGCTGAAGTGTTGCCTGGTGTTCCTGACTGCAAGACTCTGCGATGAGCCTTACAGAGAAAATACGTGTGTTGGATAAGCTTCATTCAGGCATAAATGCTAATGCTGTTGGCCATGAGTCCAAAGTCAACGAGACAGTAGTATATATTCAATAGGGTGTCTTTCAGCAGAAACACGCATAAAACAAGGTATAGATTGATTGGTGGATGAAAGTGTTGTAACAGGTCCCAAGAACCTAACCCTGTATTTCCCCTAGAAGCAGCCGCTCAGTATTTGCTAACTCAGTGTTTGTTCTGATTTTACGGAACTCCCACGAATAAAGAAAACAGATTATATTTTGTTAACTTATTTGCTGTCTGTCTCCCCCACTAAATGTGAGCTCATGAGGACAGAGATTTTTGTCTTTTTTATTTCAATCTGCTACGTTCCTAGCTGCGTCCCTGGTACGTGCGCCGAGCACAGAGCAGGCACTTGGCAAGTGTTTGTGGAATGAGTGAGTGGGAAGGAAGGAGTGAGTGGGGCTCAAATCCACAGCAGGTGCCCTTCTGTAAGTAGATTTTATTCCTGCTTTCCCTATTCCCGGCTTTCTCCCACAACACACAGAAGAGCAGCATCTGCGTGATACTTACCTGGCTGTGCTCAGTGTCAGAAAGACCCTTTCCTCACCTCCCTGACCTCTTATACATCTTGTATATTCCTGGCTGGAGCAAATCTAGTTACTTCCTCCTTTGCCCACCTAACAGGTGGTGGTGAGATGGCTCGTATTTGACTACATATCTTTCAATCCCAGGAGACGGGGTGATCTGAGAGAGCATGGGCCTGGCTTATCCATCTATGGTTTTGGCGCCTTGGCTCATGGATCTATGGTAAATATGTGGCAGTTGTCACACATAAATTTGTTGTATGAATGAACTAACAAATGAATGAAAAAAACAGACAAACTCCCAAGCTCTGCCTGCTTTACCAGAGCAGGATTTCTCCACTCGAATCATCCCCAGTGAGCTCTGTCTCCTTCTGCCTCTCTGATATTTGTGTCTGCACGGAAGTGGTGGCCACAAAGACAGTCAAAGACAGATGGCCTCAGCAGCCCCAATCTAACATCTCCCCAGATTGGCAGTCCCAGAAGAAAGAAGCTCTATTCCTCCAGGTGCACATATCCAACCCAGAGAAGAAGCTGATTGGTCTGCTCTTCCCACGCCTACCTTCAACCCAACCTCTTCTAGCTTTCTGATGTCTTTGAAGTGTGTCTACATCTCCCTGGTGACCACCTAAGAAGTTCATTCATTACTCCACAAAGCTGGTGCTACAGACTGAATGTTTGTGTTCCCCCCAAATTCATGTCCAAACCTAATCCCTGATGTGATGGTACTTGACATGGGATCTTTGGGAAGTGATTAGGTCAAGAGAGTGGAGCCCTCATGAACAGGATTATTGCCCTTATAAAAGAGACCCCAGAGAGATTCTCCATCCCTTCTGCCCCTGGAGGCACAGCAAAAAGACAGCCTACTGTGAACCAGAAAGTGGGCTCTCTACTAGACATGGAACCTGCCGGCCTCTTGATCTTGGACTTCCCAGCCTTCAGAACTGTGAGAAATAAAGGTTTGTTTTCTAAGCCATCCAGTCTCTGGTATTCTGTTACGGCAGCCTGAGCAGACTAAGACAGCTGGGCTGGACAAATGCTGAGCTCGCTGCACATCCTTCCTTTCCCAAGGGTCCAGGGTCCCCTGGGTGAGGGCCTAGAGAGAGCTGATTAGATTTCAGGGGAATGTCCCCCTGAGAAGTGTGCAGGAAGTTCATGCTTCCCCGGAATGCCATTGTTCCAGAAGACCTGGCTGACAAGTCCGGAAAAACAAGTAGTTCTCGCTCCAAACGTGAGAACTGTGTGGATTATACAAGTGGAAAATTGCTAGACCAAAAAGAACCCGGTTCATCCCCCACCTTCAAGAGCCAGTAACATTTAGGCTATCCAGGAAAGAAGAGTCTCTGTAGAAATCGTCATCAGCATCATCGACTGTAGCTTTTGGAAACCTCAGTTTCTTACCCACAAGATCAGTATCTCCCACAGGGCTGTTTGCAAGACAAAATTTTTAAAAATTAAATTAAAAAACACATATGAATCAGGTAGCAAGTATCAGGGTGACGCAAAGGGGAACTCGCTAAATTTCAGCTACTTCTCCGCCATAGTCAGTGTCTATCCCACCGCAGTGGGAAAGAGAAGTTCACGAACAGTAGCTTAAATAAATATAAACGCACACATTTGTTCTGGATGTTTCTATTCCTTTCATTCAATGAACAGGTACTGTTATTTTAACATGATTATCTTTTGCTTTCGTATTTCAGTGTATTTCGTTTAAAATGGTTAACTCGAGTATAAGATCAACATTAATCATTTGAGCCAGCTGAGTGTGTAAAACTTGGAGTTTTGGCTTCTCCGGCTGGCTGCATTTTCAGTTTGCTTTCTCTCTCATTGGTAGCCTGGTAGCCTAGTCGTTTTAATTCAGAATTAATTAAAGCCATTTCTTTCTCTCTCCAGGCAGAGGCAGGTTCTGTGGAAGCTGGGTGAATTACTACCATAAACTCTAATTAATCCACCCGGAGTCCAGTTATTGTGATGAGCGCTGGCTAGCCATGGCACACGGGGGCAATGCTTGCAGAACACTTGGAAGTGGAGGTGGGAAGCATTTAAACTCAGAGCCAGGGCCGTAAGAAAAGGCCCCGAAAAGGCCGCTTTGTCTGTTGAGCTCATTAAAGTGGATTACCATCAGGACAACCAGCCCCCAAATCACAAACTCTGGTGCTGCAAGACCCCTTTAGAGTCTGCTGTGGAAGCAAGCTTGCATTTCCCCATGGAAACTGCGCTGCCCGGTAAGCGGTTAGGTCCGGCTCAGCACCACCCTCTGATGAACCCACAAAGCCGCTGAGTGTTTGCAGCCTGAATTCTGGAAGCCAGGAGCAGGGAGCCTGCGGTGTGGGAGGGACCTGGTCCTGGTACACGGCTGCTCTTTCCCAGAGTACGTTGCCATCCTGGAACAGAAAGTGTTAACCTGGGACCCACACACGCTTTGTTGACCCCAAAAGGTTTGTGTCCACATGGGTTTACGTGTGCGTATGGGCATTGTTCCAGCGAGGGGATTCAAAGCTTACTTGTGACTCAGAGATGCCACTGACAACTCCGCCAGCCCTCCCGCCCTCCCCCCACCATCCGGGAATGTTGTAGAGTTAACTGTACCACGCAGTCTGGGCACTCTGTCTGTCCAGATGCCCCTCTAACACGTCATCCCCCTCAGTTCCCCATTCCACTCCCCCTACCATGGCCACCTGAACTAGGGTGGCAGAGCCGTGGTGCCTCAGTGGTGCTTCACAACCACTTAGGAGGGCTGGTTAGAAGGCAGCATGTGGACCCTACTCTTGGATAGACTCGGAGGGGAGTAGGGGGCTGTACCAGGCAAAGCCAGGCCTGCTGGGCCTGGAAGCCAGCCAACCCCTTGTCTCGGCCCCCAAACCTCACCCATGGCCCTGCCCCAAAACTTGGTTCTTGGTCTTCCTGCCACTGGAAAGGGGGGCTGGGGTGGCGAGGGGAAGCTCAGCCACAGCCTCTGCTGCAACTTGGCCACGGTTAACCTGGAGTCAGCCCTGCCCCAGCCCTGCCAGTTCATGGTTAGTGGGGAGCTGTGTTAGTCTGAGGGACTGTCCGCATACCATGTCCATTCACGTTGTTTCTTCTTCCTGGACAGAATCTTCTCTCTTTAGGAAAGTTTCTCCTGACCTCCAGATGGGAGCAGTGCTCCTGTCCCTCACACACCTTCTGAGCTCCCAGAAGTTTCTTTCATGGCCTACTACCCCCATGGATGATTACACCTTTGTGATACTGATGAGCTCCCCGGGGCAGGGACAACAGGTATTCCCAACAGCACCATTGGCTCCCTGGTGCCTGCACATAGTAAGCGCCATTTGTTGAATGAAAGACTGACTATGTGCTAAGGACTGGGTGACTATTCTTTTCATGCCCCCAAAATGGGGCAGCCATCTGACAAATGTATATATAGTTCTTTGGGTAGTGGGCAGAATATTTTAAAAGGGGATTGTCTCAGAGAATACAGAAGGCAGAGAGGCCTTAGTTATAAACCTCAAACATTCAGGCAGCATCTCAAACATCCAGTATTTGAAAATATTTCAAGCCAAGACAGCCCTCTTTGCATTTTACCCAAATTCCTTCTATCTCTGGCTTTGGCAGACCTCTACAGATATCCCTAAACACTATCTGGCATTTTCTCAAAGATCACTAGAAGACCTTCTTGTCAGCACCGTGAGGTGTGTGCAGAAATATCTGAAGTGAGGCCCAAATTTGCCACACAATACTGTTTTTTTTTTTCCATTTCATCCCTAACACCACTCTCCCACCCATCAGTGAATGACAGAATTAGATCAATTCAAACATGATATTCTAGCCTAGCAAAGATTTCCCAACTAAAAGAGCATCTATGTGTGTTTTTTTGAATCTAAGCATAGTCTCAGCTTCGCAAACCATGTATGTCTCTCTCGGTGAGGGACCAGGATCACCTCCTAGGATCAGTAGCAACCCCACTGGTGGGATGGGGAGGTGAGGGAGTGTAGTGGCATGAACAATGTCCCCCAGAATTCATATCTACCCCGACCTCAGAATGCGACCTCATCTGGAAATACAGTCTTATAGATATAAGTAGTTAGGATGAGGTCATATGGGATTAGGCCAGTCTTAGGACTTAGGACCAATGACTGTTGTCCTTAGAAGAGAGGAGGACACACAGAGACACACAGGAAGAAGGTCATATGATGATGCAGACAGGGATTGGAGTGAGACATCCAGAAGCCAATGAACGCCAAGGACTACTGACTACCACCAGAAGCTAGGACAGATTCTCCCTCAGAGTCTTCAGAAGGAACCAACCTGGCCAACACCTTGATTTCAGACTTCCGGTTTCCAGAACTGCGAGAGAATAAATTTCTATTGTTTTAAGCTACCGAGTTTGTAGGGGCGCCGGGTGGCTCCGTCGTTAAGCGTCTGCCTTCGGCTCAGGGCGTGATCCCGGCGTTATGGGATCGAGCCCTACATCAGGCTCCTCCGCTGGGAGCCTGCTTCTTCCTCTCCCACTCCCCCTGCTTGTGTTCCCTCTCTCGCTGGCTGTCTCTCTCTGTCAAATAAATAAATAAATTCTTTTTTTTAAATTTAAAAAAAAAAAGCTCCCCAGTTTGTGCTGATTTGTCACAGCAGCTCCAGGAAACTAATATGAGCGGCTGCCTTGCGACTCCCGGAGGAGCTGCCCTGGTGTCTCCATGTTCTCTGTGGTCTGGGCTCTTCCTGCATCGTCTGCAGGGCCCAGGGCAGGAATCACAGTCATATGAGCAAAGCATACAGGGCCGTGGGTTTGTGACAAGTAGCCACAGGGCAACCCTCTGAAAACAATCTGTGCAAAGTCCAATCATGGGCCCAAGGACAGGATACACTGCACGCCTCAGTTACCCCCCTCTACGGTAGAGATGATAACACGCCCCGGTGTGCAGATAATGTTAGTTAATGAGCAGAATTTCATTAACCATAGGCAAGGCTGGGTGCTAGGGAGAGAACAAGGAGGCAAAAACATTTGAAGGTTATTATCCAGTTCTTATTAATAATGTAATGATAAAAACTATAACATTTATTGGGCACATAGCATACCAGGCACCACACTAAGACTTTACAAGTCTCGATTTAGCCTCACATCAGGGCTTTTGACATAAATAATGTGTCCAAGTTCAGAAAGCTAGTAAGGAGAAGGGCAGATAAGACATGTGTGCATTAAAAGAAAGAAGAAACAACAGAGCTGAAGATACTATGTGCTGAGGGCAAGACTTAGCAGAAACAACATGCAGTGGCGAAAAATCTGTAAAATACAGACAAAAATAGTTCCAACCTCATAGGCTTGTTCTGAAGGCTAAATGGGCTAATGTTGCAAAGAGTTTTTTCCTTAAGTGTCTAGCAGAGAGTAAGCTCTCAATGAGTATTAGACAATCTAATTATTAGTCATATGGGTGGGTCAGAGAGCCAGGGCCTTCCAGATGGAAAGACTATCTCCAGGAAAGTAGGGATTCTGCAGTGGGTATATTTTATTCAGGAGCCAGAGGTCTACACTGAGCATGGAGATGAGGAAAGCAGACATGTGTGGCCAAATTAAAGAACAGGCACTGGGAAAGTGATCTGTGATCTTCTGAGCCAGGGCGTCCACAGAGTTGCTGGAGGAGGGGCGGCTAGGAGGTGGATGTTCTAGGCCCTTCCCTACTCCCCCCACCCTGAGTGAAACTGTATTGAGCTGTTTCACCCACAGGTCTTTGTTATGGGATTATGTCTGGAAAAAAGGACTCTGATTCCTAGCTTTGGTGCTCCCAGCCCTGTGAAGTTAGGCACTTCACCTCTCAGAGCCTCAGTGCTCCCACTGTGAGATGGGGATAATATTAGCAATTATCTCCCAGGGTAGTCAGGAGCAGTGAATGATTCAACATATTAAGAGGATAGAACACTACGGACACCTAGTACTAGCAAAAGGATTCTACCGCCACCGTACAGAGGAGGAATATGCTGATCAGAGACAGGAGATGGCCCCTTGAGGTTGCCAGGCTGGCTGGCAACAAAGCCAAGCCAAACCAATCTTTGACAAGTCCGATCCATTCCCAGAAACCCTGACCCACGCTTCCTCTATGCCAGACACTGTGCTAAGAGCCTCACAAATAAAACTCACTTAAGCTCCTGACAGTCCTAGGAGTTGAGTGTTATTATTCTCCCATTTTACAGATAAGGACACTGAGGCCCAGAGCAGTTAAGTAACTTGCCGGGAAGGGGGAGGGGGTGTCAGAGCTGGTTAGCACGCCAGCTGGGACGCAAACCGAGGCAGGCTGGTACCAGACTGTTAAACTTTGCCTCTATCAAGTGACAGATCTCTATTTGTAACGAGGAGGGCTGAAATATAAATTCGGGGCCAGAGGCAGGTGGCTTGCTGCGCTGTTTGTGGTTCCGGCTGCCTTGGGGCTGCCTTCGTGACGCAGCCCACGGAGGACAGCATCCGCGGAGACCCAGGTGCCCTTGCTCAGTCGCTTTTGCCCTTCCCCAGGTGCGCCTTACCCTGAGCCGAGCGTCCTCCGTGCCCTGGCTTCCGCTGCATGCAGATCAGCTCAGCTTTTCCACTCCGGGTTCAAACCCCAGCTCTGCGCGCTGACTGCGGACCTCCCTACACGCCACCCACTATCTCTAAAATAGGGATGCCTTTCTTGTTTCGTTTGTTTGCTCTGTTTTGTTTTGGTTTTCTTGCTGTACTCGGAGGAGGACATCTACGGCGTCTAAAGGCAGCGGCAGGTACGCATTCCCTCAATTCCTGTTGCGCCTCCGCCAGCCCCACCCTGCTACGCCCCTGCTCAGGTGCCCACACCTTCCCTCTAATTGCGGACTCCTGGGCCCGGGCTCTGCCCTGCAGACCGCCCCGCATCAGATGAGAAAATGCTCGACTCAAATGGAAGCTAATGGATCCAAACCTAATAATAGCAAGTAACGTTTAGAACACTGCCGTGTCCCAAGCTGGTGCTGAGTGCTCTAAATGCATGTTCTTGTGAAATGGTCCCACGAGTCCTGCAATTTCCCGAGGTTTCAGAGTCGCTGAGTAACTGGCCCGAGGTCACGCAGGAGCATAGCGTCAGAGCAGGACCCAGCAATCCGACCCCCGGCCCGGGCAGAAGGCCCCTCCCCGGTGCCTGCGCCCCACGGTCCGTCCCACCGAGAAGCAAGCCCGCGCGACCGGATTTCTGCCCCCAGCTAGGACACTCTAGCCAGGGGGCCGGCGGTGCGCGGCCCCGGGGAGGCGACTCCCCCGGGACTGGCCTGGGGCCGGCGCGCCCCCTGGGGGAGCCGGCGGGGAGAGCCCGAGAAAAGCCATGGCGGCGGGTGGGGAGGAAGCGGGAGTCTTGGAAGCCCCCTCTGCCTTCAGCGGGGTTCGGCTCTTCTCGAGGGACCGCAATTAAGTGAGGTCCCCAAGTTCAAACCCGGGCAGTTGGAATACTTACGCCCTGTGGGGAGGGCCCAGCATGAATCAGGAGCAGGTGCGTGAGATTTTAAAACGAGAGAGGTTCTCGGAGGAGCCCGCTGCACAGGCGACAGGCAGTCCCCTGGTGCTGGTGCCCTGACATCACCTTCAGACCTGCGCTGGTCTGAGGCAGCCAGGTGAGGTGAAAGCTGTTCATGTCCCACTCAGAGGTTGTCAACGAGGAGACTAGAACAATGCACTATTAGGGAGGAGGAATTTTCAAGTATAGAGGACCTCTTGATGGTCAAAGGATTCTTGCTTTGGACACAAAGTTGAAATTAAGAGAAAACTCTGAAGTTTCACTGATTAAAATTTCTGTGTCAAGAATCACTGATTCTATGACAGGTACCTCCCTAGGCAAAAGTGCACCTTGGGAATCTTCCCAGACCTGGGGTTAATCTGAGGATCACAGAAGCACATTTGGAGGGAATATTGAGAAAGCTAGGGGAGAGCTAGTTCAGTGGTTGTCAAAATGTGGTCCCTGACCAGCAGCTATTGCATCACTTGGGATCTTGTTAAAAATGCAGATTTGAAAAAAAAAAAAAGCAGATTTGAGGACCCCACTTCAGACCTGCTGCGCTAAAAACTCTATGGATGGGGCCCAGGAATCTGTGTTTTAAGCCCCCCTCTCCCAGCACCACCTGCTTCCACCCTCCCTACCCTCACCTCCGGATTCTAATGTAAGCTCAAGTTTGAGAACCACTTGTCTGAGTTCATCTTATTCTGGTTGTTCTTGTCCTCTGCATGTTTATCACGTGGTATTAATTTTATTACTGGTACTATCACAATATAGCATTCCTTAATTAGGCACTGGTGAGTCAACACAAAAATGAACAAGACATGGTACCTTCTTCTTAAGAATTCACAACCTAATGGGAAACTTGACTGTAACCCGGACAAACTGTGATCTGCTCTACAGCCGAGGAACAAACATAATAAGGGCACAGAGGCGAGAGGGGATTCATTCCTAATGATAAGCTGAGACAAAGCATTACTGAAACAGGGACATGTTAGGTTTGGATCTTGAAGGATGTGTGTGATTTCCAGCAAGCAGAAGAGGAGGAATTTATTATTACTCAATAGCATTTCAAATACCCTTAAACCAAGGGTTTAGTTTGTTTTGTTTTACGCTCAACAGAGCAGAATAGCAGTTATCCTTGGTGTCTCTTGTTTACCCAACAAGTCAGGGAGCCTCATTTGCTGGTGACTCTGGATAATAACAGGAAAGGGAAAATAAATTATCTTCATTAGGTTCCAAGGTTAGTGACCACCCAAGGTCATGGCTGGGGACTGTTAACCCAGATGCCACTGGTTTGGATTAGAGGAGCACAATGCAGAAAGAGTTACCTGGATCAGATGCCTGAAATGGAGACAGGGAAATGGAGAGACAGTAACAGAGAGGAGAGAAGGAATAGAAAAGGAATTGACTGACTGGATGGCTGTTACATAGAAGCCTGTGGAAAAGAGGAAGAAGCCGTGGTTCAGTAGTACCTATACTTTGCCTCCTAAATTAAATGTCAATAAGGCTTTTAACCTGAAAGCTTAAAAGGAAATTTAAGTCAGAATTTCAATTATTTAATACTACAACGTAGGCTATGTGGGGCTGGCAGAGCTGAGATCCAAGGTGGCTTGAGGAATCACGCTGCATCACCCGTGGGAGAGATCAGGGCCATCTAGCCCCTGGATCAGTCAGGGTCCATTTGGAAAAGCAAAACCAAACAGCAACTTGAACAGGGGAAGTTTAATGCAAAGAACTATTAACTGTAATAGCGGATTGGAGTAACGGGGGGTTGGCTAGAAAGGTGTGACGAGAACTCTAAAGAATCTAGGAACAGGGGCTGCAGGGAGTAGCCGCTTGCCCTAGTGCTGCCATGGTTCACGGGATGGCTGGGCTGCCGAGATGCTGCAGCGGCAGCACTTGCCCGGGACGGGGCCTCTCGGACGCTGGGGAGCGCTGCTCCCGGCCAGGCATCCCTGGAGGTGCTGTGCTATGAAACTGCCAAACTGCCGGAGCTGTGGTGCTGGCCGGAGGTGCTGGTCCCCGGGTGCTCCAAGAGCCTGGGGCTTCAGAAGCCTTCCTGCTGCAGGAACCTGCTGAGCAAGAACACGAGACCCAGAAGCAAAAGGCTTTCCTTCTGCAGGGTCTCTCCAGAGCCCTCTACTGCTCAAGCTTTCGTGCCAGTTGGGAAAGGAAAAATGTGTCAAAGTCCCAGCCCCATTTTCCGAGAGCTGCCCAAAAGGGTGACTCAGGGGCCGATAAAGCAATAATCTGGTAGCCAGCATGCTCTAAGCTGTTGTAGGCTCTCCGGGACACGGAGAAACAGCATCCTTTGATTTGAACAGGGCTCACGTGACAAGCAGGAAACAGCCGAAACTTGTCTACAGTTGGAGTTTTGGGGCTGGCAGAGACTTGTCTGATGGGCGCCTGGCCACGTGTGCCTCCAAAACTGTGTAGACCTCACGCTCTGGAAGGTAGGGTTTCCACTCCTAGAGACCCATGATAAGGGAGGCAAACATCCGATGACTGCCGTGCTGGGAGGAAGAGGGAAGAAAGTCCTTGACAGTCTGACAACGCGAGAATAGTTAAATGAGTTACGGAGAGTTTATAAGATGGAATATTATGTGGTCATTAAAAATTGCTACTCTAAACAATGTTTAAGGAAATTGTAAAATGCTCATGGTATAATGTAAAAAGGGGGAAAAGACTAAAACAATATATCTATAGAATATTCTCAATTATGTTTAAATAAAGTATGTATGTGTCTATAACGAAACAGGAGGAAATGGTAAGTGTTTATCTCTGGATAGTGATTAATTTTTCTTTTCTTCTTCGTATTTAGCTGTATTATCCATGATTCCTAGACTGAGCTTGTGTCACTTTCGTAACTAAAAGAAAATGTATGATACATTGTAAGGAATACGCATGTCTCTGGCATTCAGTAGCTGGAGGGAAGCTTGACATCACACTTCCTTCTGGGAGCTGAACTTCAAGATCGGATGTCTCTCCCGGAGCAAACTTAACTGCCTCTTTATGGCTCCGGTGGGGTTGTGGCTGGGGGTCCACTACCACCTTTTTCATTTCCCCTTCCTCCCTCTCTTGAATATTTCCTTTCTTTGTGCACGAGGAGAGAGAACGAAAACACACAGCAGTGTGATCACGTGATCTTAGTAAACTCTGCTCTGGACAGCTGGCCGCAGGGCATTCCGCGGTTTGTTTCTGAACTGGGGCAACTCCCTCCTTCCTCCCCCCGAAACCCCCCTCCTGAGCTGCTGGATATTTACCAGTTCATTTGTATCCATGTTCCCTCTTGAAACAATCACTGGAATACGGTGAGATGACTTTTTCTTAGATTTTCACTTGCTAGATTCCCATTCCAGAATCCTGTTTGTTTGTTTTTATTTTTTATTTTAATTTATTTTTTAAAAAGATTTTATTTATTTATTTGACAGAGAGAGAGAGAGAGAGTAGCAGAGAGAGAGGGAGAAGCAGACTCCCCGCTGAGCAGGGAGCCCGATGTGGGGCTAGATCCCGGGACCCCGGAATCACCACCTGAGCCAAAGGCAGACGCTCAACTGACTGAGCCACCCAGGTGCCCCTGTTTGTTTGTTTTTAAACAGAACTCAGTTATGGTAAAGAAATACATGCTGCATAACAAGAAAATCTAATGTTCATATCAATGATTTAAGTCTATTAATCAATATCCATTTGAATAGCTTCCTGTGTAATAAAAGGAATTGCATTTTCGTAGGACACTTTCAGTGAATCATTGTGTGACCAACCCCGTCCTCTTCTCGTGAGTCTGAGGCAAGACCAGCAATTTAATGACGGATATCACTGAGCAAATAATGGGAAAGCAATGGAGAGAGGTGTTTGAAACTAGTAAGCGATATGTCCCCGCCCACACCCACCACACACAGTCAAGGGGAGATGGAGATTCCCTCTGGCCTATGGAACAGAAGACACCTGGAGAGAAGCAGGAGAACTGGAGGCTGGAGGGAGTCCCAGGGCAGGGTGTCATTTCCCACCCAGGTTAGATTCAAATGAGTGGAAACCAGTAGTCTAGCACTGTCCGGTGGGGAGCCGAGAACAGAGAAGCTCTGTTCCTCCTTGCTCTCCAGAACTCTGGTACCTCACAGGAATTTCTCATGCCCTCATGCAGGGGGAGCCATAGAGTAAAAATGAGGAACTGGGACGCCAGGGACGTAGAGGTGGTGGGTCAGCCTTACTGAACTTCCCCTGGCTTGAAGTGGCATGGGGGAACAGCCAGCCACGTTTTCCTGAGCCCCTCTGCCCCGAGAAATGTACAGAAGTTAAATGAAAAGAGAGGAATGCTAACCTGTAGGGTCTCTTGGTTAAAAGAAGGGGGTGCTGTAGAAAATGGTGTAGCCATATGAAGCTCTGGGCCAAGAGCCAAACCCCTGCTAGAGTGGGATACTGTGGTGCTCCCCCATATTCCCTCTGGAGGGGATACACCCACCCCCCAGCTGCTGGGAACTCTGGTGGCTGACCATTACGCAGTGGGAATTGACCTGGCTGTGGGAAATGACCCTCTGGGCAGGAGCAGCCTACAGCTAGAGACCGACTGATGTAGGGATCCTAAAGCCAGCTTCCCTTGCTTCCATTTGGAACCCTTCTTAAGGGTCATTCCAACTCCAGAGCTCCTCCTAGGATGGGCTGAGGCTTCATTTGCAACCACATTGCCGGCTGGCTTCTCTGCACAGCCCTACCTTCCTCATTCCCTTATAGAAGCGCCTCCCGCAAACACTTTCCAATGAACCCTTTGTGTGGGGAGACAGTGTGCAGTTCTCCGTCTCAGAATGGAAATTTATTCTAGGATAATCAGGGCTAGGAGTGGTCCTAAGAAGCTGACTCTAAAAAGGGAACTGGGGAGGGGCACCTAGGTGGCTCAGTCGTTAAGCATCTGCCTTCAGCTCAGGGCACGATCCCGGAGTCCTGGGCTCGAGCCCCACAACAGGCTCCTCCCTGGGAGCCTGCTTCTTCCTCTCCCACTCCCCCTGCTTGTGTTCCCTCTCTTGCTGCCTCTCTCTGTCAAATAAACAAATAAAATCTTCAAAAAAAAAAAAAAAAGGTGGGAGGGGCCTGGGAAGTGGATCATGTGTTGGCTAGCTGGCAGTGAGGACCCCATTACTGGTGGTTGGTGGAATACAGATAGCCCCTGGCATGCTGTAACCATGCAACCCTTCCAACTTTGACCAGTGGTGAACTGGGAAGGAATACCAGTAGAGGGGGCACACCAGCAGTTACAATAATCCCAGCACTGGAGAAGCATGAGGGTGCCTGGAAGGACTACAGAATTGCATGACAATTGCTGAGAACATCGAAGTTTTTGAAGAGAGAAAATGGCCAGCACAGGGGGTCATTCACCAACTCAAGGCAAAATATGAAAGCCAGAGGGCCTCCTTGGCAGTATTTAAGGAGACTCTGATCTCCTGCAGCCTGAAGGCAGACAGAGCCGAAGACCAGACTCCAGCTCTGGACTTAATCATAATGGGGGAGCATTAGAGAATGCTGGATTCTCAGCCCCATTCTGTGTGGCCTCCCACAGTCAGGGGCCTGCAAGGAGTGGGATTCTGAGACTTGCAACGGGGATATCTGGGTAGACGCAGGTGAGAACTTTGAACGCCCAGATTCCCCTAAATGCTTTAGCGAATTAATGGTGAACTTTGGCTTAGCCCTCTAGGGTTCAGTTTAGCAAGAATTTTTATAAACAACATCCTGATGCTACTTGTCCCTGAAAATACCCAGTTTGATGGGCAAGGCTGATTTTATCTCTGCCATCCTTCAAAGGAGGAAATCAAGGTTTGGAGAGTGAGGAATTGAAAGGAAGACTCTAACCTGGGACTCTGACAGCTACGGCAGTGTTTTCTCTTGAGGAAGGTGGGCTCGGGCTTCGTGGCCACCCACACAGTTGCTTCTGCTCTTGGGGCTGAAACTAAAATACATTTCCCAGGCCACTCCCCTTCGCCTGGGGTTGGAACCTTGCGACCGAGTTCTGGACAGTGGACTGTCGACAGAATTGTTATCGCCATTTCTGGTATTTTCCTGTCTGTGCCATCTCAAGGTTTTCTTCTCTACCCTTAGTGACCTGCCGATCTGTGTCAAAGGTGGTGGCCCTGCTGGATATGTATGTATTTATTGGTACATTTCTTCTGTTTTTGATAGAAAAGTCAGGCCTGGTAAGGCAAAATTCGCAAGTCATCGGCAGGCATGTATGGGGAAACCATAGCAGTGGGGCGAGCATGAGAAACACTGCACTGTAACCTTTCATCTTTTGATTTCAAACACACGCATCATCACTGGGGGTGAGTGGAAGATTGAAGAGATAAAGGAACTGGGGAATCTGGGGCCTCATCTGGGGAGAGCTACCCTCCAGCATCCTAGATGTGTAAAGATGTGTGGGGTGGGATGGGAAGCACAGTTCAAGCTGGAATTAGTAATCCATGCGGTTAGTGTATGTAACTGTCGCACAGCAGGTCCGGGCCCCAGAATCTGAGTGAAGTCTCCTTGAAGGCAGAGCACGTACTCTCCACATCTGTGTCTCCTTGGCGGCAGCCCGGGGCCACACACTCAGGAGGCCTTCGGGAAATAGCAGGGGCGGCAATTCTGCAGAAGAGCAGGTGAGGTCTGAGCGCTGGTGGGGCCGCACTCCCCTGGCAAGCCCAGGTAAGCTGCTTGCTGCAGAGCCTCTGGGAGGCTCGCGTTCTAGGAACTTGAGGATACCTCTTTGTCTGTAGCCCATGGCTCCTGCTGCTGTGGGTGTGGGAGGGAGGGGTGGGAATAGGGAATTTCAAGGAGTGGGTCCAAAGGGGAGAGGCTGGCAGGGTGGCAGCGCCGGGGAACCACGATCTCTGCCTTCTGCGCCCGGGGTCTCCTGGCAGCTGCAAGGTGAGGAAATTTGAGAAGAGGCAGATTGGGTTTGCTCCCCTGGCTCTCGTGGCAGGGCAGGGTAAAAAGAGGCAGCGTGCCTTTCTCACACGACCGTTTCATTGTTCTCTAGATGCCGGCTAGCAGGCTCGGCTCCCTGGATCTCAGAGGCCCGTAGCAGTGCACAGTCCAGCGATGGAGGCAGCCGGTGAGGGACAATTACACCTTACAGCAGAGGAGGTGGGACAGAGGCCCCAGCCAGGGGCGGTGGGGCCCAGACACAAGTGCATTGTGGGGAGGCAGCCCCGTGAGGTGAGGGCCCTGCCAGAACGGACACGGCTCGGATCTAGAGAGCAGGAGCTGGAGGACCTAAAGAAATCCTGCAGGAGGGGCGCCTGGGTGGCGCAGTCGTTAAGCGTGTGCCTTCAGCTCAGGGCGTGATCCCAGCGTTCTGGGATCGAGCCCCACGTCAGGCTCCTCCACTGGGAGCCTGCTTCTTCCTCACCCACTCCCCCTGCTTGTGTTCCCTCTCTCGCTGGCTGTCTCTGTGAAATAAATAAATAAAAATCTTTAAAAAAAAGAAAGAAAGAAAGAAAAGAAATCCTGCAGGACCCACAGGCCAGCCTGGCTCTCCTCTGGCCCTGTCATCTGGTGGAAAAGTAGAAGTGATTGTTTCTTTCTTCCCCCTCCCAACACTCCTTTCCATCTTGTCCCTTCCTCGTTTTTCCGGGTGGCCAACCTTAGGCAGAGACAGTCTTAAGAGAGAGGCCTGTCTGCCATCACAACATAGGTCACCACAGAAGTGATGATGATGTGTGTGCACGAGGGGCAGGGCCTCTGAGACTCAGGCAGGGGACCCCCCTACCCGCCAACCCTCAAACTGAACAGGAAGGAGGAGGTCTGGGAGCCTTGAGCTGTTGTCACTGTCACTCTGCTCCAGGTCCCATGAGATGCTACCCAGGCCTCAGGAGGACGACTGAGCACGGTAAAGACGGAGGCCGAGACCCCAGTAGGGCATTCCCAACCTCAGAAGAGATCCCTGGGTCCCTTAAGTGACCTCATACCTGGAGACGCTGCAGGCCTGAACAATGAGGATAGTGACAACTGCGATGAACCGGAGAGGAGAGACCTTTCTCTGATTCTCAGGGCTCCATATGCACGTTCTGGGTGCCGCGACACCCCAGCAGGGGGAGCTGGACGGTGCCCATGAGGGATCTTGTAGAAAGGACAAGGTCTTGGAGCCAGAGCTAAGTTGACTTAAAGAATAAATGTAGCAAACTGAGGCTCACATACCGTTACATGTGTTTGGTTGGGTAGCTTCCTCTTTCCTACCTCAGCCTACTTGAAAGTGGATTATCATTTGTATAAGCCAATGTAGGGATATGGAGAGAGAGAGAGAGAAAGAGAGAGAGTTCTAATATAACCTCATGCCCCCGACAAACACACACACCCAGCTCCCCTACTCACCAGAGTGCTACCATTTGTTGCAATTAAGGACCCTGCAGTGACTCGTCATTACCACCCAAAGTCCATGGCTTACATCAGGGCTCCTGCTTGACGTCTACTCTATGGGTTTTGACAAATGTATAACGACATGGATCCACCATTGTAGTGTCACAAAGAATAGTTTCATTGTCCTAAAAGTCCTTTCGTTGCTCCCTACGCTGCACCCCCGCCCCCACGCCCACTGTAACCATCGATCTTTTTACTGTCTCCATAGTTGGGCCTTTCCTAGAATGTTATATAGTTGGAATCATACAGAATATAAAGCCTTCTCAGACTGGCTTCTTTCACTTAATAGTCTGCATTTAAGATTCTCCCATGTCTTTTCATGGTTTGATAGCTCATCTACTTTTAGTGCTAAATAATATATCATTTCGGAATGAACCACAATTTATTTATCCATCCATCACTGAAGAACATCTTGTTGCTTCCAGGTTTTGGCAATTGTGTATAAAGCTGTTAAACACATCCGCATGCAGGTTTTTGTGTGAACCTAAGCTTTTTGTTCCTTTGGGTAAATGCGTAGGAGTACTATTGCTGGATTGTACGGTAAAAGTATGTTTAGTTTTGTAAGAAAACCACCAAACTCTCTTCCAAAGTGGCTTCAAGGTACCATTTTGCATTCCCACCAGCAATGGATGAGAGTTCCTGTTGCCCCACATCCTTGTCAGCATTTGGTGTTTTCAGTGTTTAGGATTTTGTTCATTCGAATAGGTGTGTAGTGGTATCTTACCGTTGTTTAATTTGTAATTCTCTAATGACGTGATGTTGAACAACCTTTTATATGCTTACTTGTCATCTGTATTTCTTTGATGATGTGTCTGTCCAGGTCTTTGGCCCACTTTTTATCAGGTTCAATTTCTTAATGTTGAACTTTAAGAGTTCTTGGCATATTTTAGATAATACTCAGGTATGTGACAGATCTGCAAATATTTTCTTCAGTCTGTGGCTGTCTTCTCATTTCTCTCTCTCTTTTTTTTTTAAAGATTCATTTACTTGAGAGAGAGCAAGAGAGAGAGGGACCGGGCACATGGGCAGGGGGAGGGGCAGGGGAAGAGGGATAGAGAGAGAGAATCCCAAGTGGACTCCGTGCTCAGCATATTTTGAAGTGTATTGTTTAATCTCCAAGTATTTTGTGATTTTCCTGTCATCTTTCTATTATTGATTTCTAATTCAGTTCCATTGTGGTCTGAGAGCTTTGTATGGTTTCTATTTTTTAAAGTTGTTAAGGTGTGTTTTATGGCCCAGAATGCCTGTCTTGGTAATATAGTACAGCTTTTATTTTTTATTATGTGAAGAAAATAGTATAATAAGTTATATTTTCATCACTCAGCTTAACAATTATCAACACATGGCCAATCTTATCTCATTACCACTTTCTTACTTTCCAGCCTTTTAATTCAATTTAATTTAATTTTTAAGTAGGCTCCACACTCAATATGGGACTTGAATTCACCATCCTGAGATCAAGAGTTGCATGCTCTACCGACTGAGCCACCCAGGTGCCCCCTGGCCATTTTAAATCAATTTTAGACACGATATAATTTTATCCATAAATACTTCAATATGTATGAGAATGTAATCATCACCTTTGCGAATGTGATCCTTTGGAGTTCAACAAAATCAGCCTATCCTGAGACCCGCTGGTATCCTGCTTCCATCCACCCCACTCCATGCCCTCACCCTTGGCCAAAGCTAGATAAATCTAATTTGGCTCTGTGCATTGAGAAGATGCCAGAGGCTGGTGATGTAAACATGCCTTTAGGTAGCTATTTTGGGTGGGCGAGGGGACAGTGTTGCAGTTGGCAGTCTGACTCCAGCTGTCACCACCTATGAGCCATGTAAATTTGAGCAAGGCATTTAACTTTTAGAACTGTGTCTTAGTTTTCCTCCGATTAAACAGAGATCATAAAACCTACTTTGACAAATTGCTGTGAAGCTTAACTAAGATAGTAGAAGTGAAAGCCATATTAGTTAATATTATCCTAGTTTGTGTAGCAACCAAACCACGTTAGGGAAGATTTTCAATTAACCTTTGGTACAAGAACCTCTTTTGTACATAGGAAGCCCTGTGCCTCTTTAGAGAAGAGAGTTCAAAACACCCCCTCCCCCACCACCCCATGAAACCACAAGCTCCCAGGGCACTAATTCTCAGAACAAGGCTGAATTTGGGCCCTGATGGAGATTGAATCTTGAACGTGGGACACTAGGCAACCCAAACCGACTATCATGAACTAAGGTATTATCTGATCCACTGAGTCCTAAGGGCGGTTTTGTTCTCTTAGACTGGCTGCTCCTTGGGTGAGGGGACGTAAGCACAGACAGTCCCAACCTGACATCTTCAGAATGTGCAACCAGAGAGAAAACAGGGCTCTTTTCCAAGTGCTAATGAGAAAAATCCCATGGGAAAACTCTGATTGTCCAGTCTTAGGTCATGTGTCCATTGCTGGCCCAATCACGATGCCTTAGGAATTAATGCCCAGCTTCTGCCACCAACCCTCACTGGCGGCCAGAAGCAGACTCACGGCTGGGGTGCAGGGATAGTTTCCTATAAGAAGGAGGTCACTGTTACAAGCAGATGGTATAAGTAGTTATATACCACACAGATGGAGGAAATACATGCCTGTGAAATAATTAGTATTTTTTAAGTTCTATTTTCGTGGTGTCGCTAATAATTGTCTTTCACTCAGAACAAGGTATTCATCTTTTATGTAATTAAGCAAATGATCTAATCAAAGATTCAGAATACAAGTACTTTGATTCAGTTATTATCAGCAAATTACTGTGATTTTACAACTCAATTCATGTCCGTGAGATGAACCCTTGTCTCATTTACTTTGTAGTAACCTTTATAAAGGGCCTTATTAAGTCACGGCTTAGGGTGAACAGAACTGAAGTCACCTTTCTTGTCTACTCCATAGTACATAGGGCTTCTTTCTTTCTGTGGTCACAAATGCCTCTAATTCCCAGTATTATGTGAGATTGTCAAGTGAAAAAGTGTAGATGGAAGAGAAGACAAAAGAACTCTGTGGAACACTCCCTTCACAGGTGGAACAAGCAATCGAAGCCAGGGAAAGAAGCAGAGAAGGAGGAGTTAGAGAGGAAGCAGAGACTGGAGACTACCATGACAGGTGTTACAGAAGAGTTGTGGGAAGGAGGGTGGCCTGGAGGCTGGGAAGTCCAAGATCGAGGTGCTGGCAGATTCAGTGTCCGGTGGGAGCCCTCTTCCTTGTTCACAGATGGAAGTGTTCTCCTCATAACCTCACATGGCAGGAAGGGAGAGGGAGCTCCCTGGGGCCTTTTCTTATAAGGGCACTAATCCCGTTCATGGCGGTCTCCTCTCATGACCTAGTCACCTCCCAAAGACCCCACTTCCAAATGCTATCACACTGGGGATTAGGCTTCAACATATGAATTGGGTTTGGCATTTTCAGCCCCACTCCCATCTTCCAGAAAGGGGAGAGGGGCTGGAAATGGAATTAATGATTGAGCATGCCTATTTGATGAAGCCTCCATAACATCTCAAAAATACAGAGTTCGTATTGCTTCTAGGTTGGTGAACGCGCGGAGGTGCCGGGAGAGTGGCGTGCCTGGAGAGGTCACGCAAGCTCCATACCCCTTCCCATACACCTGGCCCCGTGCATCTCTTCCATCTGGATGTTCGTCTGGATCCTTGATCACGTCCTTTCGAAAGAAGCTGGCAAACAGTAGATAAACGGTTTCCCTAATTTCTGTGAGCTGCTCTAGCAAATTAATCAAATCTGAGGAGGGGGTCATGGGAACCTCCAATTTATAACCTATTTGTGAGAGTCAGGTGACAACCTGGACTTGTGATTGGCATCTGAAGTGGGGCGCAGGCAGTCTTGTGGAACTGAGCCCTTGACTGGTGGGACCCAACACTCTCCAGGTAGATAGTGTCAGAACTGAATTAAATTACAGGACACACAGCTGGTGTCGCTGAGTGGTGCTTGGTGGGGGCAAAGCTCACTCATATCTGGTGGCAGAAGCCCTGGGAGTGTGGTAGTCGTGTGAGACTAAAGGAGACGGGCAGGAGGAAGAGCGAGTTTTTTCTACACAATAACAAACTTCAGCGTGTGGCCAAGTGTGTCATCCAAAACACCGTCCCCGATTTTCTAACTCAATGTCCATGACAACCCTATCCCATCAACGTTATTATTACTACTTTATGGATGGAGAAACTGAGACTTTTATAGGTCAAGTGACTTGCCCGTCTCCAAAAAGCTAAAAATTAGCAGAGTTAAAATGCAGACTCGAATTCTCCTGCCCTACGAAGCTAGTTAAAATGAGGGGCTGGGGTGAGATCTGAGGGTACATGTACAAGGCTGAGTTCCAAGAGCAATTGTAAATTTGCTGCTTTCTTTTTGATGACAACCTCAAAAAAATGTCCTCAACCATTTCTAATGATGTATCTTCCTACTCGCTGTGAAAAATCCCTAAAGTGTTCATAGAGTAAGGCTTTTTATGTGCTTTTCTCAAGCTGGAAACAAGGAAACTGTGGGTCCATGAAACTAGTGTCAGGGGTTTAGTGGGATAGTTTTGTTGTTGAAAACAGATGCAAATAGTACTTGAGTTTAAGAAAGGCTGGATCAGATGCTTATGAAGGGAGATTCCGGCTCTAACATCTGTTTTATAGATTTACTGTGAAGTAGGAGCTGAGTGACTGGTTAGATTCATTCGTTTAATTACCCAACATTTACTGAGTGCCTAATATGCCTCAGGGCTACCGATGCCAAGAAGAATTAGACCCTATTCCTGACTTTGTGGAACAATGGTCCATTAAGTGGGCGAGACGTGAGCAAAAAAATATAATATAAAAATGAAATAATACGGTGCCCTGTGCGCTGCAGCGGAAGTGTTGACAGTGTTTATGATGCAGTGTTTATGATGCAGCGTTTAAGGTGAGGAATTGCTTACGCCTCAAGAGGGAGTCATTGGTGGGATGAAAGTCACAGGTAGGCCTAAACAGTGGGAGAAAAAAAGATGGGTGGTGTCAGGGCCCCTAGGATGAAGCACACAGGTGACAAGGCTCCCGGGCTCAGGTGTTGAGCTTGCATTTGCATGACCCTAAGAGGGAATGTCTCTTTGAATTTTGCATGCAAGCTGCTTCAGTCACCTTGCCCTAGGCCTGGCCTGAGTAACGAAGTAGAATTCTTTTGTGGTCTCCCCAGGTCCCCTTTGTTTGGGCAGGACATCCATCCCCTAGCTGCTGTAGAGTCAGTGGCTACCAACTCACAGCAGACCCTCTTTCCAGAGAATTGCCTTTAGCCAAATGGAAGCTATGACCCTTGGGATGTATAGTATGCTTCTTTCCCACTCCCCATCCAAGGACCCCCCCCCCCACACACACACACAACCAAGGTTTACCAGCTTACAGATGCAAAAAGAGAGAACCCGAAAGAGGGACTTCTGGAGCGGACCCACTCCCAAGTGAAGCTGGTGAAAATTATTTTAAATAAACCCCCAAACCACAGAAAGCCTCTGGAAATGGTTCCAAGGAATTGAAGAAATATTTATTCAAGAAAACCTACTAGAATTCAGTATGAGTAGCAAGAGTCAGTAGTATTTGAACCCAGGTATGCTCCCTGCCTCCACGTTCCCAACTCGGAGAGATGGAAACTCCACTCCAGACTGGTTCAGTCAAGATCACAGGGCTCCTACCCCTCCTCTCCAGCTCCTGGTTAGAGAGCTCTTCTCCTGAGCTAGCTCAGAATCTCTCATCTGGCCCCTGCTCCTTGTTCAGGAAAGTATGGCTGACTGGTGAGGGCTACCATCTTCCACCCAGCCCACACTCATGAGAGGGAAGCTCTACTTCAGTGGGAGATCCCACCCACTCTTGTTGCCACTTGTAAGGCAGTGATTTCATGCCAGGAGAAGTAAGTCAAGGAGAATGAAACCTGGCCATGGAAGACATACTGGGACCCTTCCACGGCATTCAAAGCATTCAAAGTCTAAATGAGTCACAGAGCCAGAGAAGTATTTGCCCTTCTGGGTACATATTTCAGCAGCCCAAGCTCCCCCTGGGAGCTTATCCTGACACCAGCATAATTTGCAGGTTGAGACACTGGGACCCAATCCCTCTGCTATTCTTGACTCTTAGGAGGCACTGAGAAATACGCGAGAATTGGGGTTTTTTTGTTTTTGCTTTTGCTTTTGTTTTGCTTATCAGTATGACTGGGAAGGCTACTGCCATTTAGTGGGCAGGGACAGTCCTACTCATCAAAGAATTATCCCACTCAGAAAGTCCATTGTATTCCTTTGAGAAAAAAACCCTCCAGATTGTACCCAAAAAGTACACTAAGAAATTGAGGAAAACAATACTAAACTTCCAGAATGTGTATTTCTGACCTCGCTTTAATATGTGGCTGAAGATGGATTTGGTGGCCCAGCTCGTAGGACATCTAGCCCCAAACCCTTTTTCGGTACCTCGAACCAGGTACCGGATGGCATGCTAAGCCAATATTCCTTGACCCCCAGCAGGGGGTGGATAAGAGTGGGCATTTCTGTCTCTTGGGGTCCTCCATTCTCAGAACCTGCTTTAGTGGTCTAATCGGGGAATGGAATGTGCCTCCCAGATTACCCTCTCTGACCCAGGCTCCACGGAAGTGAGGACCTTTTGGTCTAGCTCTTGTCACTTACATGAGGTAATCTTCACTCTACCTGTCCGAAGATAAATTTTAAATGACAAAAGAATCATCCCTAAACCCAAAAAGCCTATGGGAAAGGGAAAGGAGGCAGGGGAGAAGGAGGGCCAGGGAGGGAGGGAGTCTTTAGGTTTGGAAGGGATGGGTACCCTTTTTGTCAGGCATGGAGCAGAAGCATATCGTGGCCCTGGCTCAGATGACCAATGACCAGAGAGACACCCTGCACACCCGTCTCTTGGACAGAACTTTACGGATGGGGACCCCAGCCATGACTCCGGTTAGATTCTTCTGGTTGGCAGAGACGGAGAGTAAGGTAAGGATGTGGCGGATGTAAACAGGCTTAGTTTCTCACATCCCTGTCTTTATGGGCTGAACGTCACAATGACTCGCTTGCTAGAGAGATGTTTTTCAGGAGCTTAGGGGCCAATGATGTGAACATCAGCAGAAAAGAATCCTGTGCCCCCCCACCGCTGGCCTCTGTGTATGCCTTCGTCTCAACATACGGCTCCCCGAACTCAGTGCCTCCCCCCAGTTGGTGCACAGCAAACCATCTGTGGCAGAAAGACATTCGGAGGGGTGATGTGTTTCTCATGTACCTATTTTTTAAATCTTCAGAGCAGTGTCAAAGAGCATGTGAAATCTATTAAGAGAAACCAGAGGGACAGCTGTAGCCGTAGCTGAAAAGAAATCTTCCCAGTTTATATTAAAGAGTTTTTGCTGACACTTCCAACTTCCCACCGACTCCCTAATTATGAAAACAAACAGTTAAAAGTAGAAGTTAAGAATAAGAAGAAATAGGGATGCCTGGGTGGCTCAGTCTGTTAGGCATCTGCCTTCAGCTCAGGTCATGATCCCGGGGTCCTGGGATCAAGTCCCGCATTGGGCTCCCTGCTCAGTGGGGAGTCTGCTTCTCCCTCTCCCTCTGCCTGCTGCTCCCCCTGCTTGTCCTCGCTCTCTCTCTGTCAAATACATAAATAAAATCTTTAAAAAAAAGAATAAGAAGAAATAGATAAAACTATGACAATGAAGTTATCTTTTCAAGTGGACAAAGGAATCAATGAAAAGGGAAGGGAAAGAATCATGGTTCAAATGCATGAAACAAATTCAAACCAAACAAAACCAGAGCTTAATAATTCTTCTGGTACAAGTAATGGCAGGGTTTAAATATAAAATTATTTTTAAGGAATTTAAAATAACGTAAATATGAAAATGAATACCAACAACAAAGTACCAAATGACCTTAAAGAATGAATAAATAAATCCCAAGCCAATATAATGTGTTCACATAACAAAAGAGGCTAAAAGTTTAAGAATAGAAATTATGAAATAAAAGTAAGGAAGGTAATTAATTAGTTTTTTATTGAAGTATATCTGACATACAATGTTATTTTAGTTTCAGGCATACAACATAGTGATTCGACATTTGTCTATGTTACACGACGCTCACCATGGCAAGTGTTGTTACCATTTGTAACCACACGTTATTACAGTGTTAGTGACTATATTCCCCATGTTGCACTTTTCAACCCTGTGACTTATTTATTTTATAACCAGAAGTTTGTACCTCTTAATCCTCTTCACCTATGTCACCCTTCCTCTCACCTCCACCCCCTCTGGCAACTACTGGTACTCTATATTTATGAATCTATTTCTGTTTTTTGTTTGTTTTTTAGATTCCACATTGAAGTCAAATCATATGGCATGTGTCTTTCTCTACCTTACTTATTTCAGTTAGCATAATACCCTCTAGGTCCATCCATGTTGTCACAAATGGTAAGGCTTCATTCTTTTTTATGGCTGAGTAATATTCCATTGCATACACACACACACACACACACACACACACACATCTTCTTTATCCATTTATCTATTGATGGACACTTGGGTTGCTTTTATGTCTTGCCTATTGTAAATAATGTTGCAATAAACATAGATTGCACGTCTCTTTTCAAATTAGTGAGTTCTTTGTGTGAATACCCAGAAGTGGAATTACTGGATTGTGTGCTAGTTCTATTTTTAATTTTTTGAGGAATTTCTATACTGTTTTCCACAGTGGCTGCACCAGTTTGGATCCCCACTAACAGTGCACAAACTTTTCACCTTTTCACCACATCTTCGCCAATACTTATCATTTCTTATCTTTTTGATACTAGCCATTCCAACAGGTGTGAGGTGATCTCTCATTGTGGTCTTGATTTACATTTCCCTGATGATAAGTGATATTTTCATGTGTTTATTGTCCATCTGTATGTCTTCTTTGGAAAAATGCCTATTTGGGTACTCTGCCCATTTTTTAATTGAATGATTTTGGTTTTTTAGTGTTGAGTTATATAAGTTTTTTTAATATATATGTTGGATATTAACCCCTTCTCAGATATATGGAAGCTAACTAATTTAAAACGTAAAGTGTTTCTTAAAAATTTAAAATGTAAAAATTTAAAATGTAAAGTATTTCTTAAAAATTGAAACAAGTAAAATCAAAATATCAAAAATATTGAAGATAAAATAGTGACTGTTGAGGTGTAGCCAGGTTTAAAAAAAAAGATTAAGGGGAGAAAAACAGCTATAAAAAGATTAAAAAGGGGGACCCGGATGGCTTACTTGGTTAAGCAACCAATTCTTGATTTTGGTTCAAGTCATGATCTCAGGTTGTGACATCAAGCCCCAAGTCTGGCTCTGTGCTGGACATGAAGCCCGCTTAAGATTCTCTCTCTCCCTCTCCCCCTTCCACCCCCCCAAAAAAAGCAAAAAAAGATTTAAAATTAAACACAATGTTAGGAAAATAAAATATTGTTTAAATGCATACAAAATAAAAGTGTAAAAAGTTTTAAAAGATTAAAAGAAAACAAGTATGAAAAGATCAGAAAGATAAAACTAGAAAACTGATCAAGACTTAAAAGGTGAAAAAATCATACCATTTAAAATAATTCAAAGCAACCTAAACGCGAATAAAACACATACTAGGACAATAAAAAAGTACACAAGTAAAAGTATTTCAGACTAAATCCTTAATAAGGAAAGATAGGGGGAGTCAAGGGTGAGTGTGTAAGTGGGAATTTAGGATTGAAGCAGCCCTACAGGGAGGTGAAAAGGGGGTCCAGCGTGGGAGCAGGGAAAGGGGTTAGGACCCCCTCAAAGGACGCTCCGAGGAGGAGCCACACGGCAGTAATGAGCAGCTGACAGCCAAATCTGTCAAACCAGCTGGGCTTCCAGGCGGCCCCTTCACCCCCTTGTATGTGCTTGTCACAGCTGCAGCCCGGAATAATGGTGTGTGGTGGCGTCAGGCACCTTTCTACACTGAGGGTCACAGACAGTATAGGACAGGGGTAAATGAACACACCAGCTTTGAATGCAGATCAACTTACCCTTCTTGGTTACGTGCTCTTGGGTAAATTTCCTAACCTCTCTTAGGCTCAGGTTTCTCATGAGAAAAGTAGGAATAATCTACCTACCTTATAATGCTATTTGGAAGATTCCACAAGCTAAAGCTTACAAATTATGTTATAAGAAGTCAACAAAGGATAGCCTTTATCACTAACTCACCAGGAGGAAAACTGTCCATTTGCTTTACAGCTATGCAGGAAAAAAAATTTTTTTAAGATGTTAAGATTTCTTGACGGAGAACCAGAAAAGGTTCAACTGTGCCATCCTTTTTTTTTAAGGGGGTGCTTAAAATAACACAAAAAATTTTAAGTTTCGATATATTTATTTTGAGAGAAAGAGAGAGGGAGGGGCAGAGGGAGAGAGAAAATCCCAAGCAGACTCAGAGCTGAGTGCAGAGTTGGACCTGGAGCTCGATCTCACAACCCTGAGGTCATGACCTGAGCCAAAACCAAGAGTCAGAGGCTTAACCGACTGAGTCACCCAGGTGCCCCCAAATAACACAGATTTATTTTCTTACATTTCTGGAGCTCAGAAGTCCTAAAATGAAGGTATCAGCAGAGCTAAATTCTTTCTGGAGGTTGTAGTGGAGAATCTGTTTCCTTGTCTTTTCAGCCTCTAGAGGCCATCTCCCTCCCTCCCTCTCTCCCTCTTTCCCCCATCCCCAACTCTCATCCATTTCTGTAGTCACAATCTCCTTCTCTGACTCTCCTGAACGAAGCCACCTCTCATCCCCACACCAAGGACTCTTGATTAATTCAGGTCCACCTGGACAGTCCAGGGTAATCTCTCCATCTCAAGATCCTTAACTTAATTGTATCTACAGATCCTTTTGCCATGTAAGAAATATATATTTACAGGTTCTGGGGTTTAGGACATGGATGTCTTTAGACCATTACTCTGTCTATCATAGGCCCTCTAAGGATTAACCTAGTGTTCATTCCAAGATGCCCTGACTCTTTAAGCCCTAACTTGTATTAGGGGTGGCTTATTCACATCTACCTCAGAGGAACTTCTACCATGTTACACCTGTGCAGTTGAGAATATTCCCCTGACTTCTGACATATGGAAATGGGGTCTAGTGCCCAGTACCCTGTCCAGGGCCAAACAGAGAGCTCTTCCAAAGAAAGGAGTGGGGCCCAGTGGTTTGTGTTGAAAGTCGAGGGAACACTGTGCTCTGGCTATGGTACTGCCCTAGCTCTCTAGGAATTCATAAAAATGGTAGAACAGTGAGAAGAACCTGTTGGAGGGAGGAAGGAAACTCAATCAGCTTCCTCAACTTTCACAGCTCTACTTATATAGACTCTTGTGTGTGTGCAGTAAAATTCACGTAACATAAAGTTCACCATCTCAACCATCTTAAAGTGTACAACTCAATGGCATTAGTATGTTTACAATGTTGTTCAACTATCACGATAACGTAGTTCCAGAACATTTCATCACTGTGAAAAGAAACCCTGTATCCATTAAATAGTCAATCCTCATATCCCTCTCTTCCAACCTTTGGCAACCACTCATCTACTTCTGTCCATGTAGAATGTCATATTCAGATATTTCATATAAATGGAGACATACAATATGTGGTCTTTTGCTTCTTTGACTCAGCACAGTGTTTTCAAAGTCCATCCATATTGTCGTGTGTATTAGTATTTCATCATTTCTTTGAGGCCAAATAATATTCCATCATATGGGTATACATTTGTTTATCCATTCATCAGTTGTTGGACATTTGGATTTTTTCCAACTTTTGACTATTGTGAATAATGCTGCTATAAACACTCATCTAGGAGTTTTTGTTCAAGCATTTATTTTCAGTAATTTTGGGTACACACCTAAGAGTGGGGTTGCAGGGTCATATGGTGATTATGTGTTTAATGGGCCATCTTTTAAAAATATAACATAAATAAAAACTTAGGTAAATTTAACTAAAAACGTTATCATATTCCGGTGGGGAGTACACGCTCTCAAGGAGAAGATGACAAAAGTGGAGAGAAGGACAAATGAGGAGAGGTGGAGAAGATGAAAGGAAAGAGAAAAAAGAAAGAAAGAAAGAAAGAAAGAAAGAAAGAAAGAAAGAAAGAAAGAAAGAAAAGGAAAAAAAACCCATGAATTCGTTGGGATATAGGTTTAGCACTGTACGAGAAACCAAAATAACAATAGCCTGAACAAAATAAGAGTATATTTTTCAATGATGTGAGAGGGCCAGGGGTTCAACAGCTTCCAAAATGGCTACTCCAGTCCCTACCATCACATCTACACTTAGGGTGGACAACTCGTCCCCGTTTGCCTGAGACCGTCCCAGTTTTAGCTTAGAAAGTCCTGAGTCTCAGGAATCTGTACAAACAGGAACTGTTTGGTCACCCTACAACACTCCATCCAGCAGGAAGGGGAGAGGAAGAAGTGGTAGTCATGCCTTCCCTTTCAAGGCATAATTTGGAGGTATACCTATTGTTTCTGTTCCTATCCTACTAGCCAACACTTAGTCACATGGCCACATCTAATTATAGGGAAGGCTCAGAAATTTAACCTTGAGCTGGACAGCTATGGGCCCAGCTAAAACTTGGGAATTCATTCCTAAAAGAAGATAATGGATATGCAGAGACAACTAGCTGTCTCTGCCAACATACATAACAGAGAGAGGTACAGGGACACAATGCAAGCAGAACTGTGCAAGGAAAACTGGGAAATAGTCATTAAGTTTGTCATTACTGAGGTTTGTGAGTCTAGCTGTTAAGAGATTATTTCCTCTTTGTATACTTTATGATTCTACCAATTGGTAGTAGCACAACTAACAGGTGACTTAAATTTGTACCTCTTCCCTCCTTCCTTCCTTCCTTTTTTCTTTTCTTCCTTCTTTTTAATAAGGAACGTGCGTTATCAGTCAAGATCCTGGCAGCAAATGGCAGGTTCAAGTGGGATAACTGAGGAGCATGTAATGAAGGGACTATCTACGGGGCGAGGACAGGGTTAAGTTTGGCCGCAAGGACAGTACTCTAAGGCTAGCAATAATGTAGAGCCATCATGCCCCTCCTCTCAAGGGGCAAAAGGAGGAAGGCATTACTGGGTCCTGGAAGGAGCAGCTGTGGTTGTAGGAGAGGGACACCCAGCAGGAGATATGACCTCCACTAAAGGAATGTAGTTAAATCAGGGTCCAGCAGGGAAAGAAGAGCCTGGGGAATAAACACTCAAACTGCTCTCTCCTCCTACCCTCCAATCTCTTCTCCAATAGGAGGGCCAGCCTCCTGGGGCACAGAAATAGGAGGAAGCAAATCTGGAGGGGCAGATACAAAATACCCACCAAATCAACTTTTCATTAAAATGGCTCAAGTGTACAGAGTTAATAAGCACGATTTAAATAAATTAACAAACAATAAATAGAAATAATAGTTTAACTTTACCTTTTAAATTAGCCTTAATATTATTAATTGTAACTCATCTAATGCTGGTCTCATAAAGAGACCTCGATTTGCAATTCCCTTTGGAATTCGCCTTCAATCTTATTTTAAAGCCTGTTCTAGGACTTGTGCTTATCCATCAGACTCACTTCGTAGGTTCCCATTTCTGTTTTCAATAGGGTATTTTACCATATTGTAAAAAGTATTTTGTTTACTGGGTATTCCAGTATTCCAGTATTACTGGAATAATCCCCTGACATGCTTATGAACTAGGAATGCACCCCCCATAATGAAAACAAGCAAATAAACAAAACAAACCATTTTTGTGTGCATGTGTTCATCCTGGGCTTCCAGTGATATGTTTTAAAATACATTCAAGCTCCCAGAAGGACGTTCATCTTTAAAATTCTAGCTTTCATTATAAAGAAGGTATGTAAATTAGTATGACAAGCACTAACTCCCTAACTGGTCAATGGAAAAAGGGTATGAATAAACAATTTTTAGAAAAAGGGTAAGAAATATTCACCCTTACTAGTAATCAAAGAAAAGCAGATTTTAAATAATCAGACTCAAATTTGGTCAATAGCAAATTAGCAAAATCAGAATTTGTGAATCTTATCTAATACTATCAAGGGTACAGGGCAAGACTGTAACTTGTCCATATTTTTCGGAAAGTATTTTGACAATATGTATCAAGACTCTTTAAAATATTAATATTTCCAAAATCGAGCACTTACGATGTGTAAGGCCCTGCAGGGGTTTTCAGCAGGTTTTCTGTAGTTAACAGGACACACATTTCTTCTCTGCCTGGTGTGTGAAGGGGGGTGGGGGTGGAGATGGATAATAAACAAGTAAATAAATCAACAGGATAAAGTCAGGTAATGATGAATTCCATAAATAAATGTGTTCATCAGAGGTGGGGGAAAGAGGAGAGGCAGTTCAGAGAACGGCTTGTCAGGCAAGGTCTTTTCAAAAAATAAATGCTCAGTTGACACGTAAGTTAGGAGAAGCTAGTCTTGGGAAGATCAGGGAGAACAGAGTTCCTGGAGGTGGCACCATTCTACTTGGGAGCCAGGCTATGAGTCTAGGAAGTAGCTGAAGGCCTGTGTGGATGGTACCAGGAGGTAGGAGAAGAGACCAGAGGAGTGACAGGCCAGTGCAAGGGGATGTACAGGCCATGGTAAGGGTTGGATTTTACTCAGAATATGATGGACGTCAGTGGAGAAGTCTAAACAGGGGAGTGATGGGAATTAGAAAGGTCACTCTGTAAATCTGTATCTACTAACTTAGAAGTTTGTCCAGAATATACTGTTTTAGATGCAACCCTGCACTGCAGTTTGTAGCACTCTGATAGAGTAGAGGCTTGAAACAGAAATGAAGGCAAATTATCTAAAAAGCTGTGTATGTTGCTTGTCTGAGTTGCCGTGTGCTCCAGCTCTTGTGTCTATATAAAGAGGCAGTGTTACTCTTTGGGCCTCTTTTGTCTCAGCTGCAGAAGCAAGGTGATAAAGAGAAGGTAACCGTTTGGAAAGCATGGCAAGGAGACACACGTGTTGTGCTGCTGCTGTGACTTTAAGGTCTACCATCTTCAGAAGTTGACCTGTGGCAAGTGTGGCTTCCCAGCTAAGCAGAAGAGAAAGTATAGCTGGAGTGCTAAGGTTGAAAGATGAGGCCCCCAAAGATTGTATGCTGCAGGTTTAGGCATAGATTCCATGAAGGAATAACACCTAAGCCCAAGAGAGCAGGTGTTTCAGGATCCAGTACATCTTAAGGATTTCAGCAATTAGTCACAATACATGTTCTAGTTTAAAATAATACATAGATAGATAGATAGATAGATAGATAGGAAGTGTTACATATTGCTACGGGTGCAATAACAGCTGCTACACTGCCCGGGTTTGAGGCCCGGAATCTCAGCAACCCTGCTTCGTGGTTAGATATGTATCACTAATAAGTGGGTGTATCAGTTAGGATAGGCTAGGTTCTGTTGCAGTAACAGGTGATTCTCAAATCTCAATGGCTAATAGCAGCAAAGTTTATTTCTCCCTCATGCTACATGTTTTTTGAGGACCAGGCTATGTCTGTATTCCACATTCTTTACACTTCGGGACCCATGCTGAAGGAGCAGCCTCTATATGGAGTATTGTAGGCCATGTGGCTGAGGGAAGGGAGATGTGGAGAACTATGTGCTAGTTCTTAAAGTTTCTGCTTCAAAGCGATCCACTTCACTTTTGCCAACATATTATGTGACTCCTAAGTGTAACAGTATGGGGTTGGGAACCTTCATAGAAGAAAGAAAAAGGGGAAAATTCAGGGAGAATAAAGGAGTTAACTATTTCAAAATATTATGCAGCACCTAAGAACAGAGAGCACCTGCTTCTTGAGGGTCGTGTTAAGAGGATACAGAACATGGATCAGTTATTTTGTGGTGATGTTAAAGATGCCATAATTGGCACCATCAAGCTCAAATTCTCAAGGACATGGACTTTGTGGTGAACCACAGAAGTGAGCACAGCTACCAAGGGAATGCCATTCATGAAGAACATCTGCGAATGAGGCTACTGTGTAAAAACGGGGCAGTATGAGGGCATGGGTTCTGTCCATGACTCTTCTCTTTTTCTTTCACACCTCACATCCAATCATCAGCAAAGACTTCAAAATACATCCGTCATCTGACTGCCTCTCACCACCTCCACTGCTACCTCCCATCTCCCCCAGCAACAGCCCCCTAACTGGGCTCCAAACTTCTGCTCTTGCCCCAAGAAGCATCCTGACCAAACTTATGTCAGGTCATCTCTCTCCTTCCAGTGGCTTCCCATTTCACTCAGACTAAAATCCAAATTCTTATAGTGCCTGTAAGGGCCAACACTGGCCTTCTGTTACCTGTTAGCCTTAGCCCTCTTCACTCCCTCTGCTGTAGCCACTCTGGCCTCCGTGGGACATGCCAGGTCCACCTCTGCCTCATGGCACTTGCTGGTCCCTCTGCTGCACACACTCTTTCCCCAGGTATTCACATGCATGTTCCCACACATCCTCACGTGTGGGAACCCCATTCGAGCCTCCTTTTCCCCTTCGCAGTACTTACCATCTTCTGATATTCTGTATAATACACACATTTATTTTTCCCCAGCTCCCTACTGACATGTAAGCACCACGGGGCAAAAAATTTTTTCTGCCTTATTTATTACTGGACCCCAGTGCCTAGAACAGGGCTTGGCACATATTAGAGGTTCAGCTAATCTTTGTTAAATATTAAATGACTCCACTGTAGCTGAGAAGTAAAAAACTTAAGCTGTAAGTGTCCTTAGATCAACTCATATCTGCAGTAAACCAGCTTTCTCACTGGTCTCCCATCTCATGGGATAGGGTCACCGTGGCTCAAGCCAGAAAACCTGGAATCATCCTGGATTCCTCCTATACTTTTAGCCCCTTTTGATGCATCACCAAGTCCTACTGATTATTCCTTATTGTTTTCCAAGCCCTTCCATTACCCTCCACCTCCTCTGTCACTAACCTAGATCAAGCCACCATCATCTCCCGTCTCAATTAAGAGAACAGTCTCCTGACTTATCTCTGCTGCTGCTCTCATCTCTTCCATTTGATAACTCATGATCTGCTTAAGCTTGCTTAAGCCATTCAATGGCTGTTATTTGCTCTCAGCATGAAGTCCAAACTCCCTGACATGGCTTAAATCCCCTATCTGGGCCAGTATAACTCTTCAGCTTCCTTTCTTTGGGCCTTTGCACATGCTCTTCCCTTGGCAGTTTTATGCCATCTCCATCCCCTCTTTGCCTGGCTAACAGTTGCAGTGTCACTTCTTCCACAAAACGGGAGCTCGGACAGAAGCCTGTCCTTCGCCGTCCTAGCATTCATCACCCTCTCTGTTGACTATTCCCCCACCCACATACCCACCCTAATCTCTGAGTCCTGAGGGTAGGAGAATGAAGGCTTGGTCCTCAGCCTATTCTGGGAGGGTCAGAGAGGTGGCACTGGAGTCGTGTTTCAAAAGTGAAAGGAATTATTCCCCCTTACCAACATTCCCCACGACTACGGTAAATTTGTTACAACTGATGAACCCACACGAACACATCATAATCACCCATAGTTTATATTATGTTCACTCTCGGTGTTGTACATTTTATGTACAATGTATAAGACATTGTAGAATGACATGTTTCCATCATTATGGTATCGTACAGAGTATTTTCACTGCCTTAAAAATCCTATGTGCTCTACCCATTCATCCCTCTCCCTGCCCTTCCCCATTCCCAGCAACCACTGATCTTTTTACTGTCTCCATAGTTTTGCCTTTTCCAGAACGTCACACAGATGGAATCATACAAAATGTAGCTTTTTCAGATTAGCTTTTTTTACTTAGTAATATGCACTTAAGAATCTTCCATGTCTTTTCATGGCTCGATAGCTCATTCCTTTCTAAGTACTGATTGTCTACATATAATACAGTTTATTTATTCATTTATTTGCTAAAGGACATCTTGGTGGCTTTCAAGTTTGGGCAGTTACAATTAAAACTGATACAAACATCTGTGTGCAGGTTTTCGTGTGGACATAAGTTTTCAATTCCTTTGGGAAATACCAAGGAGCAAATTGCTGGATCCCATGGTAAGAGTATGCTTAGTTTTTTAAGAAACTGCCAAACTGTCTTCCAAAGTGGCCATACCATTTTTCCATTCCTGCCAGCAATGAATGAGAGTTCCTGTTGTTCCACATCCTCATCAGCATTTGGTATTGTCAGTGTTTTGGATTTTGGCCATTCTAGCAGGTGCGTAGTGTATAAAAGATCATTTGAAGGTGCCGCATGGCACGTTAAGTGGGCCAATGAGAGGATTTCATTTCTTAGAGCCTCTCATCATGGCAACTATGTCTTCAAATCGCCTTGTTATTGGTTCTAACAGGCAAGTTCAGCTAAGTCAAAATATAATTTTTTGGGGAAGTAAGAAGATGTTTAAACAGAAAAGATATTTAAGGTGGTCTATTCAATAATTTGTTTTTTCATAAATATTTCCTCGACTTTCCAAGGTTAGATATTACTTCCCTATAACCCTTGTTAAACCAGGAACTGCAAGGATGAAACCTGTGTTTCCCTAAATATGGAATGGATAAAACCTGTTTTACTTTCCAGAACTTTGTGATAAGAAATGAGGGGAATGCCTCTCTCACTTTAGGCAAATGAGATGGAGTTCTGAAAGGCTATCACTGTTAAAAATCACTGACAGTGAAAGCCTTTTACTATCTTAATTTTCTTAACCTCTTAATCTCATCAGTTCAACTGTGAGTCCTTGATAGTTTAAATGTGTGACTCTTTGTGCCTTCTGTACATGTTTCCTATTCCACAATGCAAACCCTGTCTTCCTCGACATATTAGAAGGATAATTTTCCTCATTTTCCAAAGTGCTATGATACTTTGCTATCTTAAAATTAATTTTATAAATACTGTTGGGCATATGTATACATTAAACTATGCATAACTACACATACCTTGTTTCATAAAAATAATATGTACTTATAATGTTAATTTCATTAATAATGAATAATGAATGATGAATAATTAACTTTGATTAATGAAAATAACATTATATATAAATATATGATATAAATTAATTTATTATACACACACACATATATATAACTGTAGGTATTACTGGAGCAATCTTATCTGTGAGGAAACTGAGACCCATAGAGCTTAGATAATGTGCTCAATCATCCAGTAAATGATGGAGCCAGGGCATGATCAGGGTTCACGCATGAGTCAAAGCCCTTGTTATTTCCACTGTACCAGTGCCTCTCCTTGTGTCTGCTATTTGACCAATGTAATTTAGAACTTTCAGCAGCACTGTTAATAACACCACAAGAAAGACCCTTTCACCCCCAGAAAGCTCTTAGAAGCTAAAAAGGCTCCATGGGAAATGTATCTGATGACAAAAATAGAGACCTGAGAGGGTAGGACCCAGAAACGCAGTCAGTTGGTTGTGGATACTTTGTCATACGGATAAGAAGCTTTGTAGAGTCTTTGGAACACCTCCCAGATGCTATTAATACAGCCCACTCCTAAGGCAGAGTCATTGAGTTGGATTTATGTTCATTTCATAGGTCATCAGCATTTCATTGGTCTGTTTAATGTTGTTTATTTTAAATCTATAAGCTCTTAAATATTTGATTAAAAGATAGAGATGCAAAAAAATAAGTTATTTTTAAAATTTTTCTTAGTTTTCTTTTACTACTGTTACAGTTTTATTTTTTCCTGCTTAAATCTTTCAACTTCTGGTGTAACATATGAGGTAGGGACTCAGCTTTACCTTTTTTCAGATGACTATCCAGTTTTTGCTGTGGGATCATTTGTTATACTTGTGGCCACCCAGTGTCATTTGAATCTCATTTCTATATTTGGGGATGTTCTTATGTTATGTGCCCTGCCTCCTCAAAGTATGAGGCAACATTCAATTCCCCAACTTCTGTTGTGGGTAGGAGAAAGGCCCATGACCTAGGCATGTACAAGTGAGGTCTTGATTTGGTAAAGAGCGTCATGGCGAGGCAGGTATACTACCCCAATATAGTTCCCGAGGAGAGTGATGAAGCACAGAGGAAAGATAAGAAGTCAGCAGCAGCAGCAGCACATCTATGCTGTGAAGTGTGGTACCAGCACTAGAAATGGTGCAATTATTCCTGTGAGCAGTTGAACAGGCTAACTCAGTTTCCAAATGCTTCACCCCAAAGCTCAATTCAATGACCCTTGTAGAAAAAAATTTAATCTACTTAATATTGCTTAATACATTTCTTTTCTGTTAAAACTATCTCAATTGGATTCTATGATTGCAAATTAGAACACTGATAAAGATGTGTTGGCAACAGTTTTTGAATAATTCATCTTTTTCTCCACTAATCTGAATTACACATTTGGTGAAATTTTGCTTTTGAAAAATGAAATATCAGGGACCAGATTTACCCCCTGGCTAAAACAAATTAAAAAAAAAAACAGACAAAATATATGAAACAATGGGTTTCAAACATAATATTATGTGGTGCAAGGCCATGATTCCTGAAAGAGGGGAAACAAATGAGATGAGCCCTGCAACTGCCCAAACTTACATTTTTGAGAGTTTTTAGGCCACAGTTCGGGGGAACCCAGGCAAAGCCCTGGGTTTCCTTGAGTTGAACAGATAGACTTAGGAGACTGGGGAGGCCAAGGCAGCTAGAATTCACAGAGCAGAGTGCCAGAGGGGAAAGAGCTGCACAAAGAAAAAGTTCTGGATAATTGTAAAAGGTTCACTTCAAGTGGTTGGCTAAATGCTCTAAATACTCAGAGCATATGAGAAAGTAATCTACCCAAAACTAGGAAAATAACTGTCTGAAAGGAATGCTATCACCAGAGCTCACAGAGAGCCAGGAATAGCCAATGATTGTACCAGGCAGAGTAGAATATAGCACCATTCATGGGGTATTAGGTAAAGTTCTCAGAAGAGCTATATAAGCCTTAGACTAATCACCTCAATAGTGTGATAAAACACTAGAACAAAGCTCAGTACTATTTGTAGGAATACAAAAAATATCCAGGATCCAGCAAAGCAAAATTCTCAACATCCAGCATCTGAGCAAAAACCATTAGACATACTTATTCACAATGAGAAGAAAAAATCAACCCATTGAAACAGACCCATAAATATCATGGATGATAGAATCAGTAGACAAGTACATTAAAATCGTTATTACCAATATATCCCATATGATCAAAAAGATAGAGGAAAGCAGAAACATGTGAGGGAGAGACATGGAAAATATACAAAAGACCTAAATTAAACTTCTAGAGATAATAAAAACCAATGTCTGAAATGAAAAATACCATGGAAGAGATTAGCACAGACTAGACACTTCAGAAGAAAAAATAGTAAACTGGAAAACAGCAATAAAAATGATCTAAAATAAAACAGAGTGAGAAGACCGAAAAACTATTTAATAGGGCATCAGATAGCTGTGGGACAACTTCAGGTGGCCCAATATATGTTCAACTGGAGTAAGAGAAAGAAGATAGAGAGGAAAATCTAAAATTTTTTTTGAAGTGATGACTATTTTTTCAAATTATTTGAAAATTGTAAATCTACTGATCCAAGAAGCTCAACAACTCCAAGCATAAGAACATGAAGAAATCAGGGGCGCCTGGGTGGCACAGCGGTTAAGCGTCTGCCTTTGGCTCAGGGCGTGATCCCAGCGTTCTGGGATCGAGCCCCACATCAGGCTCCTCCGCTATGAGCCTGCTTCTTCCTCTCCCACTCTCCCTGCTTGTGTTCCGTCTCTCGCTGGCTGTCTCTCTCTCTGTCAAATAAATAAATAAAATCTTTAAAAAAAAAAAAAAGAACATGAAGAAATCTACCTCAAGCACATGATAATCAAATGACTTAAAGTCACCAGCATAGCCACAGTACAAGAAATGTTAAAGGAAGTTCTATGGGCAGGAAAAAAAAAAAAGATACCAAATGGAAAGCTGGATTGACATAAAGGAATGAAAAACCCCAGAAATGGTAACTATGTGGGTAAACATTAAAGATTTTTCTTATTAACTTAATCTCGTTAATAGATAATTGATTTTAAACAAAGTAATAAAAATGTATTTGGGAGCTAATGACATGCGTAAAAGTAAAATGCATAAAAATGGAAATATCGTAAAGGACTGAAAATGGCAGAGTAGGGAGGTTTAAAACTCTGTTCATCTTTTAAAGGAATGATTATGTTCATAAAAATTGTCTGAATGAACTTTTACAGAACTCTAGAACATTGTAAAAATGTATAACAACCAGAGGAATGCTAAATGCAGAAATAAGCCGCTAAATTTTTGTAATATAGCATTGTTTGGCATTTTTACTTACCTACCTACCATGCCCCCACTTCCCAGATCAGCAGCGGTTACAAAATATCTCAATAAATTTAAAAGCATTGCAATCATACAAAGCATGTTCTTTGACCACAATGGAATAAAATTATAAATCATTAACAAAAGAAAAGCAAGAAAATTCATGAAGTATGAATTAAACAACACTCTTAAATAATCACTGGGTCAAAGAAGAAATCACAAGGGAAAATAGAAAATATTTTGAGACAAATGAAAACAAAAACACAACATACCAAAACTTATGACATGCAGCAAAAACCATGCACAGAGGGAAATAAAATATCTCAGATCAATAACTGTACACCTTAAGAAACTAGGAAAAGGAGTACAAACTAAATCCAAAGCTAGTGGAAGGAAGAAAATAATAAAGATTTGAGATCATTGAAATAAAGATTAGAAAAACAATAGGGAGAGTTAATGACCCCAAAAGTTGGTTCTTTGAAAAATAGCAACAAATTTGACAAACCTTTAGCTACATTAACCAAGGGGGAGAAAAGAGTCAATTAATAAAATTAGAAGTGAAAGTGGGGTTATTATTACCAACCTTATAGAAATAAAAAGAATTATAAGAAAATACTATGAACAATCATACACTAACAAATTAGATGTGAAATGGACAAGTTCCTAGAAACATAAAAACCACTAAAATTGGCTGAAGAATAAATATAAAACCTGAACAGACCTATGATAAGTAAAGAGATCAATCGAATCAGTAATCAAAAACCAGCGAGAAAACCCGAGGACTAGATGACTTCACTGGTGAATTCTACCTGGTTCATTTAGGCGTATTGTCCTGCCTTCTCCCTTTTTCCTTTCCAGGTATTTGTGCCCTTTNNATGCCGAGCCTCTCTGATTTTTTTTTCTATTGTGTGTCTCTGTGCAGACTTTCCTGTGGTTATGCTGTGTTCACATGAGAAATCTGCCTGGCACATCTGCTGACCTCATGGATCTGCCTGGTATCTCTGGTTCCTCTCAGCCATGCCTGCTCATGTCCTCTAAGCTGTAAATGGATCCGGGCTTGACAGCGAAAAAGGCAAGGATTCAGATAATCTGGGGAGAACTGTGTAAAGAAGGAAGTTGGTTCAGAATATACATGGAAGAGGAATCAGTAAGGAATTTGGGAGCAATAGATCCAAACTGTCAAGAGTCAACTCAATATTTATTGAGCAACTGCTGTTAACTAGTGCTAGTAAGTATAGATTCGAAGAAAAATAAGACAGAGTAGAAAAATCCCAGGCAGGATCTTTGAATGAGAAGGTAGGCATGCCTAATTTAAATGCAGGGAATGCATAAAGATTGTGGTCAAGACTGAGTCAAAGGCAGGTGTGTCCGAGATCATGGCCATCCAAGGGCCAAAAGTTTCAAACAGTGGATCAGTGTCAGCCCAGTTGTTATAAAAAGAGCAATAAAACAAAAAAAAATTGCCTTTTGCTTTCTACTTTAGATGTAGAAATCTTCAAGAGAATGTTGTTCCCACTGTAATGATGAGAATGAGGTGAGTTATCTACAGAATGATGGTTAAGTCTGAATGAAACCTAGTAAATGAAAATCCATGAAATGGCAAGCCTTCCTAGGAGAAAGGAACCCATGGCTGATTTCACTCATGGTAGAGTAGCAGAAACAGCAGAAGGAAGCATCTGTGGACGCAGGCAAGAAGAACAAAGCTGAATTTTAAATGAATTTTAAAGGCAGGATGTGGTCTAGAATGACAGTTTAGAATTCCTGGAATGTGAAGACACAGGGGAGTCTGAACCAAACTGCCAACTCTTTTCCATAGACCTTTTCACTGACTTCTCAGAAGAAAGGTTAAGACAGGCCATCTGAAAGACACTCTCTGAGGCGCAGATGTGTTAGTCCTGTTGACGTCTGAGGGTGAAGTGAGAGAATGAAGAATCACTCTGGGCCTTACACTGCGTAGGAGGTCAAGAAGTTGCCCACTGGGGAAAGACAAGTTGAGACACCCCCCCTGAAGGAACCCCACAAGCATTCCCAGCCTTACAGTGAATATCAGACAGTATCTGCTGCTCGGAAGAGATAGAAAAGCTCTCAACAGGACCCCTGAAATGCAGTCACATGCAATCTGCTGACATCTGTGGGTAGATGAAGAAAAGGAAGACGAATCTTCCAGACACTCAGATTCCAAGTCATGTTAAATGTTCTCATACCAGAGGGTTAGGACTAGGGTGAGACCAATGAGGCAAATGAAGAGCTTGCCCTTGGCACAAAAAAGGGGTACCCAAAAAACTCAGCAATTATGATAAATAACATTCTAATGCAATATTTACAAAATTCAAAGTTATGCAAAAAAATCCATAATAAGCAAAATCTAAACATTTTAAATAACAACAGAGATGGTATTACTGATTTTTTCCCTTCTGCCTCGGCTTCCAAAATAGCTCAGCACAACATTTATGGATCCTGTCTCTTTGTGTACCTCAGTAAATGCCTCACTTCTCTTACCTTAGTCCTGGTCTTGACCTTCTCTCAAATAATTCAAAGAGACCAAGAGATAATATACTGGCATCTTTAAATGAATTTTAAATGAAAAAAAAAAAAATCCCGTCAATCCTGAATTCTATATCTAGCAAAAATATCCTTCAAAAATGAAGGTGAAATTAGGAGTTTTTAAACAGACAAAAGCTGAAATAATTTATCTACAGATCTGTACTGCAAGATCTACTAAAAGAAATTCATTGGTATAAAAGAAGTGCTGGGCCCTATCTGAAGGCTGCAAAAATCAATGGTTTGGATATATTTATAATAAACTAAATTAAACTTTTTCTATAAGAAGAACAATTAAGATCACTTATTTGAAAACGAGGATGAAGCCTCACCTTCTAATTTACTTTCCTGTTAGTTCCTTCCAAAGTAAGGTCTTAAAGCTGTGACTGACATTTTTCTCATGATGAATCCTCACAGAACATTGCTTAGCTTGTGGTAAGCAAAAAGGGAGAGGAAGACATATTTAAGAGCTTTACTATCGGTGTAATCCTTCCTAGTTGAATGTTGTTCTCCTCTTATTCCATTAAGTAAAAAAAAAAAAAACAAATCAGCACTGTTACTCAGTTTCATTTTTAAATGTTACTTATGAGAAATATTCCTCATACAATTATGTATATATTACTTATATGCCTCAAGTCAAATTGATGGCTTTGATGTATACACTAAAGCAAAATGAATAATGCAAAAATTAATATTATTAGTTGTAACTATGAGATGAATTCTGACATCAGTGTTAATTATCATTTTGTATTTCCCCCCTTATGTTCTCTATAGTATACATACTCCCCAAATCATTGAGCTCTCTTAAAAACAAAAAAGAAAAACAGCTTGACATTGTGTACATATTTTCTTCTTGTTGATCAAATCACACACTTGGAAACATGTAATGAAACTAAGTGGAGTATATATCAGTCTTGGCTTAGTATTATAGGTGGGCAGAATTGTACAATGAACATTATTACATTATTCTTTTGATTGGTCCTTAGGCTATCTAAATTGCTAAAAAATTGTTAATCCATTTTAAAAGTTCATTAGGCTGAAGGTAAATTATATTGGATAGGAAGCTGTCTTTGAAGGAAGGAATGAGGAACAGCAGAGTTAAAATATCAGAAAATATAAAGGCAGAACAGATAAGACAAAAATAAAACTTAGACTTAAAGTCAAATATATTCATAATTATATTATTCGTAATAGCCGAGGACTGAAAACTGTCAGGTATCGATCAACAGAGCGTGGATATAGAAACTATGGCATATTCAGACAATGGAATACTAACTAGCAATGAAAGGGAATAAACATCTTATAGATGTAATCACAGAGATGGATCTCAAAAAATATGCTGAGTAACGGAAGCTAGGCACTAGAGTACATACTGTATTACGTCATTTAAATAAAATTCAAGATCAGGCAAAACCAATTTATGTGGATAAAAATTGGGACAAAGATTACAATGGGCAGGAGTATTGACTTGAGAGAAGCACTTAGGGGTGATGAAAAGCACATTCAGGGGTGATGGAGTATTCTCTATCAGGGTTTGGCAAAACTTTGGCAAACCCTTTCTGTAATGGGATGAAGAGTAGATATTTTAGGCTTTGAGGCTCATACAGTCTCTAGTACAACTGTTCAACTTTACCATTGTAGCATGAAATTAGTCATAGATAAAACATAAACAAATGGGTATGGCTATGTTCTAATTTTATTTGGGTGTGAGTTATATGGATGTAGGCCTTTGTAAAACTAATGAAACTGTTCACTTAAGGTCTGTGCATTTCCCTAGATGTAAGTGAACAGAAAAAAGTTCTTATAAAAAAGAAGCAAGGAGCTTACTTAGTATTGATGCTCTACTTGCTTCATTAATTGTCACAGGTGCACTGCATTAACAAATAGCATAAGATATTTACATTTTCACACAAATACACCATTCTTGTGCTATTTAAGGAAAGAAGATTTATTATTATTTTTTTTAGAGAGAGAGTGTGTGCCCACCCGTGGACAGTGTGGGGGAGAGGCAGAGAGAGAGGGAGAGAGAATCTTAAGTAGGGTCCAGGCCCAGGGCAGAGCTGATGTGGGGCTAGAGCTCATGACCCTGAGATTATGACCTGAATTGAAATCAAGAGTCTGATGCCTGTTTTTGTTGTTGTTGTTGTTGTTTAAGATTTATTTATTTTAGAAAGAGAGCACATGAGTAGGGAAAGGGCCAGGGGGAGAGGGAGAGAGAATCCCAAGCAGACTCCATGCTGAGGGTGGAACCCAATGTGGGGCTCGATCTCACAACCCTGAGATCATGACCTGAGCTGACACCAAGAGTCAGTTGCTTATCAGAGTGCACCTCTCAGGTGCTCCTAGAGTCCAATGCTTGATTGAGTCATCCAGGTGGCCCAAGAAAGGAGATTTAGACAGTAAATATTATATTCTAATTGTTTTGCAGCTGAGGGATTAGGGTCCAAACAAATTCCAAATTACTAGTTGCTAACTTTCTCAAAGTCTTTTAGAAACTTCTGATGTTCTTTGGGGTAAAAGTCAACTCAACTTGTTAGTGACAAGATTTTGACTGGAAGGTATATGCTGGAGCTTTATAACCAGTAGAGGTGATTTCTGATAATACCTCCAGGCTAAAATATATTTGTTGGAAATGTCAGTAACTTGCTACTCAGTTCTTTATCTGCCTTGACCTTGGCATATCCTATGATCTTTCTGAATATTTCTCCAAATTGGAATTCTCTTCTGTCTTCTTTCCAGGATGCACCCCTCTCCTGGTTCTTCTCCTGCTTGAAACATCTCTCTTGGTCTTTTCATTGTCCTTTGCTGGTCCCTGTATGAATGCTCTCCTCACCTTCCTTAGGCTCTAATACCCTGTGCCAGGCTTTCCCCCAATGTGGGCAGTCTCTTCATCCCGGTTGGATTCTGACATTCTACACCAGGTGAGTCCCATTCATGGATGTCCTCCTTACCTCACTTGAGCTCTAGATATTCTTTGTTGGGTTCATCTTCTGTGTGTCTACCCTTCCCACCCCACTTGGGCTCTCCCTCCCCATGTGAGGCTACAATTCCTTACTCTTTCTAGTTCAATCATTCCATGCCAGGCAGCCTGTCCTTATGAACACATACTTTGCTCTGCACTCCTACTGCCTTTAGGACTGAAATGTCTAGGAAGAGGAAAGGAAAAAAATTTTAATTACTATATTTTTACTTAGCTCTTAGATCCACCTAACCAATAGACCCTAAGGCATATATTGAATAGTTTATTTCCACTCATTTGAAATTCTGTGCTAATCATAGGCTAATTTTCATATATACATGGATCTGCTTCTGTATTCTCAACAGTTTTGTTTTCTGTTTTGATTCTTTCATTCATTGATAGTGTAGTTTAAGAAGAAATGGCATTTTTACCAAGTCATATAAGGAGACAGAACTTTTCAAATCTTCTTTTATGCCTGTCAGTAAAGTCTTACAGTTTTCTTCATATACATTTTACTGATTTCACCTTATGTTTTTTCCATAGGTATTTTCAGTTTTCAGGATCATAGATGGTTTCTTTTTTTCTATTGTACATTCTAATTGATGCTTAAGGAATAGGAATTCCTTTGATTTTCTTTGTTTTTTTATTGCACCACATTTTGACTCTTATATTAGCCCTACCAATTTGGCACAAATGCTCTTGGGTGTTAATGTAGTAGATACCATTCACAGGATTTGAAAACTAACTTTCAGGGATGCCTGGCTGGCTCATCTGTTTGGGTGGCCAACTCTTGGTTTTGGCTCAGGTCAGATCTCAAGGTCCTGGGATCCAGTGATCCAGTCCCATACTAGGCTGCACTATTGCAGGGTAGTCTGCTTGTGGATTCTCTCTCTTCCTCCGCTTCTGCCCCAACTCCCAGCTCATGCTCTCTCTCTAAAATAAATAAATACATCTTTTAAAAAATTAGCTTTCAAAAGTAACGTGCATTTGCCTTATAAAAATGAGAGAGTTACCAATAATGCTAAATCACCTTTGACCAATACTTCCAATTCTATTATGCCTCCCCAATACCAGTAACTATTATCATGAGTTTAAGTATGTTTCATAGAACATATATAGTGTTATTTGTGTGCATTTTCAAATATTACCAAATGCAACTTTCTTTTCATCCAAAATGTGTTTTGCTAATCTATCCTTATTTGTACATCTAAATATATTTCATTCAAAAAATATAAATATATTTCATTCATTTTCAAATGCTCTACAGCTTTCTATTAGATGTATCACACTCCATTTATTCATTTTATTTATTCATTCCCCACCTGAAGTACATTTGGGTTATTTTGAACTTTCACAACTACAAACAATGCTGAAATGAACAAACTTGTTGATGTTGCTTAGTTCACATGCGTGGATGTTTTTCTAGGGTCGATATCTTATATTCATAGGTGTCTGGGAAGTTTAACATTATTAAAAAAAATAATTAGTGCTAAATATGTGTGTCTCTTAACATTCCTAACATTCTAGGCAGTTCAGTGTTCAATATGAATGTATGGTCTTTTTAGCCTCTACTAAAATGAACATATGGTTTTTCTCTTTTAACCTGTTTTGGTGAATTATAGTAATTTTCTAATCTTGAAATATCCTTGTATTCATATAATTCTAATTAATCATAGTGATTATATTTTTTTAAATACTGACTTTAATTTCATTTGATTTTTAAACAAGATTTTATTTATTTGAGAGAGAGAGAGAGAGAGAGCACGCACACACAAGCTGGGGAAGAGGCAGAGGGAGAAGGAGAATCAGAGGGAGCCCAATGCTGGGTTTAATCCCACAACCCTGAGATTATGACCCAACTGAGCCACCCAGGTGCCCCAATTTTATTTAAGAATTTTCCATCTATGTTCATGAGCCTCATTGACATGAACTTTTCCTTTTTTGTATTCTCCTGATTCAGATTTGATAACAGGGTTTTGCAAGTTTTATAAAATGCTTCAGGGGCACCTGGGTGGCTTAGTCAGTTAAGTGTCTGCCTTTGACTCAGGTCATGATCACAGGGTCCTGGGATCAAAGCCCGCATATGGCTCCTACTCAGTGGGGAGCCTGCTTCTCTCCCTCTGCCTGCTGCTCACCCTGCTTATGCTCTCTCTCTGTCAAATAAAGAAATAAAATCTTAAAAAAAAATGCTTCAGATATTTTTCCATCTTTCCTATGTTCTGGAACCACAAATATAGGAATTATATGTTCTTTGAATCTTGTTAGAACTTATCTCTTTGTTTTTCAAATTAATAGTTCATTATGTAATTGAAGTCCTCCATACCTCCACTTATTTTTAAAATCTGAGATCCCTATTTCTGGGGTAGATATATTTGTATCTTCTGCTTCTATTACAAATTGTCAAAAATTTCCCGTAATTCTAATATTTAGTCTTACCTATGTTCTCAGAGCGACAATAGTTTAAGAGTGTATATTATCTTTGTGGACTTTATCCTTTATTAATATAAAACCCTTTTCTTTTTTGATGCTTTTCTTTTCCATTATATTAACATTGCTATATTGCTTTCCTTCTATCACCATTTGATTAGTAAATCTTTCAACCTAATATTTTCATGCTTTCTGTGTCTTTGTTGGAGCTTGCCTGTGGTCTAGTTATAACTGGATTTTGTTTTTAACCCAGTGAGTCTTTTTAATTTATGAGTAAAATTAATCCATTTATATTTATTGTAAATACTGATGTTTGGACTTACTTTTCTCGTCTTATTTTTTTCTGTTTACTATACTCCCTTCAAGTTTCTTTTTCCTTTCTTGTTCTCATTTCTGACTTTTGTTGGGCTGGATAAGTTTTCTTTGTTCCATTTCCCCCCTTTTTAACAGTCTGCAAATTATAAATACAATTTAATTCTTCAGTGTTTATATTTAGATTTTAAAATTTATTTAATGTCATATATTCAGAACATATAAGTTAAAACTCAACACCTGGCACTAATCTGTATGCACAATCCCTTTTTGAATTTTTTTTGATTCTCAGTTTTCACGCTTGTAAAATTGGCACTAAGTGTTTCTCACTTAATTTTCATTTAATCTTGAGGATTAAACGTGATGCCATGTCAAGCTCTAGGCTTTATTGAAAGGTCTTCAATTCCTTCATTCCATTTCTTCTTTATTCCACCGAAAAACTTCAGGTCCAAAAGACACAATCGCCTCTTATCTCCTTTGTCCTTCAAAGTCACCTCTTCATATTTCTTGCATCATTATGGCCTTCATCTAGTCTTTCAATTTCTATATAAGACTCAGAATATCTTCCCAACTTCCCTTTACATAAAAAAAATCCCATTCTGCATTGTACTGAATGGCCTCTTTTGCTCTAGATTCAAAGAACGTCATTTCCCAATGACTCCATGCCTTTCTTCATTTTTCCTTCAAAATGGCGGACTTTAGACGTTCCACGAATAACACCACGTGCGCCTGCGCCTCCCGCGGCCATTTCGCTCAGCAGCCCAAACTCCAGCCTCTGCTCTGCGAAGCGCCTGCGCAAGAGCCTCCAGAGCCCAGTGGCTCCTCCCTCTAGCTGAGTACGCTTGAAACCGCACGTTCCCGTCCCTTCCCTCCCCCGCTGACTCTGCACCGCCCTCATCCTTTTCCTGTGAGATTCTTCCGCCAAGTGGAAAGCCCATTTTCCGTCGACAGCCTACGCAATTGAAGAGCAATCCAATAGGCATATACAGCCCTGGGGCTCGTCACTCATTCTTATCTATGCACCCCTACAATTTTCCTCTGGCCCTTAAAGTTGATAAGCGATTTCGCGGGACTTTTTTGCATACCGTAGGCAACAAATGGAAAGAATGGCTGTGGCGGAGGGATCTCTCGCTTACGCTCTGTGTACTTTAACCTAATGGGGGTCGTCCGGGAGTCGGAAGGGGGAGGGGAGAGGGAGGAGGCAGCCAAGGAATTGTTTTTTTCTCTCGCCCCGCCTGCGCCAGGCCGGCCAATGGTGATGGGCTATTTACCCACGAGCCTCGCCCAGCTTCTTGGACTAGGCCAATGAGCGGCGGAAGCGGCTCCGAGGGGGCGGACCCGAGAGGCTGTGCGTGTCTTGTGAGAGCTCTTGAACCAAGTCAGAGCTAGAGCTGGGCGGCTGGAAACGGCGGCCGCCGCCGGTGACTCAGGGAGGCAGGAGGCGGGGTAAGAGCGCCGCGGCCTCGGCTGAGGGGAGAGGAGGAAGAAAGATGAAGGCGCCGAGCCCGCGGCCCTGCCGCCCCCGTGTTGCGGCGCAGGCCCGGGCGACGGACGCCCGGGGGTCTGCGCCCGTGAGAGCGCTGTGTCGGGGCGGGGCGGCGGGGCAAGTGCTGAACCGCGGGCTCGCCCCTCCCGCGGGGCCGCCCGGGGCGGGGACGCGGCCGCCCCGGACGGGCCCTCGCTTTTGGCCTTTTCTTGCCCAGGGTGGGGGGACGAACACTTTAAAATCCACTGAAGCTGCAGAATAATTCTCCCCTCACTCCCTCTGCGTTTAGGTTTAAGGTTTTGGAAAAGCGAAACTTGGGAGAACGAGGGTCACGCGGCGCTTGGGCCCGTGTTTGCGGTGGGGGAGGGATCCGGGGGGCGGGGGAGGACGCCGGTGTAGAGATCGGGTGTTGAGTCCTCCCTCGCAGCGGCCGCGGTCGCCGCCGCCTGGGGTCTGGTGCTCCGAGCCGGGTTAGGACCCATCCCTCCGCCTCCGCTTCCCTCGCGTCCTCTCTTCCCGGCCCCCTCCCACCGGCAGCCCCCGTTGCATTTTGTTTTTGTATTTTTGCAGGGAGGAGTCCTTCCTGCAGGCGTGGAAACCATGGTGCTCACGCTCGGAGAAAGTTGGCCAGTATTGGTGGGGAAGCGATTCCTCAGTCTGTCCGCAGCCGACGGCAGCGACGACGGCCACGACAGCTGGGACGTGGAGCGCGTCGCCGAGTGGCCCTGGCTCTCTGGGACCATTCGAGCCGTCTCCCACACCGACGTTACCAAGAAGGACCTGAAGGTAAAGTCAGCTCCCGGGCCTCAGCTGTCGGACGTTTTGTAGTAACCTTGGTAACGAGACAGCAAGTGGGGGCCCCCCTCCCTCTTCTGAAAAGGGCGACCAAAAAGTTGGCATCTGATCTGAAGGTGCAGAAAACTAGACCTTGAAAGTCTTTGAAATGGTTGTGTAGAACCGAGGTGTGTTTGGCCTGCAGTTGCCTGTGTTTAATGACGGCCTTGGGGTTGCTCAGACACGCTTCGTTATTGCCCGCGCTGTGCCTTCCTGGGACTGTATGATTAGTTCTCGGAAGGGGGAGTGTTGTTAACTAGATTGGTCAAGTAGGTGATGTTAGGAATCATTAAGAATCGAGGGCTAGCGCTTCCAGGTGGTTTTTTTGTTTGTTTGTTCCTCTTAATTTCTTCACCCAACTTGTTAAACTTTCAGGCTTGATAGAAATGGAGTGAGTGAAGAGGGAGGAGCTTAGTTCTGTTTGGCATATTAGGGTGGGTTCTTGTCCGTATATGGTGGGTCAGGGTGGAAGTGGGTTCCTGGTCGCCTGTGATGAGTCTCTAGGTAGGTGTGGGCTTTGACCATATATGGAGGGCAGGGGTGGAGCCGACCCTTATATGGTGTGTTAGAGGAATGGCTTTGAAATACTCCACTTTGGTGTTTGGGGGGAGGGAGAGAAACGGGAACAAATGTGGGCAGTGATTTTTAATCAGAATGACACTCAGAACCTTTTTCAGTTAGATCTTTTCAAAAAGAGATGAATTCTAATTGTACTCTCCAATAGAAGTATTGGTGGCAAAGGATTGTCTGGGAACAACCAGTAAGGAAGCTCTTCTACCAACAAAGACTCCTTTGTGCAAAAATAACTGGAGAAAGGTCCCTAACAAAGACTCCAAAGTGGTGATAACTTGAAGGAAGCTTGTTACAACAGAAGAGATTTCCACCCTGGATAGTGGATATATTTCAGCATCTTCACTGGATCATTACTGCTTTTTCTTGAAAACTATGTTCAAATTGGGAAGCAAGTTTTAGCATTGGCAGTCGAATACATGTTGATTTCTGACACACTGTTCATTCGAACACTTTAAGGTGATAGTACATGCCCAAACCAGTTTTAGTCTGCAAAGGGTTGTTGGAGAAGGATATGTGGTCGTATATTTTTAAAGCTTCCAGTGTGCCTTGTCTTCACGTGGAAAAGGAGGAGTGACTATTGAGCACTTAGCCACGTGCCAGGCATCCTGCTGAACACTTCATAGCCATGATCTTATTAATCCTTACAGCAACTCTTCAGGAGGAGGTACTAATATTGCTTCATTTTACAGACAAAAATATCAGAGTTGGGGGAGATTAAGTATCTCACCAAAGTCACATACCTAGAAATTGTTAAAGCCTGTGTTCTGACCCAGGAAGTTTTGATACTTGAGCCCACTATTTTTACCATTATGCTCCCTGTGTCACAAAAGGACTCCTGTCATGCACTGTAAAGTTTGGTTTTTCTCCTCCTTTTCATTGCTCCCAGCAAACCGGGTTTTGCTGTTTTTATAGAAAGAAAGTAGTGTGGTACAAAGATGGCCAACCTGTTTGCTTTGGGCTAATGATCCTTCTCCATAAAGTGGGTTTCGTGTACCAGATTTCGGTCGTAGTTGTTGTGGTTTATTTCACCTGCCAAGTAAAATTTTCTCTGGTGCGTTTGTTTTTATCTGATTTGAATGGAAACAAGATTTAAATTGTTAGTGCTTTGGCAGATGAATGCAGACTAGGTGTTCTCTTCCCCAGCAGGACCTAATTATAGACCCATTGGATTAGGAAGGCAATCTAGGAGGTCCTTTTCGGGTATTCTTTTTAATCTCCACTTTTCTGCCACCCCCAATCTTTGAGGTGGTGGTAATATCTTCATTTTCAGAACAAGTAGATAGATTTGGGAAAAGGAGTCTTGTCCAGATTTGCATAATTAGCTACTCAGTGATGGAGGGAGGATTTGAATCTAGGTTTGGCTGTGTTTTTTCCATCGCACTAAGGTGCCTCACCTGGAGATAAACAGGGATTTTTTTTTTTTTTCATTTGAAGAACAGTTTTAACTACATTTGATTTTTGGTTTACCTGCAGACTTTGTAATTCAGCCTTCATCTAAGGTGCAAATTACTTGATTGCTTTTATCTAATCATGATTTATCATTATGTTCCTTAATTGAGTAACAGATGGTTTAAGTTTTAAGGGCATATTGTAGTAGCAAAAATACAGAATTTCAAAATACTAGAACCAAATCGTGCTTGGGGAAATGCAGGCAGGAGCTAGTGAGTAATGAAGACCATGCATACAGTTGGGCTAAGTGTATGAAGTTTTGGGGGGTGGAGTGGGACTGGGGTCTAAGATGAATATAAATGAATAAAATTCAAGTAGTATGTAACTGGTTTGGTATTAGAAGTACAAGTTTGTCTAGACTGATTTGCTGCTCTGTGAGGATGATGTTAATGAGGCCAAGACTTGTTAACTTTGTTTCACCTGGAGAGAGACTTAACAAAGTCACTCAGATACAATGTCTAGTTGTTGATTACAAAGAGTCGGGATGAAGACATAATAATGATTGAATGCTTACTATGTGGCACCTTATTTAATTCTCATAAATATTTTAGATGGTAAACCACATTTTTACTGTTATAATTTGAGGCTTGAAGAAATTAAATGACTTGCCTAAGTTTGTCTCTAGATCTTAAACACTGGGCTTTATATTCAGGTAGAGTGAGATTGAGGCATTGTATTTTGTGAGCCTTTTATCTTTAGCACTTAGAACATTGCTTGGCATGTAGTATTTGCTGAAATATTTGAATAAATGGAAGGAATCACAATTATTCTACATTGAAAAGCAGTTTAGAAATAATCTTCTGATGGAGCAGTGGCATTCTCTTGCTACAAATAACAAATCTTTATTAGTATGATTATGAGAACCTCTTTTTATCCTACTCTTTCTACTTGAGTGCGAGACAAGGGGCTTAGTTCATTGTACATGCTGGGAATGTCCTTTTTCCTCATCCTGTCTGTCTAGGTCTTTTCCAGTTTCCTTTCTTTGAACCTAACTTATACTTGAGTCTTCTGCTTCTTAGTTCTTAGGGATATCCCTAAGTAGCAGATGAGTAGTACTTGACACCTCTGTGTACTGTTTCCTGCTGTTAGAAGTTCCCTTTTTGGCATTTGGGTGCCTTGACCAATGCCTAGCCTTTTCATCCTTACATACAATTGGAATTTTGCTGCCAGTCAAACCATGTAAAGTGAGAAATTCCTTCCAGTGTAATAAAATCTGTTTACCCCCATAATTGAATGCTAGACTTCAGGATTTTAGATATGTCTTTCTATACCTAAATAAAATGCTTAAGCAGAAACATAAAGAAATAATTTCCTAATTTGTGGAAAGTGGTGTTCTGCTTTATAGTGCTGGGCATAGAATAGATATGTCATTAAAAACTTGACTTAAAAACCATGCCATTCTGTAACTGCCTGCTTTTAAACTTGGAAATATCTTACTTGGCCTTTCTGATGGTTTTTGTAATCATATACCCGGGTGAGGTTAATGTATGTTAAGAGTGGGAGGTTTCAAGATTAGCTTGATTAGATAAAATATTCATGTATTAAAAAGATTTTCTGTTGGGGAAAAATTAACTTGAAATAATTATTTGAAATATTCAACATCTGGTCCAGAGATTTAATAGGCTAATAAGGTATACATTTACAAAATGTCCTATTAAAAGAATAGCAAGTTTGGAAATTATAGGTAGTGAATCATAATCGGCCTCTTTTTGGCCTTTGGAATCAGACAGCATAAATAGCATCTATTTGTGTACCAAAGGAACATGAGGGGAATAACACAATTTAAAGGAGAACTAGTTACATCACTAAACTTGCAGAAGCTTGGTCAGGTCACTTTAGTTCCTTCTGAATTTGAATTTTTATTGATGTCCGTTTTTTGGGGGTGGGGCAGAGAGAGAGAGAGAATCACAAGCAGGCTCCATGCCTAGTACGTGAGCCCAATGTGGGGCACGATCTCACAACCCTGAGATCATGACCTGAGTCAAAAGCAAGCAAGAGTCAGACACTTAACCCATTGAGCCACCCAGATGTCATTGGTATGTCTTTTTATAGAAATTTTTGCATAGGAGGCTTGGGGGGGGGGGTCCCTTACATATAGAACCTCAGGCTTCAAGGCACAAATGAGAGACATTTGTGGTTGTGATAGGAAACTTTTGAAAAGAAGAGGAGAGCTTACAACTTGTTTCATTATATATTTTTTTTAAAAAATCACCTTTTTTCAAAGTAAAGTTAATGTGAGTTTTTGACTAATGCAACATAATACTCCAAAGTCATAAACTAAGTTATTTTTAAGGAGTTAAACTTAATTTTTGAATCACTCAAAAATTGGAATATAAAGAAGGGCCCCTGTCTAAATTTTGGCTTAGGGTTGACCATAAGCTTTATAGATAGTGATTTGATAAGAATTGTGATGTTGCTTAAGGTTTGGAAAGCTACTCAACATCTTAATCCTTTACTTTTTTTTTTTTTCCTTCTTCCCCTGAGTAGATACTGGACAGTCATATTTAGGATCTTCTCTTCCCCATTCCTAACTGAACTGATACCCTGATAAGTTAAAATTTGAATTACCATGGAAGTCTTAAAGCTACCTAATCTCCTTGCCAGATACTTTACATACCTTGTCTTAAAATTTTATCTAATGATTCAGTGAGGGGTAGGTGTTAGTATTTTCGTTTTGGAGCTAGCAAAACCAGTTTCAGAGAGCTTAGATTTAAGCAAGGGTTCTTAAGCTGACATGCAGGCTAATTGGTTTTCTTTGTAAAGCTATGTAATTTTATGCAGGTAAAATCATTCTAAAAAAGCTTCTGCATAGCTGGGATTCAAACCAGATTTCTCCAGTGCTGTAGTTTGTATATGCTCATTCCTCTTACACCACACTGATGGCAGAACTCATCTAAATCTAGTGTGGGTTTGAGGTTGATGTGATGTGGGGCTGAAAGACTATCCAGTTTAGAGGAGCGATCGTAGAACCTGTATTCTGTGACTGGGGAGGCAGGAGGATGAGCAGTCTCTAAACAGTTCTGTGAAGGACCATTTAATTGGGTATAGTGATGGATGGAATGCATAGAACCAAAGAGAGTATAACACAGGCCTTGTCACAGAGTAGGTGCTCATACATCTGTATGGATGATCTGATAACTACAAGATTAAAAGCCTGCCATGCCAAGAAGATATGCATCTTCTCGGGAAGTTGCCTGAAAGTTAGGGATGCAGATTTTACTGTTGAGGGAGAAGGGTAGGATGGGTTTTAAATTTCATTGATTTTTTAAAAAAAATTGATATTATAAAGCCATAAAACCGGAGAAGGTTTGGGATTGGGGCTAGTGATATACCAGTTGGGAATGTCCTACTTGCTAAATGGTTGAGAGTAACAGACGAAGAGTCCAATTCAGAGAGAAATTTATTCATTCAACAAGTATTTGAGTACTGACTGGGGACTGGATACCAGTGAAGTACAGTGGTAAGTAAAAGCAGATATAGACTTTGACCTCTTAGAATTTATGTGAATCAGTTAGCCACAAATAAATAATTCAAAGTGTGGGTAAGTGCTAGGAAGGAAAAGTGTAGGGCTTTGAGTGCAATTAACAAAGTGAACTCTCTTTTGGGGGCAGGGGCTTGCTCTTTGGTAAGGGAAGGCTTCTTTGAGGAAAGGATTTTTTTAATCGAATTCTGACAGATGAATGGAAGTTAACTAAATCTTTTTTTAAATTAAGCTTGGAAAGGGAGATGTGATTGTCTATGAAATTATGACTAGGATTAATGTGTTCATTAATTCTTGGAAACTAAAACTGAGAGGCCTCTTTAATAAGAAAGGGGATTTTAAGTCAAATAAAAATAGTGATTTTTACACCAAATATTGAAGGAGTTTAACTGTAGGGTCAGTTTATCAACTATTTGTATATTTAGCAAAGTGGTCTTTGACTCCCAACTCCCAGTTTATTCAACTGAAAGGGATGTTGAAGATGTGCTGTCTACTAGATCTTGTAAGACTAAGTCCTATGCATACCAAAGGGATGCAAAACAAGTGGTGGATTATGCTGATGGGAGGGTCATCTTAAGCCCACAGTGTCATTTTAGAATTACAATGACGCCCAATAAGTATTTTTTTAGGGTTTCAAATTTCTTTCTTTTGATTCTCAAAGCTCTGGTATTTAACATATGTAAAAACCTACGTGGGGGTTCTTTGCTGTATGGGCTTTCTAGAAGTTATTTTGGGGCAGAGACTGGCCTCCAAAACCCTTGACTGCTGCTTCCCAAAATGATTTGGGATCCAGAGCTGGATGGTTAGATTAACCTGTTTGGTTGGTTTATTGTGGACTGTGAAGGGAAGTAAGGGTGGGAAAGAGGGACAGCGCATTTAGATAAAGATTCAGGTAGAAAATAAGGGTATAATTCAACTTTGGCGTTTTCCATGTTTATTTTCATTACTTGAATCTGCTTTTTTTCACTTCTGTTTAGGTGTGTGTGGAGTTTGATGGGGAATCTTGGAGGAAGAGAAGATGGATAGAAGTCTACAGCCTTCTAAGGAGAGCATTTTTAGTAGAGCATAACTTGGTTTTGGCTGAACGAAAGTCTCCTGAAATTTCTGAACGGGTTGTTCAATGGCCTGCAATAGTGAGTACGGCTGGGGGTTATGAGAACAGGGTATTTAAGCTGTTATGAGTGAAACAAGGAAAATGTATATGTAATGCCTATATTTGGCCTCTGGAGAATAATAGTACAGGTACATGACAAGGTAGAGGAATCAAAAGAGCACCCAGAATCTCCTGTCAGCCCTGCTAGGCACCCTGTAGCTCTGGGCCCTTGACTTTCTCCTGCCTCATTTTCTTCGCTTGAAAAATGGGGAAGGAGGTAATGTGGGGAATGTCTAGGTCAGAAACCAGCATATGTATATAGGCGTACATATATATGTGTATTTGGCTTGACCTTCATAGAGTTTTAAGAAAATTTGGATTAGTTGTTTACTTTTAAAATATGGAGAGTATACCTTAAAATCTGGCTGTTGCCTGGCTCCTGTAGGGGTTGCCGGTCTTGGCCTCATGATCTCTAAGGTTCTTTCTTTCTTTTTTTTTTTTTTCTTGAAGATTTTATTTATTTATTTGACAGAGAGAGAGACAGCCAGCAAGAGAGGGAACACAAGCAGGGGGAGTGGGAGAGGAAGAAGCAGGCTCATAGCGGAGGGGCCTGATGCAGGGCTCGATCCCATAACGCCGGGATCACGCCCTGAGCCGAAGGCAGACGCTTAACCACTGTGCCACCCAGGTGCCCCTCTAAGGTTCTTTCTGACTCATAATATTTTTTGGTCTGAAAATACTGATAGTACATGATTATGCCATTTCCGCATTGTAAATCTGGTGTAGTTAGAAGATGAGAGTGATCAGTGTCTGGAGAGGACAATTCTGGTTTTGTGAGACATAGGGCTTAACAGTGGAAGGGCCAGGTTTAAACAGTTGGAAAGGCTAGGAAGGTGGCTGAAAGGCTGACCACATTGTGAAGGGTCTAGCATGCCGTGCTAGCAAAGTTAAGATTTACCTGAGAACTGGAGGTTTTTGAGTGGTACAGGGTTTTGGTTAAAGTTGTATTTTGCCCTTTGTATCTCCCCCTCCTCCCCAGCTATTAAGAATTTGCTAAAAACATGGCCCTGTCTCCCCAGAAAAATGTATACACACAATTTTTCACGTAAATTTTGGAGAAGCCGTGTATTTCTGAACCCAGACCTATATGTTAATGACTCCCAAATGTGTGTCTGGTTTAAATGATTGATTTTGGTTGAAAATTGTGCAGTCTTGTTGTGGTTGCGTAAATAGTTATCGAGATGCCAGCAGTAAATAAAAAACTTAATGGTTTTATCTCTCTGCATGTGTGGAAAGTGCTAGTCCCCATTTTCAGAATTATGCTGGTAGGAGTTGTGATGCCAAAGCATTTTGTTTTTTTTCTAGGTGTATAAGTCTCTGTTAGACAAAGCTGGTTTGGGATCCATAACGTCTGTTCGCTTTCTGGGAGATCAACAAAGAGTATTTCTTTCTAAAGACCTTCTGAAGCCTATACAGGTAAAAGATAAAAACAATATTAAACTCTAAAGATAGAAATATAAATTTTTTAATATGAAAACTAGAATACTGATGTTGATTGCTCTAATTCCAATAGATACCTAACACAGAAAAGGACCCATCTCATCAGCAGTTAGTTGTTAGACTTCATCCTTCAGTGTTATCCATTGGGTTGGTGCTGTCCATTTAGAGTTGGAAGGACAGCGGTAGTACAGTTGATAGTGTGTGTTTATGTATGGAAACACCTAGGTGATATGAAAATAATTTTTAAAAGATTGATTATCATTCATATATGTACATGTACATGTATCCATATCCATATGTGGCAGTCATTATTTATGTATTCTATATGTGGGAAGTTGCCTACTTGCTAGAATATATTTATAACCCCCAAATCAGTACTTAGGCACTCTCATGGTCATTCGCAGACATTGGCTGAGTGGTGAAAAATGTGAGTTACCTGAGAAGTGTTCCCAGCTGAAGTCAGATAAGGTGACACATTCTGCCTTCTTGTTTCATCTCTCATACTGTAAACAGATGTGCTTTTTGAGGTCTGTTTAGTGCTGAATTTTTGTACTGTTTTTTGTTGGTGGTTTCACTATACCAAATGTAGTGCTGAAGTGCTAACTAGTGTTCCTACACTAGTGCAAGGAGGCCGTGATGTGTCTTAGGGAGGAAATGTATATGTTAGGTAAGTTTCATTCAGCTGTGAGTTATAGTGCTGTTGATTGTGATTTCCAGGTTAGTAATGCAGCAGTATATATTAAATAATGTGTCTTCCACAGACACACACGTAATACATGGTTGTATATAGGTTGGTTGATGAAACTGACCAAGAGGCTCAAAGGAACCTAACCTTATCTTTCCACTAGGAGCAGTGGTTCCCTATTCATTAATTGTTTGTGGTGATGTAGTGAAACAGAGCTATGATGAATAATGAGAATTGAGAGCACTTGCATGTTCTTTCCACTTAGCTTGCAAAACTCCCACCCTTTTCTTAACATTTAGGCTCTTGGGTTTTGCTTATATGTGATTATTTTCTTTATGTAAATGTTTGGAAAGAGGGAAAGAACACAGTGATTACCTCCTTAGGAATAATTTTGGTCATATAATAACATTCATCTTGTAGATGTCATTTATGAAAATCCCTTTACCCACTTGCATTTGGTGACCTGACATGTTTCTGTGGACTGTACAAAAACTAAAGTCACTTATTTGTTAAAAGGCCGTTTAGGGCCCATGGTCATTGCCATTGATGTGCCTGTATTGGAAAACCCAAAGCACTGGCTTTCTCTCTACTCAAGTCTCATTTTTGTATCACGGAAGTGAGTGAAAACAAAGTCCACATTCTGAACCTTATTTTAATGTTTAATAGAAAGTTTAATGTTTAATGTTTAAAAGAAGGTGCTTTTGCTTAAGCTAATTTCAGATGCAGGTTACCTTCATGATGTCAAGTAGGCATGTTGGTATTTTTTCTGCCTTAAAAGGATGAATGACTTGCTCTTAAGGACCAAAGAACATACAGGAGGGGCTTTGGATACCTTGCTTTACTTAGTGATAGGGTAGTTTTTGCTTCTCAGCATTGTTTTCTGGACAGTTCTGCTTTACCTCTTTTGGGTGTCCAAGCCTTTCAGTCAAAGCAGGACTTCTAGAAACCAAGTAGAAAACAAGTAGAAACTTGTTTCTTGAGATTAGAAAAGCAAAATCTAGATCAGTTTTTATTTGTTCTCAGGGAGATGCACTGTGGCTATCAGTATGAATATTACTATTAATATTAATTGAGGGAGATTATGATGTGTGCTCTTGACTTCCACTGATGATAATAGTGGCCAAAGTTCAGTGCTTTGGGGCACTCTCTTGTAGATATGGATGATTATATTAGGCTTCTACTGTATGAAACTACGTTGGGGGATGTGATTACTGCAGTAGAATGCTTGCCCTAAATAATTCACAGAGAACCTGAAAATCATTTGGCATATGTAGAAGTTGGATTTGAACCTTAAGGTCTGTTGTTTGGATTGAATTCGATTTATCTGTGGATAAGAAAAAAGACAAAATACCCAGGTCAACTATCTGGCATTCAAACTCTCCTAGGCAGAGAAGAATTATTCTGCCTTGTTCATGAGCCATTTATGGCTCTCCCCATTAATGTGCTATTTATCTCTTGGTAGGAATTGGAGCACACATTTATATTTTTTGAAATTGCAATAGCATGAGAAAAAAAAAACAAAACACCCATACATGGCCCATTCTGATAATTAATGTTGAGCTCTTCTGAAGACCTTGGGTTAAGTCTAATGTTATTTGGCTTAAGAAATGCATGTTTCCAGCACGGTCTCTCTGAAAGACTAGTTATTCTTCCCAGTGGGAGAAATGGATGAACTATTTTTGGCCACTGTATATCCATTTCACAGTGTCAGAAAAGCGTGAAGGCCTGATATTAGAAGGGCTTCTGTGCTTTATAGTTTGTGTTTGGCAGGTTATTCCTATTGACAGTTTCTGTATACATTTATCATAACTTAGTGTGCACACAAAGCCAAAAGACTATGGAATAGTGCCCAAAATGCAGCTGCTGCCAAGAATTGAGTGTTTCAAAACTGGCTTGCTGAAAACTTAGGCTGTTCATTCAGATTTTGTCCCTCACCATCCCCCCTTTACCGTTTGTAAACAAAATGCATTTGGAATTCTAGTTAGGTTAAATCAATCTGTGTGAAGTGATTTGTTAAAAACAATTTCAGTAAATTGACACTACATATCTATGTGCTTCTGTGTGTGTGTGTGTGTGTGTGTGTGTGTGTGTGTGTGTTTTGCCCCTGGGAATTCCCATTGGTTGACCAGCTCGTCTGTTTCCTTATTATATTTACCATATTCAAAGTTGTTTTGTATTTAAAATTATGTTTTGAGCCACTCTTAGTATTTGTCATGCTCTTAGCTTGGGGTGACTTCGCTTTAGTCTCCCTTATACCTGTGATTATTTAATGGATTCCTACTATTTGACCTATTAAGTTCATTGGAGTTGCAGTGGTTTGGTGCCATCAAATGGCTAATGACAGTACTTTGACATTAAGCTGATTGAAATGTCCACTGGAATTTAAACAGCTCTTACTTGCTACCTTAAAATACAGTACTCTTCCATCTTTTAGGATGTTAACAGTCTTCGACTTTCCCTTATGGATAATCAGAATGTCAGTAAAGAATTTCAAGCTTTGATTGTGAAACATTTGGATGAAAGCCATCTTTTACAAGGTATGTAGCTTATCTGTTGGTGACAGTTTGTGAGTTGATCAGTGATTAGCTTGTAAGACGGTACATTTTAGTCCTCACTCATTATCTCATTGAGACTTCTAATTTTTTAGAGATTGCTTTTACTTTCCTCCTGCAACTAGATGATTGAAGGACTTATATATTCTAAAGCCTCTGAAATTTGGAAAGCTCAGGGCTTATGTGAAAACTAGTAAGGTAAATATTAAAAAAGCTCAGCTGTATGTTGACGTGGAATTTGATATGTTTGAAATTTCGGTCTTAAATCAGTGGAACATGAATTTGGAAATCCTGATCCTCCCATATATCACTGAGTTTCCTGGCCAGTTTCACAGTTGTAAGTATTTTATAAGATTTATCAGTTCTGATGGGGTTCCTGAATTTGGATCCACTAAAACTCTGCATGGGACAGTGAGTTAGGGCTCAATGAGTTATCTGGTACTACTTGGTCTTATACAAATGCTGGAATAAATATAGTTACTTTTTATTCCATTTGCCTATTAATTTACCTAAAAGTTTAAAATAAAAAGTTTAAATTTTTCCTAGCTTTGCTGAAATGTCCTCTTCTCATGTCTGTAGCAGTCTCTTTTAATGTTTTTTTTTTGTCTACTGCTTTTTTTTAAAGACTTGAGAAAATACTATCCTGGATGATGGTATGTTGGGAAATAATGCAGGTTACTCTAAGGAATTTTTTTCTTTCAGGTGACAAAAACTTAGTTGGTTCAGAAGTAAAAATTTATAGCTTGGACCCATCTACTCAGTGGTTTTCTGCAACCATTGTAAATGGAAACCCAGCATCAAAAACTCTGCAAGTCAACTGTGAGGAGGTAAAAGATGATGCTAATTGCATGTAGGATAACTTGACAGAGGGATAATTCTAAAAAGGAATTATAGTATCTTACAGGAGCTAAACAGCTTTATTAACTTTATACTAAAACATAGAGTAGAAAAAGACATAGAACGATTGTTTTTAAAAGAAATTATTTGTAAGAAGCTTCTCTTGTATGTTAACAGAGCTAATTTCTGGTATGTTTCTGAGCATTTTTAATTTTTCTAGTATTTTTGTTTATTTTTAAGATTCCAGCTCTGAAAATTGTCGATCCATCGCTGATTCATGTCGAAGTTGTACATGATAACTTTGTGACATGTGGTAAGATATTATTTGATTAAAGCCTTCATTCTCCTTCCTGTCTTTCCTCTTTCTCCTTTTCATGTTAAGAGAAACAGGGAAGCCAACCTACCTATTTTTAAATGTTCTAGGTAATTCTACAAGAATTGGAGCTGTAAAACGCAAGTCTTCTGAGAATAGTGGAAGTCTAGTTTCCAAACAAGCAAAATCTTGTTCTGAGGTAACCTGACTTACGTTTGTCACTTATGTAAAAGGTTCTTTAACTCTGATGGTGCGTGGCCAGCTTGTTAGTGGTTCTAAAGCTCTCCTCTGTGCTATGCTGTGCTGTCTTTTCTGCTCTTCTTTTCTAGTTCCAGATCTTGGCCATAATTTCTACACTCAAGCAGATGGAGATAATATAAGTTTCTGGTTAACTATTTCTTTTGTGTAAAATATGTTTTATTTTTTGATATTTGCTGAAAATTCTCAATAGACTTGATAATTTCACCCATAAGGAGTGTTTTTGAGGGTAAACTGAGTTGTGTGTATCAAACTGGAAGAAAGCCTGGCATGAGAGGAGGGGGGGAGAACCTTAGAAATCTGAGTAAGTATTGAAATGGGACTCCCCCTCCTCAGTAATAGAGAGGTTTGATTGATAATTTATGGTTGGTTAAACAGACATACTAGTTTTTTAAAGGAAATGGTTGGTTTGCCGTTACTAATTTCTGCCCAGAACAGTATAGGTTGGTATGAATGCCACTGTGAGTTCAAGTACTGGATTTAATTCTGTTCTGAGTTGGTTAGGATTTAGATCAAGAAACTTAAGGCTGTTTCTCTTTTAGGTGAGTTGAATCCTTAGGACCTATTACAATACAAATAACTTTTTTTACAACTTAGGTGTCCAGATGCATTTATGGTACAGTGACAAAAACACCTTTATGATGCTGTGCTCCACGCTGGAGTTTAGAATTTTAAAATTGACCAAGCTGGTGTTAAGATTGTTGGCAGCACTTTAGAGGGAACTTTGGGATTTGTGGAAGTAAGGCAAGGAGAAATGGTATGGGAGTGGGCCAGAGTCGGTTAATGAACCTAGGGCTCTGGATCAGGGCAGACTGGACCACAACATCAGCTAGAACCAGAGTAGGCACTGTGCTACACAAATATATAAGAATCTGACTGGCAAAGATGATTGGCTTTCCTGAGGCTTAAGCCTGTGTATAGGCAACAGGAACTTTGACACTTGACCCAAAAACTTTGTAAACCAAGATATCTAATATCTCTCTCTTCCTTCCAAATGTGTAGGCCTCACCTCAGGTTGTTCAGGAAAGAATGAAGAGGTTATTATTGGAAATTAATATTACTACTTTCATTTTTGCCTTAAAGTTTACAAGGGAGAAGTAATGTAGTAGGGACTGTGAAGTGAGGATGTCAAGCAAGTGATTCTTGTATCTTGGAGTTAAGCTTACGGAGGATATTTTCAAGTGATCCACAGTATCAGAAGCTGAGAGAGAAACAGAGTAGAGTAATAACTTGTTGGGTTTTGACGTTGGATAAATTGTTAGCAGTCTGGGTTAGAGGTAATAAAGGCTAGTTTGGAGATGTTGATTGGCTGTAGCCTGTCATGGAGAATGCATCAGTGTAAATAGTTGGTGAGAGGAAAAGGAGAACCACATGATGTGTTGAGGAGGGGGGCTAGGGAATAGGAAATGGCACCCTGATGGATCATTGAAGAATTATCCTGGGCTGCTACAGGCAGGACTGGGGTCAGGGAAACTCCTATGGAAGAAGGTGCCAGTTCTTCACAGTGACAAGCTTATCAGTGATGGAACAGGTAATTGAGCAAGTAAATGTATAGCCTTCAAAGAGGCGTGTGTAAAATGTGGTAATATATACGTAAGTGATCCTCTGTTCCTGACTCCTACTCTTCAAGGGCAGGGAGCATGTCTTTTTGAACTCGGTCAGCATTTTGTCTGGCTCAGTAGCATTGCGTGCTGCTGAACTGATTATTGGGCACCATATAGGCTATTTTTGAAAAAAGCCTAAACTTTGGCTAGGAGATAAGGTCCCATAACCTATTTGAGCTTAATTTCTGCACCTAAAATGAGAAACTAAATTGGTATTTTAAAAATGTCTCTTTGAGCTCTTAAACTCTGTACTAGTCAAATTCTCAGTCTAAAGGAAATTGGAATGGTAGATTGGCTGGAGATGGGTATTGGCATTTTTAGAAATTCTTTTTATTATTGTTACTGTAAAGGTTATTCTCCTTTATATTGAGCTTACTTGTCAAAAGATTCTCACATTAAAAAAAAGTTATTCTCATTTTAAAATTTCTATTTAACCCAGAAAAACAGAAAAGAAACATCACTTCTAATCATATTTCTCACAGACTCTCACTCACTATTCACATTTTGGAATACTTGTCCTCCTGTCTTCCCCCCCCCCCCCTGTAAAATCATGGAGGCCTTTTAAAAAAACAAACTAAAAACCAAACTGTTCTATAGCCTCCTTGATTCCTTTCCAGTATGTTGTGAAAATTTTTCCATATCAGTAAATACTCTTTTTTTTCTTTTTTTCTTTTTTTATCCTGGGTGGTTCTTGTAATCAGGTAAATTTTGAAAACACTGGCTGGGGCTAGATTCAAAAGAGCTAGACAGGTAAAGGAAGAGGTGGGGAAAGAAAGTTCATTTAAATATGGGAGTGAAAGGTGAGTACAGTGACATACTTGGCACACATCTCACTGTTTGGATTTCCCAGATGTGTTGGACTGGCATGGATTTTACTTTTAGGGTGGTCTTTGGAAGACAGGTATTTGGGATTAGGTAGACAAGACTCTTGATTGCCTTGGTGAAAACTTTTTCATAGAATCAGCCTGTTTGCCAGTAACATCTGGTTCCTTGAAGGTCTTCTCTGCCTAGCAGACTATTCCTCAGAGTTAGGACATTGCTTGGTTAATTGAGAGTCTGCTGAGTAGTGTGAGCCAGCAGTGTCCTTTTTAGACTACCATCATACACTCAATTATATTATCTCCGTCTGCTGGCAGGGAGGAACTATTGCCATGACTGGTATAGAAGACCTTCAGGGAAAACTCTTCAGGTAAGAAGAAACCTTGACCCTTGTCAAGTCAGAGGCCAGTGCAGTGGTGTGCACGTGAAGATGGGTTTTGGAATTGGAGCTCTATCCCTGTTGAGCTAACCCTTAGAAATTTCTAGAGTGATATATTTCATTCCTAAAAGGAAAAGCATCCTAAGTTATGCTACTTGTAACACATGGGTGACTATACTGAGAAAATTTTTGTGTTTTTCTGCTTTGAGTCGGCTAATCTGTGTGCCAGGCACTGTGGTAAAGCATAGCCCTATAAAGTAGGCTTCATGATTCTCATTTTACAGTTGAGGAAACTGAACTCAGAGAGCTTAAGTAATGTGCTAGAAGTGTCAGAGACCAGATTCCAACCAAGGTCTGCCACCAAAGCCCAGTGCTCTTAAGTAAGCACTGCGCTGGTGTTACCACTCCTCTCCAGATCTTTTCCTTGGTATGGTGAGTCACCATTGTAAAGACAGCACATTCCTACTTCCTTCCCTCTATCCTTCCATCCATCTTTCCAACAAATACTTATTGAATATGAAATATACACTGGACACATTGGTGAGCATTACTGCCTGGCTCTTAAGGGTAACTCATAGGACTGACATAGCTATTTTGAAATAACCAAGTGCTAACAGCATTCATTCATAAATTCCACCAGTCTTATTTGAGCATCTGCTGTGTGCCTTGCTTTATAAGGTTTAACAGTGGACACAAAAGCAGGGTCTGCCCATAAGAGTGTGCGATTCATTGTGAGGAAACTGACAATAAAAAAGTAATTTAAATAAAGCGTTAAATGCAGTATTGTAGTGCGATGACAGTTGGGGATGCCTTGTGTGGCACTGCTTTGGAAAGAGTAATCAGAGATTCTGAGGAGGTGACAATAGAGCAGATTTGAGAGTGAAGGGATAGAACCAGCCAGCCACATGGAAACTATCCAGAGAGGGGATACCAAGTACAAAGGTGCAGGCAGGAAAGAGTTTAGACCATCTGAAGACCAGAAAGGAAGCCAGTGTAGTTGAAGCACTGTGAACAAGTAGAATGAGAAGAGTGGAGAGGGTTGGCGGAGACCAGACCACATAGAATTCTTATAGGCAGTGAAGTGCCATGATCTGATTTATTTATATATATATTTACATATGTGTGTGTGTTTACATATATATGTGTGTATATATATATATGTGTGTATTTATATATATACACATATATACACACACACACAAAAGATCTTATTTATTTGACAGCGCACAAGCAAGGGGAGCAGCAGGCAGAGGCAGAGGGAGAAGCAGTCTCCCTGCTGAGCAGGGAACCTGATGCAAGACTCGATCCCAGGACCTGATCATGACCTGAGCTGAAGGCAGATGCTTAACTGACTAAGCCACTCAGGCACCCTGATTGATTTATATTTTATAAAGATTGCTCTGTGGTAGAATAAATTTGAGTAGGAGGCAGAACATTTAGGCAAAAATGGAAGTCAGGACAGTTAGACACATGGTAGTCTAGGGGAAAATTGGTGGTAGAGGTGGCATAGAAAGAAGTTGGCTAGATTCCAGAAATATTTTAGAACTAGAGGCAGGACTTACTGGTTCGTTGATTGGATACTAGGAAATGAGATGAAGGGGGTTTTGACTACAGCACAGCGCTGTCATGCAGAATAAAAATTTATGCAATCTAAAGTTCTTTAGTATGTTACTATAGGTTTGCAATCGAAATTTCTTAAGTAGGTTACTGTCAGGAAAGTAATTTAAGAAAAGGTACTGTATGTATTAGTGCATCAACTCTAAACATAATTTAGAACAAGGATAATGCTTGATGAAAGTGAACGTTGAGTAAGTATTTTGAAATGACTTGGCAATTCAACTTTGGGAGGGTAATTTAGAATTCTAAAACAGTCAAAAAGGACTTTAGGACTAAACTTCTCTAATTTCCTCAGTTTAAGGAATAAGAAACTGAGTGCCAGAAAGCTAAAGTGGACAATCCCCAGGATATTATTAGAATAGCCAAAGTCTCCCCCTCAAAAATTTTTTTCTGGGGAATACTAGGTTAATATTTGACCAAAATTGAGTTGACTAAAATAATATATGATCTGATAGTTTTGTATTTTAAAATAGTTTGAAGCTATGCCAAAACTTTGGTGATTAAGGTAATTCTTATTTTTCAGATATATCTAAATATTTAGCATGTATTAGGCACTCTTCAAGCTGCCAGAGTTAAATGTCTGAGAAAAAGATTCATGAGTGGACTACATGTAAATATACTCAGAATTGAGAAATTTTAAAACCTTACTAAGTTTTAAGGTCAGGTTCTACCTCAGATTTTACCTGGAAGATGAAGAAACTTGGAAGATTCTTCAAGGTTAGCTTTGGTAGTAAGATAAATGTAAAGGTCATTGTGGAATGAAAGAGTTGCAGCTGGGAAGGGCAGGGACTTGTAATTTAAGTGCGTACAGAGAGGTTGCTGGAGAGGGGGAACGGTTTCCCCTGGTTTAGCTGGAGACTGCCCCTGTGGAGTTGAGTTTAATCTCTTCCTTCTTTTTCCCTGGTGGGAAGTTTACTTTTGTGGAAAGTGTAAATTGGGAAGAAGAGGGGTCTGTTATTTATATTTTTGTGAAGATAAAACTACCTGAAAAGTGAAGGTGTCCCAACTCTGTCCCATAGACTTGTCATGACTTGGTAGTTTTTGCAGTTGGGGTGGCCTTTGTGACTTGAAGAGCTGTATAAAAGCAATAACGGTGTTCTCAACCTTTATTGCATTGTAAAGGCTTCTCTTGGTACCCAGTAGGCACCACTGCCTACGGGAGTCCTAGGTGGTCTGGTCTCCTGCCAGCCTATGCAGTAAGTGCGTCGTAGGCACTCAGGTAATGCTAAAATGAATGCGTGTGAAGCTGCTACCGTCTGAAGACTGTCAGTTGAAAACTCACTTTTGTGCATTGCATTATTAAAGTAATTGCCACATGGCTGCATTTTCCTGACATAATGATTCAGAAGTCTGTAAAAGATCAGCTGGTGATTTTTTTTATAGGAAGACTCAAGTTTTGTGAAAAGCTGGCGTGATTTATTTAACAGCCTTTGGATAGAAGTCCTTAATGTTGTGATTTATCACTTGTTATACTGTCCTGTTTTGTTTTGTTTTTTTTAATTTGGAAATGGTATTTGCTTATTCAGTACTACACCAAGCAAATAAATTTGATTCTTGCTAGGACTTCATAATTCCCCAACTAGGAACTTTCCCTTTTAATATCTGTTGGTTTGGTATCTTTTAGGCCTCTCCCAGTATGTGTCCTGTACAGTCTGTTCCCACAACAGTTTTTAAGGAGATACTGCTCGGCTGTACTGCTGCAACTCCGCCGAGTAAGGACCCGAGGCAGCAGAGCACTCCCCAGGCTGCCAACTCTCCACCTAATCTTGGCGCAAAAATTCCTCAAGGGTGAGTAAAGCTGTTTGTTGAAGGTGTTCAGTCTTACTAGAACTAGAATGGTTCATCACATGTGAGCTTACCTTTGCTCAGGTGGCAAGACTGCATTTGGTGTTTCATAGAGAGTTAGTATAGCTATGTTGGTGTGCTCACCTGCCATTCATCACTTCTCAGGTTGTCCAGGGAGGCTTTTCATTAGGGTTTTCAATTGGTCACGTGCCTTAGGTAAAAAGGGTGATAGGCATACAGAACAACGTGGAAAACATTTAAAAAAATTGGAGATGTGAGGAAAGAGCAACTTTCTTGACTCGATAAAGTTAGGAGAATCCATTGAAATCCTACAGACAGTTGTAGAATGAATGTCCGCTTTAAGGAAAAGGAGCCAGGTTGGTGGTATGTGGAAGACTGAGGTCAGTGGGGGTGTGGAGAACAGGGAGACCTGGTGATAGTGAGTGGTTCTTATCAGCTCAGACGTCAAATATAGGTGTGAGAAATGTGGCTGCAGAGAAGGTAAGCCCTAGAAATGAGGGTGCAGTAGCCACAGGGGGCATAGGTTGCTAATTTATAGGTGAAGAAAAGGAGTAAGAAATGAGTGTAACCAGGGGCGCCTGGGTGGCTCAGTCGTTAAGCGTCTGCCTTCGGCTTGGGTCATGATCCCGGCGTTCTGAGATCGAGCCCCGCATCGGGCTCCCTGCTCAGTGGGAAGCCTGCTTCTCCATCTCCCACTCCCCCTGCTTGTGTTCCCTCTCTCGCTACCTCTCTCTCTGTCAAATAAATAAATAAAATCTTCAAAAAAAAAAAAAAAAAAAGCATAACCGGAGATTTGAAGTGGCTACAAGGGTTTTAAGGGAAGCCTCTCTTAGAAGGGGTGGTGTCTGTGCAGACAGTTGATAAAAGCTTAACATACAAGTAAGAGAGACAGTGGTATAGAAAGGTGGATTGGGGCACCTGGGTGGCTCACCTGGTTAATCGTCTGCCTTCAGCTCAGGTCATGATCCTGGAGTCCCGGGATCGAGCCCATGTCGGGCTCAGTGGGAAGTCTGCTTCTCCCTCTGCCTTTCCCCCTGCTCATGCCCCCCCCGCTCCAAATAAATAAAAATCTTAAAAAAAAAAAAAAAAAGGCGGGGGGGGTGGGTTTGGAGGAATGCTGCAATCGGGGGAGGGTGGCTGAGTACATTGGTTCACTGGGAGGAAAGCGGGCTGTCTGGGATGAGCTTGGAAGGTGGCCACAGAGCAGTTGGACAGAAGGAGGAGCCGTCTTCAGAGTAGAAAAGGGGAATAGTAAGAAGTACAGTGTTCCCCAAGCCTAAAGTGAGTACTTAAATGAAGTTCTTGGGGTACCCTGGCTGGATCATTCGGTGGGGCATGCGACTCTTGATCTCAGGATCGTTAGTTCAAGCCCCAAGTTGGGCATAGAGCTTACTTAAAAAAATTGTTTTTTCTTCTCAAGGGTGAAATCCTTTGTTAGAGGCATGGGAAAACAAGTTTAATAGGAAAAAAGGACTTTGTGTTTTGCTGGGGAAACAACTTTAGGATGAATTTCAGAGAAACAAAAGTTCTTTAAGGATACCCCCCATTAGGGTAAGGGATGGGAGGAATACCAGATCATTCTGTGAACAAGCAAGTAATCAATTGGCTCTTCAGTTGCTTTGGGTCCTGATCACTAACCAAACAAGAATGGAATTCTCCAGCATCGGGGCTGCTTACATGTTTGTAGCCAGACTGGGTTTTGTGCTACTGGTGGTTTGGTTCCATACGATAACTCCGTTTGTTTTGAGGGAAAGCTAAGTTTCCTTATGCTGTAATATATAGAACTAACCTGAAGTAGTGAAGGATTTATAAGAACATACAGATAGGACTTAGGGTTATATTTTCCTGAGTGTTTAAGATACTTTTGCAGAGCCATTGACTGATTATTTTTAACTCCAGCTCACAGAAACCTATCCTACATTCTCTCATAACATAAGCATTTTTTTCTCTTTCGTATTGGTTGCCTTAGGGTACCAAACAGTTGTTTTTGAAAGGTAGAGGAGAGGTAAAAGAGACGTAGATGCTAGTTTTTCATATTTTCTGTTTCAGATGTCATAAACAGATTTTACCAGAAGAACTTTCGTCCTGTCTCAATACAAAGCCTGAAATACTGAGAACAAAACCAGACATTGTCTGCAAAGTAGGATTGCTGTCTTCAAAGTTCTCCCAGAATGGAACGGGAGACTTAAAACCCCTTAGTGAACCAAAAGGTAGCTGTACCCAGCTGAAGACCAACACTGATAAGGAAGACAAATTGGAATCTGTTTCTCCGTCATCGGCTGGCCTTCCTAGGGAGTGCTTACCTATAAAGCCTTCCACAGCAGAGCTGGAAATTGCCAGTACTCCTGAACTGCAGAAGCACCTAGAATATACACCTTCTACATCTGATGTCCTTTCTAATAAGCCAGAAGAGAAAGCAGGTGTCAGTAGTAATAGCCCTAATAGTTGTGTGGAAAAGAAGATAGAACCTTCAACTTTAGGATGCCGGTCACAGAATTTGAAGGAATCTTCGGTAAAAATAGATAATGAAAGCTGTTGTACAAGAAGCAACAATAAAATCCAGAACGGTGAGTGTTTCTACATGTCTTTATTGGTAGAAGGTAAGAGATGGTAGTGGGTACATATATATATATTTTCTTACCGTATGAGAAAATAATATGAAAATGACTATAGAAAAAGTTCATACAGGGGCACCTCAGTTGGTTAAGCAGCCAACTCTTGATTTCGGCACAGTTCATGATCTTGGGGTCCTGGGATCGAGTCGCGTATTGGGCTCCTTGCTCAGTGGGGAGTCTGCTTAAGGATTCTCTCTCTCTCTCCCTCTCCCCTGCCCCTCCCTTGGCTTGTGCACACTTGCATGTGCTCCCTCCCTCTCTCTCTCTCATAAATAAGTAAATCTTTAAAAAAAAAAAAAAAAGAAAAAAGAAATAGTTCATACAGTTGGAAAAGTTCAAAGGAGAAAGTAACATCCCAAAATCTCCTCAGAAATGATTACTCTTAGGGGCGCCTGGGTGGCGCAGTCGTTAAGTGTCTGCCTTCGGCTCAGGGTGTGATCCCAGTATTCTGGGATTACGCCCCACATCGGGCTCCTCCGCTGGGAGCCTGCTTCTTCCTCTCCCACTCCCCCTGCTTGTGTTCCCTCTCTCGCTGGCTGTCTCTGTCAAATAAATAAATAAAATCTTAAAAAAAAAAAAAAAAAAGATTACTGTTAATATCTTGGTGTACCTAGTTCCACGTGTATTAGAAGTACAGACAAACTCTTACACAAATGGGTTTATACCAACAGTTTTACCCTGTGAATTAGTGTAGGTGTCTATTAACATTTTAAAGGCTGCAAGGATTCCATTATATATGCATTTATCAGATGGCCTAATTGGTTCCTATTAGATGGGTGGTTCCCAGTTTCTGGTTGTAAGCAAATAATTTTGAAACAGAATCTAAAGTAATCAGATGGTAATTTTATCTTCAGCTTATCACTGATTTTGTATGATAGAAGAGATGGAAGGGCGCCTGGTGGCTCAGTCGGTTAAGCATCCAGCTCTCGATTTCGGCTCAGGTCATGATCTCAGGGTTGTGAGATTGATCTCCATTTGGGCTCTGCACTGGAAATGGAGCCTGCTTGGGATTCTCCCTCTCCCTGTGCCCTTCCCCACTCCCACTCCCCCCCCTCCAAAAAAAAGAAGAGACGGAAGAGATGATTGATACTTTATGCTCATGCAAGTAGTTCAGATCTGCAGGGGTTTTTTTGTTTTGTTTTTTTGTTTTTAAGACAATTATACCAGCACCTCTAGAAAAAGGACTTTTGGTTAAAGATTTTAAGGACGGACTGAAACACTGGGCAGTTTCTTTGCCTAAGGCCAAGTCCTACTGCACTCAAAACTTAAAAATTACGTACAAGCGTACCTCGTTTTATTGTGTCTTGCTTTATTGCACTTTGCAGATCACTGCATTTTTTTTTCTCACATTGAAGGTTTGTGGTAACCCTGTGTCAAGCAAGTCTCTTGGCACCATTTTCCCAACAATTTTTGCTCATTTGTAGTCTCTCTGTCACATTTTGATAATTCTTGTAATATTTCAAACCCTTCATTATCATGATGTTATGGTGATTTGTGATCAGTGATCTTTATGCTACTGTCGTAATTATTCTGGGGCACCGCAAACTGCGGCCATGAAAGATGACGGACTTAGTTGATAAATGTTGCATTTGTTCTGACTGCTCCACCAGCCAACCGTTTCCTCATCTCTGTCCCTCTCCTCCGGCCTGCCTCTTCCCTAAGACAGAAAAATACTGAAATTAGGCCAAGTAATAACCCCACAGTGGCTTCTACGTGTTCAGGTGAAAGGAAGAGTTGCACGTGTCTCACTTTAAATCAAAAGCTAGAAATGATTAGGCTTAGTGAGGAAGGCATGTTGAAAGCCAAGATAAAGCTAGGCCTGTCACACCAGACAGTTAGCCAAGCTGCAAATCCAAAATAAAAATTCTGGAAGGAAATTAAGGAGTACTACTCCAGTGAACACACGAATGATCTAGAAAGTGGAACAACCTTATTGCTGATACGGAGACTGTTTTAGCGGTCTGGATGGAAGAGCAAACCAGCTCCAACAGTCCCTTAAGCCAAAGCCTAGTCCAGAGCAAGGCCATCACTCTCTTCAAGTCTATGAAGGCTGAGAGGTGCGAGGAAGCTGCAGAAAAGTTTGAAGCTATCAGAGGTCGGTTCTTGAGGCTTAAGGAAAGAAGCCCTTGCATAACCTAAAAGTGCGAGGTGAGGCAGCAAGTAATGCTGGAGAAGCTGCAGCAAGTTAGCCAAAGATCTAGCTCAGATCATTCACGAAGGTGGCTACTCTACACGACAGATGGGAAGAAGATGCCAGCTAGGACTTTAATAGCTAGGGAGGAGAAGTCAGTTCCTGGCTTCAAAGCTTCAAAAAACAGGCTGATTCTCTTCTTAGGAGCTAATGCAGCTGGTGACTTTAAGGTGAAGCAATGCTTTCATCCTTCTGAAAACCTTAAGGCCTTTAGGGTATGCTAAATCCACTCTGCCTGTGCTCCGTAAGCGGAAGAGCAGAGCCTGGATGACAGCACATTTGTTTACAGCATGGTTTACTGAATATTTTAAGCCCACTATTGAGGCCTATTGCTCAGAAAGAAAAACTTCCTTTCAAAATATTACTGCTCACTGACAAGGCGCCTCTTCGCCCAAGAGCTCTGATGGAGATACACAAGATTGATGTTTTCATGCTGGCTAACACAGTACCTATTGCAGCCCATGGATCAGGGAATAATTTTGACTTTCAAATCTTATTTAAGAAATACATTTTGTAAGACTATAGCTACCATAATGTTTTTTCAATGGATCAAGGCTATTGCACACTTAATACGTTGCAGTGTAGTGTAAGTATAACTTTTATATGTGCTGGGCAACCAAAAAATTTATTTGATATGCTTTCCTGCGATACTCGCTTGATTGAGGTGGCTTGGAACCACACCTGCTGTGTCCACAAGGTCTGCACGTACTCTTTAGAGAAGACGCGACACTGTAGCTTGAGGGTGCATGCCACTGATGGCAGCTAACACGAGTTCTATTAGAATTACTAGAACTAAATGGCTTTGGTATGTCAAAAGGTTCAGAGCTATTCCAATTTAAAAATACCTTTGATAATTGTCAGCTGTGTGGGAAAATTAGCATGGATTTTGATAGCTTTTAAAAAACGTAATAAAAAACACTATGCACTTGGATAAGTAGGAAACGAATGTACCCACGATTTAGTTTTTACTTCAGGCCTCTGAAGCTAGAGAGAAGATGGATGGATTTGACTGTTGGTCTTTGGCTACAGAGTTGGAGGAGTAGGAAAACCTCTTTGCCTAGTGATTCTTCTAGCCCAGCTTCTGCACTCTTAGGCATAAGTTGATAGGGCTGTTAATTTGCATAAAATTAATTGCGTAAGATTATACTGTTCCTCTTAAATTATGTAACTCCCCAAAGAAAGTGAATATTCATAACCATATTTCTGTTCTATTTTTTTATTCTTTTTGAGTCATCAGGACTTACATTCAGATAGTTTTTGAAGCAGATTACTTTAATATTATATAAAGAAACAGTAAAAATTCTACATTGATAAGCACATTATAGGTTAGAGTTAGGGAGTCTCGCTTTGTCTTACTTTGTATGTTGTACAGCTATATACCAACTAAAGTGATTTTTAGAGAAATGAAAGACCTAATTAAATGTCCTGGTGCATGCTGTCTCCTGGGACGTCTGGTTGAAGAGCGAGAGAGTGTGATCAGGATCTCTGCGCTACGTCCACTGGTATTGCTTGTGGGTATGGAAAGATTAGACTGGAAGCTATTTTGTCCCCTGCATCCTTCTCCAGTTTGGGGCTAGAAAACAAAAGCAGGCTGAGTCGAAGAACAGCTGTCTGTTTTCTGTTAGGTAGACGTGTGACTCCTCAGAAGTTGGCATTACTTTTTTCCCTTGGCTCTACTCCGAATTTGTGAGAATCATTGATTAGGTCAACTGTTGCTCTCCTTGCTAAAGAGCTAGATATATAGGTAGTTCAGCTTGCTTATTTCTAGGTATTTCCTCTTATAAGTGAGGGCAGAACAGATAACCTTTGGACTCTTTGGCCGTGGTCTGAAAACCTGGTCCAGCCTAGAAGGTGATGTTTTTTCAGTATCTGAGTGATTAAAATTCCATCCTTGAACTGCTGATATCTTTATTTTCTGTTCTTTCACTATAACTGAATAAGGGATCATGGCCTGACAGCATCCATTTAGCATTTTACGGTGTGCTCTGGTTCTACTTCAAAAGAGAGGTAAGGTGGGGCTCCTGGGTGGCTCAGTCGGTTAAGCATCTGCCTTCGGTTCAGGTCACGATCCCAGGATCCTGGGATCCAGTCCCGCATTGCATCGGGCTCCTTGCTCAGCGGGGAGCCTGCTTCTCCCTCTGCCTGCCGCTCCCCTTGCTTGTACTCTCTCTCTCTCTCTCTGACAAATAAATAAATAAATAAAATCTTTTTAAAAATGAGAGGTAAGATTAGAATATCACTAAGGTCATTAAAGGTGTTTAGTTTATTTAAAGCGTTCTTTCCTTTGAGATCTTCCACTTTCCTCCCCAACTACTAACCTCTCCCAGCTGTGTCTCAACTGGTTCCCCAAAAGTTGTTTCTTGGGCTTGTTTTTGTTTTTTGTTTGCCAAAGAATCTACATCCCTGCGCCTTGGGCCCTGAGGGAAGAAGGTCTTTTCTGTTGGTTTCATATGAAATACTCTTCAATGCTCTTGACTTATAAATAGATTCATTTCCGTGTTGTTTGGGTTGATGCAACTGATGCAGAGATCACTCTTTCCTGTCAAATCTCTACATTCCCCCCCCCCTTTTTTTAAAGGTTTTATTTATTTATTTGACAGAGACAGCCAGTGAGAGAGGGAACACAAGCAGGGGGAGTGGGAGAGGGAGAAGCAGGCTCGCAGCAGAGCAGGGAGCCCGATGTGGGGCTCGATCCCAGAACCCTGGGATCACTCCCTGAGCTGAAGGCAGACGCTTAATGACTGAGCCACCCAGGTGCCCCCTCCCCTTTTTCTTTAGAAACTGTGCTAACATTTCCCTTTAAGTTCTCTTGCACATTACAAGTTAAAACTTAAAATGTGCCTTTACTTAAAATCATAATCCATAAGTCTTTAGTTACTGCCCTTCATTCTGAATGGAACGTGTATGAAGGAAATTGAAGAAATATCAAGGGTCAGGTGACACGTCTTGGAAGCATTTAGAAGATAGCTCTTACTTTATACACCCGGGGGCCTGTGTGGGAAAGCTGTTTGGCCATTATTATATTTAGAATGGTTGGCTTTTGCGCAGTGCTCTAGAAAACACGCTTTGTGTGTTTTGAAACACAGTCTTTGAAAAGTGACAGAATTGACTTGCACACAGATCTCTGTTGAGGTGAACCTATCTCTCTGCATTTTTAGTGTTGCAATGAGTTTAAGTACCTGATTTGGAAGAGTCTTAAATATTTTTCTTATCTAGGGTTGTGAGTAGAGATGTACACTACCTTGGAATTATGAGTCTAGTTGGTGAATTTGGGGTTTTAAGTTGCCTTGCCAAATAGATTTACCAAATGAGAATTATTTTATAAAGGGAGTAAAGCTTTCCAATTATTCTGATGGTGGTCTTATGTTAAGCCAGTTTTAGAAATTACAGTTGAACCAGTATTTAAGGAGTTCTCCCTTTGGGAAAGCTGTCCTTTGGAAAAGAATTCAGTCAAATGTTGGGGTGACTTAAAATTTTGAAGTCTCATTTCTTTAATCTTCTGTTTTCCTAGCCCCCTCCCGGAAGTCGGTTTTGACAGACCCAGCCAAACTCAAGAAGCTGCAGCAGAGCGGGGAGGCCTTTGTACAGGATGACTCCTGCGTGAACATTGTCGCGCAGCTGCCCAAGTGCCGGGAGTGCCGCTTGGACAGCCTCCGCAAGGATAAGGAGCAGCAGAAAGACTCGCCTGTGTTTTGTCGCTTCTTTCACTTCAGGAGGTGAGGCATTTGGGGAAAAGCTCAGATAATCTGGGCTCTATAGCATACTTTTTTCCCTCTTCTGTCAGTGGTAAATCTAGAACTACAAAGAGTGAAGTTTGCATGTTTAATCTCTGGCTTTGAGCGTCTAGATCTTATCCCATGTTATTTCCTTCTCGGTCTCCCGTTCAGTTGGTTTTTAAAGTAGAGAAGCCTAAACATGCAACCTTCTCTTCCCAAAACTAACAAACATTATAGAAAAATGCTGAAATTTCTTAAAAAAAAAAAAATTACAAATAACCACTGTTAACTTTTCAGTGCATTTTAGTGTTTGTATGGTCATGAAATATATTCAAGCATACTTGCTTGGGTATGTTGTATATACTGTGTTTAATCTTACTTTCTCAGTACATTGTAGGAACCCCTTGGTCATGTTAGCTTTTTTCTGCAAAAACTTTGAATAATTAGGTAGGAACCCATAACAGTATTTGAAAATTCATTTAACCAATTTTCTTATTGGTCTTAAGATTATTTTGTGGTTTTTGTCACTAAAAATAGTACAGAAACAATCATCTCCTTATCCGCATCTCTCATTGTTTACTTTGGAAGGATTACTGGAAGTGGCATTACTGGGTCAGAAGCCGTGTGTGTTTTAAGGCTTTGATACGTATGTTCTGCAAATTGCTCTACAGGAAGGTTGCACCTGTGTCCAGGCCCTCCGGCAGCGTTTAAGCATTCCTGTCTCTCTGTACTGTTGCCAGCAGGAAGAGGCATATCTTTTTTAAAAAATCTTTCCTAATCTTGTAGGCAAAAACTTTCATTTTTACATTGTGTTTTTTTAAGTCAAGTTTTCTCAATTCTTCTTAGTGAAGAAAAAGGCTGTTTTTTCTTTTTTGTTGTCATCTGCTCTTTGGTAAATAAATGAGCATTGTTGGTATGGGTTAACTATAAGTATGATTCACTTTCTCAGAAATGTAGATACTTTCAGGCTCGACTAGTCCTTCTAATCATAAACAGAAATGTTGACTTGAATTTTTTCTATTCACCTCCTCCCCTTTAGTTTTATCAAGATTTAAGAGGGCTGAAGAACTGACTGAAATGCACACGTATTTTAGGTCATTGATTATATCTGTTCTGGTAACTTTCAGATTTGGGCTTATTTTAATGAACTCTAGAGTTTTTTAGATGGTAGTTGTCGCATTTGTTCCTGAGTAAATTGCAGAAGCACCACGATGAAGTATGTGTCTGGTATTTAGAACTGTAATAACTGCTAGCATGTTAGCATATCCTTATATTAGCATATTTTGAATAACGTGGCCCAGAATAAGTTCTTAATAAAGGTTAGTTCTGCTTCCTCTCTGGAGAATTCTTTTTTACAGGAAAGTGTGTTAAGATGCATATGCTGTGGGTTCTGACATGTATTTTGAAGAGAGCACAAAGTGTTACACTTTGTACAGATCTGTGTATTCCTGCTTACACACTTGGTTTCATTAGTGTTCCTTTGCTCTGAAAGGTATAAGCGGACTGGAGGAGAGAGATTGTTTGATTTCGGTATAAGTGGCATAGGCCTTTTAAGGAGGAGACAATTAGTTTTTTCTTTTGAATATTAGTAGAGCTTTTTTTTTTTTTTAACCACTATTTTGTAACCATCTAGAAGTCACTGCTTTTTATGACTTAGCTGTTTTCCCATTTTTGACCTCTTTCAAGACGAAAGTGCCTTTGCTCAGTGTTGCATAGTAGAAGCCAGTGTAGTGGAAACTAGAACAAATTCACTTCTTCAGTAAAAAGAATGTCATAACTTAAAGAATAGAGCCCTCCCCCCCCCCCCGCCGATGTTTAGAGAGAAGATTAAGGCTGTCATTAGTCTCCTCCTCAAGTTAGTTTCTTATTGAACTCTCCTGCAGATAAAATAGAAAGGTTAGAGACTCAGTACTAAAGCCCAATTGCCAAATCCTATTTGCCATCTCCCCCTTTGACATAGCCTTCAAATTCATTTTTTAGTACTGTCTCTTAATTTGGGCTGTCAGTTAAAAATTTGCATCTCTCCTTTTGACCATTTGAAATTAATATGCATCTGTTAAGGAACTCCCAATGACCTTTCAGTTCATTCTGCTCTCTTCTGGACAAATGGTTTTTCTAAAATATAACTTTAGGTGTGTCTCTTAGGCTCGAAGAGTTGGTAGCTGGCCAGTGACCAATGGAGAAATCAAGATCCCTGCACTTTTCTTTGTTTTGTATGAAATACTGTTTCTTTGACATGCTTTTCTTAGCTAATGTCTAGCTTTTCTGGTAAGGCCAGTCTTAATCACTATCTCTACCATGACGTCTTAATGTTAGTCCCACGAAACTCAGTCAGTACTTCCTCCTCTGGCTTCTATAAAATTTAATGATGGTTATGATATCTGTCATATCCTACCTACTTCACTGTGTATTTGTCTACTTCTGTGTCTCCAGCTAGATTGACATGTGTCATTTTGAATGAATTTTGAAAAAATTCAAAACGAATACATAGCTTAAGAGAAACAGTTGTCAAAAATATTGAAAGAGAATCTTGAGAAAGTATTCGGCCTTTTTGCTGCACTTCAGGTACTTAGGTCCATCTTAACACTGCCTCTCATTCCAGAAGTTTACACAGTAATTTGCAGCTAGGATTCATATGGCTGCTGAATTCCTCATGGATGGCTTCATTGACTGTCTAGGGTTGGCCTTCCTTTGCTGAGCAGTATTCTTGAAGGAGTGGTTGTATTCAGATCTGATCAGATTACCTATCACCTTCTCTTCATTTTCCGTTTTCTTCTGTGGTGACTTGTGATGGTCCTTGCTGTTAAGTCCCAAATCTGAAAGGTTCAGCAGCTGCCCCTGGAGACAGTATGATTAGATCTTGGTTAAAGTGCAGAACACCTGTCCCCTGCCTCCCTCCCCATGTCCTCTGAGGGAAAACTTGGAAATTTTAAAGTTTTTTACATCTTTCCACTGACATTGCCAAGTAACAATGGGCTATAATTAGCCATGGAGATTATAGAGAACTGGGAAGGAATTTGTTGATTTAAATAGTAACTACAAGATGTAAATCAATTTTGTGTGTGTGTGTGTGTAACACACTTTTTTTCCTCCACTTCCTCTAGGTTACAGTTCAACAAACATGGTGTGTTGCGGGTAGAAGGCTTCTTAACACCAAACAAGTACGACAGTGAAGCAATTGGCTTGTGGTTGCCTTTAACCAAAAATGTTGTGGGGACTGATTTGGACACTGCAAAGTATATCCTGGCCAATATTGGAGACCACTTCTGTCAAATGGTGATTTCTGAAAAGGAAGCTATGTCAACTATTGAGCCACACAGTAAGAGCATCTCTTAGGGGGTAGGATTTTTGAGTCCAACTTGATTTTGTTCCTAAATGACACCTAAGTTCTAATTGCGCGGGTTTCATTTTCACCCGGAAGTTTGGATGACTTTGGTATAATGAGGTTGCATTTTCCCTTTTATAACTGCCTGTTGGTTTCATCAGAGTCAGTCACCTGTCTCTGGGGTTTGTTTTGGGGGCAATTATCAAAGGAGCAAAACTCCTTTTTTATTCAGAAAGGTGAAGGTGAGGTAGTGGTAGAATTTGCATAGCTTCATTAGCAGTGTGGGCTCATCAGAAGGGGATGAGGCCGCAGGTTGGGTTATTTTTAAGACAAAGGTTCATAATCAGGAATGCATTTCAAAGAAAATAAGAACGGGCAGACTCTTCTAGACTTACTGAATCAGAATCTGGGGGACTGGGTCCCATGCCTGAGAATGGGAACAAGCTCAGGTGAAAAGGATTCTGTTAGAGTCAAGGTTTTAACAGGATACTTGGAGGTTCCAGCTGGGTGAGTGCCAGTGTCGTCTCCTCTCTAAGAGCACTCTCACACTGATCTGTCAGCCCAGTAAGCCGCAGGGATCAGTGTGAGTGACACATGAGAACCAGACCTCCTTCGTGACATCGCAAGGTATGATGTCTGGGAGAACATACTTCTGTTTTTTATGCCTCTGTGAAAGTGAGGTATCCAGCCAGAAGCACCCAGGAGCAGCTATTTTTAAAGCCGCACACTTCCTTCCATCATTTTATCTTTCCCAAATGGTTGAAACTTAAAAGCTGAAGCCTGTCATTTCTCGTAGATAACTTTTCAGACTTTGCATAACCAAATATGTCTCAATACAAGCATCCACACATACCAGTCTTGAGAATTTTGGTTGTAGGTACCAGAAACTAATTGAAGCTAGCTTCACAAAAATAATTTATTGGATAGGTACAGGTACTATTAAATTTCCCAGGCGGTGGAATGGGAACTGAGGCATTTTGAGGAGTAGGAATTCAGAGCTAGAAGGAGAATAGGATCGTGAGCTCTGGGGTGCAGCCAAAGTCATGAGCCAAAGTAGTGAGCCAAAGTAAAGAGCAGTGTAGAATCACTCCATTCTGTTGGAGTAGTAGAGACTCTTACAAATCAAGGATCTTATTGAAGTTGTTTTTCCCATAATCTTCTATTTAGGATGAGTGACACTGATTTCTGTTGTCAGTAAAGATAAAGAGTTTCCTAATCACATACATTTAAGTAAAATTAGTGAGGTTAAAGAAAAATTCTTAAGTAACTGATCTAGAGGTTACTTAGGTAGGTATATAAATGACTGGAATGTAGAAACATTCTTTGGAATATATTGGTAGCTTCACTCTTGAATTAGCAGGACTTGTTATAAGCAACTGATTTTTTTTTCTTTGCTCAAGGAAAGTTGTCTGAATAGTGTACAGAAAAAGGTACAGATAGTTATCTTTTGAGAGTATAATTAAGAAACTCTGTCCTTGAAGATTTAAATTGGATTAACTTTTCCTCCTTGCCTTTTTGGTTTTCCTGTTCCTCTCTTTCCTCTGTGACAAGCTGGTCAGTTGAAGAGAGGAACTCGCTGTGAATGATATTGACAGATGCACCATAAGATGTTCCTAGCGGGCTTACCCTCTGATCCTGAGATTAGGAAGCAGGTGTCAACCTTTATACATTTATCCTGTCCTTTCAGTGACAAATAATTGTTAAATGGGTGGCTAAGAGATCTAACAATACTCTCTAATAAAATAGTCTAATCCACGTGACAAAGGAGACTGTCATAAGATCTCATTTGTAAGATGCCTGAAGCTCTGCGTATCGTGCGCTGAGCTGTTACGTTATAACGAAGTGGCACAAGTTCGTTTAGCAGTTGGATTAATTGGGTAAAAACTGAAGTTGATCATTTGTGTTTTGGTCAGTTGGAAGAAAGAAAGAATAAACCACAGATTGGATCAGGAAAAAGAGATTTTCCATAAAACAAGAACGTGACAGTATTGATCCAGTCTTGTTCAAGAGAGAGAGAGAGAGACAGAAAAGAGTTTTCTGATTAACAAACATTGGGCTTTTCTGTGACCCAGGAAAATGTCCTCCCTTTGCACATACTCCTTGAATGAATCAGCTTTCTGATACCTGGTTTGGCATTTCTCCATAGTGGAGGGAGGGGTATGATGCCCTACCCAGTCCTGGAAGGCCCCTCCATCTAGTTATCAGGTCTTGGCCATTGCCACAGAAGATAACAGTTTGTAGAATCTTGGGTGATGCCTCAACCTGTCGGTTGTTTGGTTAGCGTGAGTCAGTCCTGGATACCTGCATCACTGCTGACACTAAAAAGATCAAGTTTCTGACTCTGGCCCATGAAGAAACCAACTTTGTACTATTGTTAAGTTAATGTGCTGCTCCTTCCAGGTTCCTTCACCACCTCGAGTTTTTCATAGGCTGTGTGAGTGGATTCAGGGGCTGTGTGAACAGCCTAACAATCTGTGTTGGCTTTGTGTATCTGAATCATTTTTTTTTCCTTTAGAGAAAGCATGGTCCATGCCCTCTTCACATTCTGAAAGGGGCATATGATCCAAAAGGTGAAAGAATCCCTGCTGTGTAATACCTGTGTCCCAACGGCAGCTTCTGTAGTCACTGCTGCTTTTTTCATTGATTTATTCTGCAGTACGTAGTACGTACCGGCACTATGCAGAGTGGGTGGGGACAAGGCACAGCCCTTTGAGCAGGGATTCTGCTTTTACAGAGCTTCGTCCCCTGGGGAGAGGTAAAACCACACCTGACTGTATACAGTGTGAAGAAGCCCGAGTCTGAAGTACAAATACAAGTTGATGAGAGTGCTGAAGGAATCCAGGAGAGCTTCATGGTGGAGGGGTTGGGGGTGCATTTGAGATGGTCTTTGAAGGCTGAACAGAGTTGGTGGGAACTCCAGTACAAAGGAGGAATGGCATCAGCTTCCCTCTCCTTTCATGTTTTATTTCAAAAACCCTCTCCTCCCCGAGACTAAGTGATTTATTGATTTTTTTGTAGGACAGGTTGCTTGGAAGCGAGCTGTCAAAGGTGTTCGGGAAATGTGTGATGTGTGTGACACCACCATCTTCAACCTACACTGGGTGTGTCCTCGGTGTGGGTTTGGAGTGTGTGTGGATTGCTACCGGATGAAGAAGAAGAATTGCCAACAAGGTGAGAAATGACTTGATTCTCCTCCAAGCCCCCCTTAGGACACTCTTAAATTAAGCCTTTTATTGATTTGTGGTTGATGGATTTCTGAAGCCATAGTCCACGAGGAGCAGTTACTATAAATCATTCGTTTGCAGGTGCTGCCTACAAGACTTTCTCTTGGCTCAGATGTGTGAAGAGTCAGATACATGAACCAGAGAACCTGATGCCTACACAAATCATTCCTGGGAAAGGTATTTCGTGTGGTGCAGTGATTTTCTTTCCCCCTGGTTTTGGTTAGCTCATTGGGGCTGGTGGTTTGGTTTTACGTTATGTAGTATAATTGCTTGATAACTTACTTTAGTTTGTACCACAAATTGTCCAAAGATGTATTAAATCATGCCCCAAAAACTTTTTGATTAAGATCTTGTGAATAGTTTCGTAGAAGGAAGGAAAATGATGCATTTGTGGGGGAAGACATACTTAGGATGAAAAGGAGAGAATCTAAGCACCATGGGGCTTAAAAAAAAAAAAGTAATTCTGTTGGAAATACCAGTTTCTGCTTTGTAATACTGAGGTTGAAAGTACCTAATACCCTTGTTGAGATGTTTGTCTCTCTCCCCCCCCCCTTTTTTAGCCCTCTATGATGTTGGAGACATCGTTCATTCTGTGAGAGCAAAATGGGGAATAAAAGCAAATTGTCCCTGTTCAAATAGGCAGTTCAAACTCTTCTCAAAGCCAGCCTCAAAGGAAGACATAAAACAGGTATACTATTTATGCTAGATTCACCATCCTCGAGATTGTTCTCTATCTTTTCAAATAACCTAAGGATTTCTGTAGTATACTTGAAAGGAACATGGACAGTGTTCAGTGGAAAGAGACAACTCCTACATTTCATGTGACATTTCATGGACCCATTCTCACTTTTCACATTTTTGTGGACCTCATCTGTAGGTTCTTTTAGTAGGTTGTAATTTTTGTTCCTTGAAAAAGCAAAAAAGTCTTCTGTTATAGTTAATGAGTTGCTGTTGAATTTTATGTGGATTTTTAAGAAACTTTTCGTGTTTTATAGAGTTAAGGTAATCTTTTAAAATTACTGAGTATAACTTATTTATGTTATATATATTTGAAGAGTTAAAGGAAATAATATTGAAATGAACTTTACCCATCATTCACCATAAAAAATGTATATTTCCATGGTTCTCATGTGCCTCTTCCTTCTAGCTTCCGCTTCACCTCCACCATCACATCTTTCTCGCTCGTTCTCCCTTCTTCCCCTTCACCCCAGCGTCTTCTCCCATGTTGATAGGCAGAATTCCACATTTTCATAAAGCTGTGGTGTCAAAGGCAGTAGAAGTAGAAGAGCTGTGCTCTTTAGATTCAGAACTAAATTTGAATTCTTCTGCCACTTTCTAATTGCATGACATTGGTTCACATCAGCTGATTCACATATGCTTCCACTTCCTCATCAGTAACAGGAATTGGGGCACATGGGTGGCTCAGTCAGTTAAGCGTCTGACTGTTGATCTCAGCTCAGGTCTTTTTTTTTTTGAACAATAATAATGATTTTTTATTATGTTAGTCACCATATAGTACATCCCCGGTTTCCGATGTAAGGCTCGATGATTCATTAGTTGTGTATAACACCCAGTGCACCATGCGATACGTGCCCTCCTTACTACCCATCACCGGCCTATCCCATTCCCCCACCCCCCTCCCCTCTGTAGCCCTCAGTTTGTTTCTCATAGTCCATAGTCTCTCATGTTTCATTCCCCCTTCTGATTACCCCCCCTTTCTTTATCCCTTTCTTCCCCTACTGATCATCCTAGTTCTTATGTTCCATAGATGAGAGAAATCATATATTTATCTTTCTCTGCTTGACTTATTTCACTTAGCATTATCTCCTCCAGTGCCGTCCATGTTGTAGCAAATGTTGAGAACTCGTTCTTTCTGATAGCTGAGTAATATTCCATTGTATATATGGACCACAACTTCTTAATCCAGTCATCTGTTGAAGGGCATCTCGGCTCCTTCCACGATTTAGCTACTGTGGACAATGCTGCTATGAACATTGGGGTGCATATGGCCCTTCTCTTCACTACGTCCTGTATCTTGGGGTAAACACCCAGTAGTGCAATGGCTGGGTCATAGGGTAGCTCAATTTTTAGCTTTTTAAGGGACCTCCACACTGTTTTCCAGAGTGGCTGTACCAACTTGCATTCCCACCAACAATGTAGGAGGGATCCCCTTTCTCCACATCCTCTCCAGCAATTGTTGTTTCTTGCCTTGTCTATTTTTGCCATTCTAACTGGCGTAAGGTGGTATCTCAGTGTGGTTTTGATTTGAATTTCCCTGATGGCTCATGATTTTGAGCATTTTTTCATGTGTCTGTTAGCCATTTATATGTCTTCAGGAAAAGTGTCTGTTCATATCTTCTGCCCATTTTTTGATTTGTTTCTCATGTATTGAGTTTGAGAAGTTCTTTGTAGATCTTGGATACCAGTCTTTTATCTGTAGTGTCATTTGCAAATATATTCTCCCATTCCATGGGCTGCCTCTTAGTTTTTTTGACTGTTTCCTTGGCTGTGCAGAAGCTTTTTATCTTGATGAAGTCCCATAAGTTCATTTTATCTTTTGTTTCTCTTGCCTTTGGAGATGTGTCATGAAAAAGGTTGCTTTGGCTGATGTCGTAGAGGTTGCTGCCTATGTTCTCCTCTAGAATTTTGATGGATTCCTGTCTCACATCGAGGTCTTCCATCCATTTGGAGTTTATCTTTGTGTATGGTGTGAGAGAGTGGTCAAGTTTCATTCTTTTGCATGTAGCTGTCCAATTTTCCCAGCACCATTTATTGAAGAGACTGTCTTTTTTCCACCGGATGTTTTTTCCTGCTTTATCAAAGATTAGTTGCCCAAAGAGCCGAGGGTCCATTTCTGGGTTCTCTGTTCTGTTCCATTGGTCTATGTGTCTATTTTTGTGCCAGTACCATGCTGTCTTTGTGATCACAGCTTTGTAGTACAGCTCGAAATCCGGCATTGTGATGCCCCCAGCTTTGTATTTCCTTTTCAGCAGTTCCTTGGCGATTCAGGGCCTTTTCTGGTTCCATACAAATTTAAGGACTATTTGTTCCAGTTCTTTGAAAAATGTCCTCGGTATTTTGATCGGGATGGCACTGAAAGTGTAAATTGCTCTGGGCAGCATGGACATTTTAACTATGCTAATTCTTCCGATCCATGTCAGCTCAGGTCTTGATCTCAGAGTCGTGGGTTCCAGCTCTACATTGGACTCCGTGCTAGGCATGGAGCCTACTTTAAAAAAAATAAATAAATAACAGAGGAATAATAAACAATACTGATAATTGAGTATCACAGAAATTCGTCACATGTAAAAGAAAGGCCGGGACCACAGCAGGAATTTGACTGTTTTTCCTTCTTATGTTTGTATAAACTTGTCAGCTAAGTCAAGGCAGTTTTTAAGTAACAGAAAAATAAGTGGTGTGCTCTGTCTAGTTTTTTAAATGTTGGAGTTCTTTTAAGAGCTGTTCATCTCATTTTTAAAGCCTACTATGCTATGCTAAAAGAGCATTTTTTTCTCTGCATCTCGTTTCCTTCTGAAATCACAGCTGTATCTTTCCTATGCTGCCTCTCTCACTCATTCATTTCACGTATTCATTCATTTAGCAACCATGTGAGTGCTTATTCAGGGTTCTGTGAGTTCACAGGGGGGATAGACATAAACTGGTCATTTTAAAACAACATGGTAGGTGGAGTGATAGAGATATGTCTGAGCAGAAAATGGTTGATTAAGGGTTAGGGAGGGATATCTTGCTGTATTTAAATTCTTAACATATCTTTTGTTTTCATCAGTAATACTTAAAGGCTAAAAAACAATTAAAATCTCTTCTACTTTATATAGTTGTGGTCTATTATTATAAGATTACTGCAGTTGTGGTGATGTCCAGGGCTATTAGGTGGTTTTGTTTGGGATATTTCTCTCTTACTGGTGAGCTGTTAGAGAAGGTAAGGAAAAGGAAATGTAATGTTTCAGCTTGTGGAAAATTCTCTTTTTAATTTCAACACAGACTTCTTTTGCTGGAGAAAAACCTACTCTTGGTGCCGTGTTCCAGCAGAATCCCTTGGTATTGGAGCCAGTGCCTGTGGCTGGGGAAGCCGCTTCCAAGCCAGCCAGCAGCATGAAGCCTGCTTGTCCAGCCAGCACATCTCCCTTAAACTGGCTGGCAGACCTGACTAGCGGGAATGTCAACAAGGAAAACAAGGGTGAGGGTTTCCTGCTTTCCTATGGGTTCCTGAGAACTTTAGTCCATTCTCGGAGGGGTTTGGCGACCTCAGTTGCTATGAGAACTGTGTGATTAGAAGTGTGTGGAATGGAAAGGAGTGGTTCCCTGTAGTCACCAGTGAGACCTGACATAAATGCAAGTAGTTTTAAAATCCAGCCCCAAGGGGCACCTGGGTGGCTCAGTTGGTTAAGGATCCAACTCTTGATCTCAGGGTTGTAAGTTTAAGCCTGTGTTGGACTCCATGCTGAGTATGTGGAGCCTACATTAAAAAAAAAAAAAAAAAAAAAAAAGTGCAGTCCCAAAAGGGAGAACAACTGCTGACAGTAGAACTCTAGGCTGAGTTTGTGTTGGCAAGAAAGGAGTGGGCTGGGACTTGTTTTAATAAACGATTTCTACCTTTCTGTCCTTACCCTGTTTGTTGTTCCTATTTTGTCTAATTGGAATGTTCTGGCTTCAGTTTTATTTTTCTCATCTGTGCTGTTGTCTTAGGATGCTTGATAACAGTATAAAGAATTTAGGCTTTGGAGTCAGATAGTTAAATTAGAATTTAGGCGATTCTGCTTTTTAGTTATAAGAAAGAAAAATTGCAGGTTAATTTCTTTCACTCAAAGATCCTAAACAAAGTTTCAGTACTCTAAATAAAGGAATTCTACAGTATGACCAAGCAGGGCTTCAGAAATGCAGGTGTAGTTTAACATTGAAAATACAGGAGAAAAGTCATGTGACAAGACACAGAAAGTAGTAAAATTCAGTACCTATTCATGATTTTAAAAAATAACTTTTAAATTAGGAACAAAAGGGAACATAATCTAATGAGTTTCTACAATAAAACTGACAGCAAACATCATAATGCTTGATTTTTTTTTTTTTTTGGCTGAATATTTTTTTAACAGTGTGCCTCCTTTCAGGAATGAGAGGATACCTGCCATCACTATTTTATTAAACGTTGTACTGGAAGTCCTGGCTATTGCAGTAAAGCAAACAAACAAAAAAAGAGGTTAGGAAAGAAAGTGATAAAGCTGTTGATATTTTAGACAATCTGATAAATCATGTGAAAAATCTATATCTATATTTAATAAATACATATCTGTCAAGGTTGCTAGTTACAGTGTTAATTTATAAAAATTATATTTTGTATATCAGGAGCAAACAAATAGAAAATGGAAGTTTAAAAAATATCATTTGCACCATATGATTTCACTCATATGTGGATTCTAAAAAAAACAAACGAATAAACAAAAAGTAGAATCAGACTTACGAATGCCAAAGAGGGGTGGGGTGGAGGGATGGGTGAAGGGGAGTGGGAAATCGAGGCTTCCAGTTACAGAATGAATGTGACACGGGAATAAAAGGCACAGCAATAGGGATTACAGTCCATGGTATTGTAGCAGCCTGGTATGGGGACAGATGGGAGCTACCCTTGCAGTGAGCACAGCATAACGAAGAAGTTGAATCGCGATGTTGTACAGCTGAAACTAAAGGAACCTTGTGTGTCACCTATACTGGGGGGAAAACAACAACAACAAAAAAAACATTTAAAAAACCCAATTAGCATAATATCACCTTGAATGTTGGATATTTATTGTTTTAATACCAGTTGGAAATCCTTGTCTAAGTTCTAAAGTAAATGAAAACCAAGTTCCAAAGTAATTCTATTAATAGAAGATAAGTAAGGGATTTGCCTTTCGGAGTGCTTTTCCATCTGGATGTTTTTGGTTTTGTTTCTAGAAAAACAACCAACGATGCCAATCCTAAAGAATGAAATCAAATGCCTTCCACCCCTCCCCCCTTTGAGCAAATCCAGCACAGTCCTCCACACCTTTAACAGCACAATTTTAACACCTGTAAGCAACAACAATTCTGGTTTCCTCCGAAATCTCTTGAATTCCTCTACAGGAAAGGTATACGTTTCTTTTATTGTTTGTATTCCATCTTGTAAAAATGAATAGAGTCAGAACAGGAAGAGACTAGAGAAATTAAAACACAACAGAAAGAAGATATGACTCTTAGGCTTTCTGTCATGGGTACAGAAGGTTTCAGTGCAGCTGGGCTTCACAGGTTATAGTACTGAGCTGGGCCATTTTTTTCTGTTAAACTTTTTCTGCATCTACTTCTGAGAGTCAAGTGGGGGAAAGGAACTTACCTATTTGTCTTAGGGTCCTGGCTTAGATTCTTTTCTGGGTATTTGATACTTATCCTAGCGTTATAGCAATGGGGTTTTTTTTTGATGGTAGGGAATGACCTGTTTACAGACTTGTGTTCTTTCTCAAATTCAGACCGAAAATGGACTGAAAAATACACCAAAAATCCTTGATGACATCTTTGCCTCTTTGGTGCAAAATAAGGCTTCCTCTGATTTATCTAAGAGGCCTCAAGGACTGACTATTAAGCCCAGCATTCTGGGCTTTGACACTCCTCACTACTGGCTGTGTGATAATCGCTTGCTGTGCCTCCAGGATCCCAACAACAAGAGCAACTGGAATGTGTTTAGGGAGTGCTGGAAACAAGGACAGGTAAGAGGGACCTCTGTTCCCCCAGCCCAATTTAGAGCCCCTTTCTCCATTCTTTTGGTAGGCTCCTGACAATCCTGCCCCCCCCCCACCCTTCAGTTGTAAGTGGTATATACCTTATCTGCTCATTTTGTACTTTATTGTTGAGGGTGAATATAATTAAGGCGCTGTAGCTGTGAGTCTTATTTTTTACAGCAGACATTCCTGAGCTCAATTCCAGTGAGGTTTTGATTGCTTCTAAACCAGTCATGTTTGGGTTTTTGATGAATGCTTTTTGGGCACCGTGATTCTTGGGTGACAGATTCTTGGGTGACAGACATCAACAGGAGGGGTACAGGTGAGACTAGGGGGCTGATGGGGCTTGGGGGATTAGACAAAATATAATCAAAGTCGCGTGTCCCTCTTCCCAACTCAAATCCTTACTCTGAAGGGTTTAGGGTGAAGGCAGTTTTCGGTGGGCCAGAGCCATGCGGTGTCCTCTTGGAGTTGGCGTGTGGTCTCCCAGGGGCTTGCATTGTTCAGTCTTACGTTTTGGTTGATGGTTTGAGAGATGCATGGCTTTGTAGACCTGTTCCTCTGCTTCTTGTTTTGCTTTTTGTATTCTGGGTCTTTGGCTTCTCTTCTGGGCCAAATGGAGTCCTCACTAAAGGAACACTGTGTTCTTGGACAAGGCCAGGACTTGGGGAATTGCCAAATAGAGAAATGTATGTATTTAACCAAAACAAAAAAAGTTCCTACGTTTTTTTCAGCCGTGTATACTAATATTTGCTCATGATGACGACGACAGGCTGAATACGATCCATTAGCCATGTTTTGTTTGGATTCCATAATGCTTAGAAAATTCGAACTCCTCAATATTTTAGTTAGGCTGTTTCACCTAAAGATTGGGGTTTCTGGTTTGTTTTGGCAACCACAGGTCCATGTTCCTGCCTGGCCACAGCAGGCTGGAGACCAGTGGCAGCACCCCTTTTGGACAGGACACTCCTACCACCTTTGTCTCCCCTTTACATTCCCTGCCTGGTCCGGAGCCTTGATGTTGGTATTCTGTGAGTAACGGCCTCAGAGTCAGAAGATGGGATCCTTGCTTCTGGAAGCTTACTAATGTAGTTTGAGAGCAAGGAGTACATGAAGATAAGAAGTGCTGCAGGAGCTCAGAGCACTAAGCTGTCACCTCAGGATCTGACACTGCGGACCAGCCACAGAGAAACAAACAAACAGCAGTTTGAAAAAGGGCTGCCATTGTTTGGGGTCAGAGCTGGGGGAGTTCAAACTAAAGTCTTTGTTCTCTTCTTTTAGCCAGTGATGGTGTCAGGAGTGCATCATAAATTGAACACTGACCTTTGGAAACCCGAATCCTTCAGGAAAGAGTTTGGGAACCAGGAAGTCGACCTTGTCAACTGTAGGACCAATGAAATCATCACAGGAGCCACAGTAGGAGACTTCTGGGATGGATTTGAAGATGTTCCAAGTATGTATTAAAGACCTTTTAAGGGAGTTAGGCTGTGAAGGGAGGGCACAGGAGTAGCAGGAGTCTGAAACCCTTCAAGGGCAGCAACAGCATTGTCCGTGATCTTGGAGTTTAAAATTTGTGTCTTATCTCTTCTTCCCCTTTCTTTTTAAAAGTTTATGCTTTCGAACTGAGGCAGCGTTCACTCTGTAGTTCCTTAGAGAGGTGAGGTTTTGGTCATCTGTTCTTCAGGGGGCTCCATGTCTGTCCTGTGACAGAAATTCTGTGCTTTCACTTATGCCCATGGGGAGGGGAGCACAAAGCCAGGGCTTGTGACTCAAGGCTGGTGATTTTGTGTGTGTCTCACCTTCATACATCCTTTTTGCTTTTAAAAAATTTACTGTTTAACAAGATAAGCAGACCCAAAGATACCAGGGAATGTGAATTCATTTAACGTGGGGTATCATGGTCACTGCCTACTGCATCTGGGCTGGGGGCTGTTGAGGCAGTAAGAAGGTTTGTGTGTCTAGTGCTGAGACTTGGCCCTTTCTGTGTATTGGCCAGTCAGGAAACTGTTGCCAGGAACATCAAGTTTGTACTGGACCTTGAGGATTCACATCACCGCAGACACCATCACCAGGCCCCCATCCCCGCTGGAGGGTTTGGCCGGTTCATTCTTCAGACTCTCAGTAATTCAGGTTTACTCATTTATCACTCTCATTTTTTTAAGACACACTTACACCTTTTAATCTATTGCTTCCTTATTCCCTTTTACCCACATTTACAGATTATAGCTCATACTTTTCAACAAACTTTATAACGAAGTTATAGCTGACTTTTTAATACAAGGCATGATGGGGTTTTCCACCAGTAGGTGCTGAGATGGAGTTTCAGACAGAAGATGGGTACTTAGGAGTCAGCCTCTGTGAAACAAAGGAGGAGAAATCAGGACTGAGCAGGAAAAGGAGTCAGCTGCAGTGCAGACTCGAAAGAGCCTTGGCCAGTCCTGCAGGGAGTTCTGAAACAAGTATTGCCCCTTTTTGTCTCAGATTGGGCTGAAGTTGGAAATGTCAGGGCCTTTGTCCCCCTGCCTCCCTCAGTCTCTAGATATTGGTACCCCTGGGAAAGGACCTGAGCTGGCAAGGCAGTGCTGTGCAGCCGAGGCAGACACTGAACACCGTGTCTGGGCAACAGGTCTTTTGAAGCTTTCCAGTTAGGCCTGAGTTCAAATCCTGTCTCTGATATGTCCTTGTTGTGTATAGGAGCTTGGTAACTTAATTTTCCTGGGACTCAAACTTCCTCGTGCCGGCAGATGGTGCGCACAGCTCCGAGTCAACTATAGCTTGCCCATCCTATGCCGATGATTCCGTTGCACGCCCCCCAGCACGCCACCCACACTGACATCCTGCTGGTATTCTGAACATACGCTGTACCCTGTATTTTTCTGTTTTCTCCTGGAGTGTGCACTTACTTAAACTAGGTTATGGGACAGTACTTGGTTGACTACAAAACATTATACAGATGTTAGTCATCAGGAGTACAAGGTCTGAAATCACACCTGGGTTCCGGTCCCAGTTCTGCCACTTATTAGCTGGATGACCTTGGGTATGTCTGTCAGTTTCCTCGTCCCCAAATGGGAATATTAAATGGTGCCTAATCTCATCGGGATATTGGGTTTAGTTGTAAGGATTAAGTGGTTTGAGACACTTGGCTTAGCCTGGAGCTCGGCAAGAAATGAAATAATAGTTGTCATAGCTGTTGATCATAATTATCAACATCTTTTTCGTATTAGAGCTCCCTGGTTCTTGGCTCCTTGCCATTTCCTCCAGTGGGTAATAGTTCCGACTAAACCGTGTGGTGCTGTTGGCTCTAGTTGTCCCTAGACAGAACATCAGGTTGAGCAAAATAAGTCATTTTTATTTCATGGTAGCCTTAGAAAACCTGGCGTACTAAAGATCTGTGGCCTCTTACTGCGAAAGTGCACTGCTGTTCATTAGTTATGGCACTGCTCACTTCTTCCAGAACACTGTACAGAAGAAAGATACTGGATCTGAGACAGCTGTCAAAACACCAACTATGTGTAATGGGCAAAAGGGGGTGGCTGAAATCTCAAAGAATGAGCAGTTTAATAAGCATCTAGAAAAAGATGAGTTGGTAATTTTTATTTTGCTACCCCCATGCTGCCTCCTAGGTACAAATGGGGCAGTTGGCAGGAGGGGAATAGTAAAGAAAGTAATATTTGTGTATTAAATGTATCAGGTTATGAAGATTTTGCAGAGAAAAATTTTATTTGCATTGTTAAGCATAAAATGCTAATTCGCCATTTATTTTGGTCTGTTTCTGAGTTATGAATGTAGCAATTCTATAATTCTGGTTACCTTTCAGACCGCTTGAAAAATGAAAAAGAACCAATGGTGTTGAAGCTTAAGGACTGGCCACCAGGAGAGGATTTTAGAGATATGATGCCTTCCAGGTATGATTATTGGCGGGGAGGATTCTGTCCTTGACTTGGTAGGATAAATTCTTCTTCAGGTGGTGAGAAGAGAGTTTTCTTTTCTTGTTTATTTACTTTTTATTTTTTAAAGAATTTATTTATTTGACAGAGACAGCCAGAGAGAGAGAGGGAACACAAGCAGGGGGAGTGGGAGAGGAAGAAGCAGGCTCCCAGTGGAGGAGCCTGATGTGGGGCTCGATCCCGGAACGCCGGGATCACTCCCTGAGCCGAAGGCAGATGCTTAACGACTGAGCCACCCAGGCGCCCCCAAGAGAAGAGAGTTTTCATAAGGGAAAGATGAATGAAATAGTTTTGCTGGTGCTGATGTTTTATTTCTAGACTATAGTCTTTGGAGATATGTGTTTTAAATGAGATGAAGAGGATACGGACTTTGAGATTTGGCTGACTAATGGAAGCTTCACACATTTCCACTATAGTGCTCTGCCAGAGAAGAGGCCAGATGAGGTGTGCAGCCTCTGGCTTGGAAGCAGTATTGGGATTGGACCTATCAGGGTTCAGTATAATGATACTGCATTAGACAGCAAGACAGCTGAATTGGTAGATCCATTTTTCTGATTTGAGCTTGAACCTTGGAAAGGATCCTTAGAACTGATGAACAGTACATCCCCGAGTGTCACTTCTTATCAGGAAGTTATTGCTCAGATATTTTGTCTGAAATATTCCAGATCATTTTGATAAAGATACATGGTGTGCAAGAAAAGAAAGAAGAAAGAAAGAAGATATCTGTTCATAACTACTATAATTTCTACTCTTAAATATTGTTCAAGGAAAGCTTTCTCCAACTTCACGAGCACAGATATTTTTATTTGTTCCTTTTGGTAAGAAGGAACAAAACCGATCACAACAATGATGGATTAGAACTAAGGCAAGCTTATTTTGCCAATGCTTGGTTCTCTTGTCCTAGGTTTGATGATCTGATGGCCAATATTCCACTGCCCGAGTACACAAGGAGAGATGGCAAACTAAACTTGGCCTCCAGGCTGCCAAACTATTTTGTGAGGCCAGATCTCGGTCCCAAGATGTATAATGCTTACGGTAAGGAAGAAATGGCTGACTTGAAAGAATTATAATGGAAATAGAGCATGTCAAAATGTTTGGAAAATTGCTTTTAGGGGAGGTAGAGATGGAAGACGTCTATAGTGCTAGCACTTCACAAAGCAGTGGGCTTCATTTTTGCATCTCTCCTTTCATTTCTTTTCATGTGTAGGTGTATTTCCTTTCCATAGCTGCAGTTGTAGGGTGTGTGTAATTTTTAATTTTTCTCTTTTTTACGTCTCATGTTCTGTTGTAAAATCTTTGTGTTGCTTAATAGTTTTTAGTGTGATAATTTGTGATGGTTGTATGGTACATCATCAAATTAACCTAATTTTGTTATTAGAAATTAATTCTAATTTTGTTACTCATAAAGTCAGTCTGCTAGCATTCCAGCTGTTTAAACATCTTGCCACACTTAAATACCCCTGTGTTGGGGGTAGAAGTTTGTTACTTAAGTTAGCATTGGAAGCACCCTTTGAACTGGATTTTCATCGTTTAGACATGACTCAGTAAACTATCCAGCACGGAGAATTGCACAGGGTAGAGATTGATGGCCTTGGTTGCCAGAGTCGTCTTTCATCATTATTGCTGTGACCTTGACTAGTTTTCTGTTGGGTCTTTAGTTAGAGCTTGATTATAGTTGGCTATTTTGAAGGAATTGTTTACTGGTCGATTGTTGAATGAAGTTTCTATTGTTTGGATAATTTATTGACTTTGGTTTAGTCTTTTATACTGTTTGGACCCCATTTTTCCAGTCCTTCTAGAAATTCTTTGATTTTATTCCGTCCTCCCATAATTACTCCAAAGTCCAGTCTCAGACCTGAGGGTGGCAGCCCTCCTGAAGAAAGGACAGAGTCCTTTGGCATCTTTGCCGTGTTTTCCAGAAACTGTTGGGGACGAGAGGAGCGAGGGCTTGGATCTCAGCCCCACAGTTCTTCTGTTATGGTGGAGTCAGTCCAGGGATCCACCTGGAATGGGATCAGGGAACATATCAAGAAGGGAGTTTATGTTGGGAAGCTCCGATGGCCTAGACTCCTGAGAGCATTCTGCCAGGGTAGGGTGAGAAATGGTCTGTGGGAGAGAGGACACAGCAGGTGAAGTCCCCCGGCCTATTCCTTTTCAGGTCTCAGTTTAGAGAGCCCTGCACACGCTGTGGGGCTGTAACATGTTCCCCGGCTGAGTTTCCGTCCCTGCAGCCCTTCAGAGCAGCTAGTCGGCTGGGGTCTCAGGGTGTACTCTGCTCCCAGCAGAGATTTACAATGAACTTACGTGACTGAAAGTATTTTTCCACTAAAGTAAATGTTACAGTGTTGCATAGTGATTATCCGTGCTTTGTAGGCCTCCTGAAGCTTTATGGGGTAGAAGTGGTTGGTTACCTGAGAAGTTTCAGAATAAGTTGTCTGCTTGGTTTAAAGAGCTTGGCAGCATAGACACCAACAGATAGATGGCAGTGTTACTCTGTACAAGCTTTACCTCGGACAGAATTGTTCCCATCCAGAGTCAGCAGGTAGGGATTGAAAAGAATGAAAATGTGTTCATTTTCAAACACCTTACACCTTATAAACAGTAAAGCACGATCATTTTCAAAGGTTGGATGATTGATTGAGCTGGGACTCCTCAGTCAGAGTAGGGTGAAAGGCTCTTTGGAGAGAGAGAACATCTTTCTATCCCCCAGTACCACCACCAGTGTTACCCATGGCGGCCGGGACTTCAGGACAGCGGCAGGGATGGTGACCTGCTCAGGACATTCAAGGGGCAGTCAGTAGCAGGTCTGGGACTAGGACGTTGGGTCTTCTGATTTCCAGGCTAGTTCTGCTCCCCCCACCTCCCCAGCCCCAGTGCTGTCACCCAGCAGCCCCCCTTGTGTCAGCTCGTGTGCTCTTCATAACCATCCACGGTGTTATGTTCCAGGATTTTCTGTATTCTGGGAATCCTTTCCCAGGGACCTTCATGTTTTTATAATCTTGGTTCCATTGGGGTCCAGGCTCTCTCCGTTCAGAGACTCCTTTATCAGCGTGCAGTTGCCCGTGGCTGCCTGTGGATGAGCGTTGGGCGGGTAGCTGGTAGGTGTCATTTCCTTCCTCATTTGGCACAACTCTTTTCCTGCATTTGGCACTGGCCAGAGAGCAGGCAGCCTGACAAAGCTGAGACCTGTTTGCCCTTCCTCCCTTTTCTCCCATCTCATGCCCGCGCTTCCTCCTGCGGGGTTAGCTGCCGTCCTGCCGTTTGTGTTTACCGTGCCCGTACGTCTGTAACGCTACCGTATGTGTTTATATTCCCGCAGGATAGTCCTTCAGTTTTAAGCTGTGTTTGAGCTTTATATAAATAGAATCAGACTTTTGGATAATCATCTGTGCTATCATTTATTACTGTCCATTTCATTCATTTTCCTTCTATTAATTGTTTCTCCTTCTTAAATTTTAACTTTTTTACTTTTCATTACAGAAAAATTTTCCAAATGCACTCGGAACTTGAGTCTAATACAGTGACTCCCCATATACTTGCTCCCCAGTTACAGCAGCTATCAATTTTTTATCACGAATGTTTCATTGTTTCCTCCCGTTCTGTTTTTTCTTTACCATTTTAAAGCAAATCTCCTGTGATACATCTTCTTTAAAGCATATCCTTTGATTTTTGCCTAAATACTTAATGTTCAGCCCTCTCCTAGGGCTGATATTTCAGCTAAATGGAAAGAAAGGAAATCACTGTAGTACAGGGCTCTTCGGGCTACCGTGCCAGTTGAAGTTATGGGGTGCCTTCGCCTGTGTCAGGCTGCTCCTGAAACTGCAAGGCTCTGGCAAGCCGGAGGGAAGTCCCTTGGCCGCCTCCACACAAAACAGAGCTGTTTCAGGGGCTGGTGGGTTAGCAGACAGCCTTTGCTTGTCCCCTACGAGCCATGCTTCTCTCTGCTGCCCGTTCAAGGGTCTTCATGTCAGGGCGGGCCGTCCACAGTGACCACAGGGCTCGGTGAGCCTCAGGATGACTACCGGGCAAGGCGAGTCTTTTCCTGGGGCTAAGAGATGAAAGTTTCAGACTATGAGCACCAACCAGGACTTCATGCTGTGGCTCACTATCCCCCTCCCCACTTTTTTTTTTTTTTAAACTGTTGAAGGAACCAAGGAACGTGTTGGGCAGTGTTCTCTCTCATTCTGAGTGTACAGCCATTTGAGGTCCCAGCTTTATGTGTATGTGAGGGGGCTTTCTATTAGACTCCCCATCTTGAGGGGGCCTGGGCCTTATGTTTTGCCCCAGAGTACTCTAGGCTGCGACAACCAAAGCTTGAGAACTGGTTGAGCACATGTCCTTTTGGCACATTTCAGCTTTAGAGCCACTTTCCCATTCCTGAGTCCTGCTTTCTAGTTTTTTGGCTTATGAGTATTTCTTCTTCTCTCGCCAGCACATTAATTCATTAGAAATTTTTTTTTTTCAATAATTTCATCTAGGATTTTTAGTTCTTCACAGGCGGTCTATCAGGGACCTACTTTGCCTGTCATCAGAAACAAGTCCTAGTATTAGGACTTAATTTTTTATTTTTATAATTAAATATTTGATGAGATTTTTTTCTTTCAAAGTTGAAAGGTTAACTTAATATTAAATAGTGTTTTCTTACTTTTACATGATTTAAATGAGGAAGCTTTTAAATTTTGTGACCAGGTATCTCGCAGGGAGTGAGAGAGAGAGTGGCAGCCTTCAACATCTCTGTAAATTTAAGGTGTTTTCTGTTGGCAGGATTGATTACTCCAGAGGACAGGAAATACGGGACAACAAATCTTCACTTAGATGTGTCTGATGCAGCTAATGTCATGGTGTATGTGGGAATTCCCAAAGGACAGTGCGACCAAGAAGAAGGTAGGGTGCTAAGCATAGAAGTGAGGCTTACTCTCTGAGCTGGAGACTGTGGTCTGATATTTGCTTTCTCTTGCTCCAGAAGTCCTTAAAACCATCCAAGATGGAGATTCTGATGAACTCACAATAAAGCGGTTTATTGAAGGAAAAGAGAAGCCAGGAGCCCTCTGGCACATATATGCTGCAAAGGACACGGAGAAAATACGAGAATTCCTTAAAAAGGTGTGCTTTCTATCCTGTGGCTTGTGGAGAGAGGCATGGAGAATAGCACTATTAGAAATTACTCCACGTCAAGAACTTACTGGCTACTGGGCAGTAATCATAACCTCAAAAGTTTAATCTCTGCGTGTCAGATTGACTAGGCTGAAGCCCATTGCTGAGGAACAGAGATTTCTAAATGATCAGGCTCACGCCTCTGAAAAGAGGAGGCCTTGTCTTATGTCTGTGTTTTACATTATAGTGCATTTGGAGATTTTTGTGCTCTCCCTTCAGGTTCGTTCCTCTGATCGTTTGCATTTATTTGTTTTTATTGCCTTAAAAATCTAAGTACTGCAGAAGCTCATGTGTAATTCCTTGGCCCTTGATACCTGTGTTCTGAGTGAGTTACTTAGGTCCATGTGGGTTTTGTCCACCCTCATTTAGTAGCAGGTCAGGAAAGCCTCAGGCATTACTCGTGGCCATTAGCTTGCAAGGGGCCATTGGAAAGGGGTACAGGGGCTTTTTAAGATTCCAGGTTTCCAGTAATTGTCAAGTTGTTCAGCAAGGGCTGTGTGTGGAAGTTCTAGGCAACTGGAAAGAGGGGTGTGTTCGGTTTTTATCAGCCACGTATCTGTGGCTGGTACTCTTCAGTTGTTCATGAGGGTTGGATGTGAACACGAACACCCCTAGCCTTGATCTGCCACGTAGATCCTTAACCAGCATTGGTTTGAATCAAGCTGTTTCTGACTTAGGATCATTTCACTCTTCCAAAACCTGCTGGGTGCTATATTGTTCCTTTGATAGTGTCTCCCTGAGTCTGTGAGTCTGTGCTGCCAAATATTGAGTCTGGAATAAACAGATTTGATCTATAGCTGTCTTTGGGACTCCTCTGTAACTCGGATTGTTAAATGAATATAGATTTTTAATAACTGCAGTACAGCAAGTCTATATCTAAGGAACTCGAGCCAACTTATGTTCAAAAGTCTAGACCAAAATATTGTCCAAACCTAGTATTTAGAAGAATATGCAGACTGCCAGTCAGAGATTATTGGAAACGACAGAAGGAAAACCACATTTTCTTTCAGTCTTCTCTTGGTTCTTTCAGTTAATGTCTTTGAGTATTACTTGTCTCTTTCTGCCAGTGGGGTACCTGTTAAGAAAGGCCTGACAGCTGACTGCCCACACTATTATTCAGGGGCTGGGGGTGGGTGGCGGGGGAATGCCCTCATTGTGCCTCAGTGTGTTGCTCAGTTTCATCATCTTTCAAATGTGTTCCAGGTCTCAGAAGAGCAGGGTCAAGAAAACCCAGCAGACCATGATCCCATTCATGATCAGAGCTGGTATTTAGACCGATCACTAAGAAAGCGTCTTCATCAAGAGTATGGAGTTCAAGGCTGGGCTATTGTACAGTTTCTTGGGGATGTGGTATTTATCCCAGCAGGAGCTCCACATCAGGCAAGAAACATTACTTTATTCTTTATTCTCTTTACACTAAGAACTTTTGCATATGTGCTACTGATATAACTTGTGCTTTCCAGGTTCATAACTTATATAGCTGTATTAAAGTGGCTGAAGATTTTGTTTCTCCAGAGCATGTTAAACACTGTTTCTGGCTTACTCAGGAATTCCGTTATCTGTCACAGACTCATACCAATCATGAAGATAAATTACAGGTAAAAATAGCACTGATTCTTGGCATTCTCTGTCTCTGGCTTCATGGCCCATTACTGAACTAAATAGAGTCAGTGAGCGTGGCCATGTCACACTTGGTACAGTGAGTTGATGAACTGGCTTCATGTGTAGTTTCACTGTCTGCTTAAGCCAAGGAGGAATGAACATGGAGTAAGTCTCACCTTGGTTTGTTACTGTTTAGATTCTAAAGGACTATGACCCAAGAGAAAGACTTTAATATTAAAAATGAATAGATCTTTGAGGGGCCTGGGTGGTGCAGTTGGTTGAGTGTCCAACTCTTGGTTTCAGTTCAGGTTGTGGTCTCAGGGTCATGAGATTGAGTCCCACGTTGGGCTCCACACTGAGCGCAGAGTCTGCTTTGGGATTCTCTCTCTCCCTCCCTCTCCCTATCCGGCTTTTGCTTGGGTGCGTGTGTGCTCTCTTTCTCTCTCTCCCTCAAATAAATAAATAAATCTTAAAAAAAAAAAAAGAAGAAGAAAGAAAGAAAATAAACAGATTTGACTTCTGATACTGACTCAACTGCCAGACATTGGTCTTGAACAAAGACTTTAAGTGCTGTGTTCTCATCCTTGAGTAGAGCAGAACAGAATCTCTGGGATCCAAAGAGGATCTCAGAGAGTGGGTTTAAAGATGCTTTCAGTACTGAATTAAGTAACGTAGTTTCATATTTGGAAACCTAGGGGAACATAAAAGTTGTGGAAAATTGTGCTTGGGGCTTACCTCTCCCTATACTCACCAGGCTCAGGGTCATGGGACATCAACATCTACGGAAGAGGGGAAAGGAGGCATGAGTTTCAAATGTGTATGAAATACTGGCCTAAAGGAGTCTAGGGGCCTTTTAAGTACTGACATTTTGAATACCAAATTTTAACTTTAGGGAGAATGGTAGTAAAGTTGGCAGGGGAAATGTTTAGTCTTAGTGACAGATTTTAGATTTAGTGGTAAACTGACCATAATTCTCTCATTCTTTTAGGTGAAGAATGTTATCTACCATGCAGTGAAAGACGCAGTTGCTATGCTGAAAGCCAGTGAGTCCAGTTTTGGCAAACCCTAGGGGTCCCGGAGACGCCTTAACCCCTGTACATTGGAAGCGAATTACTGGCAGCTGTTGAAACTCTTCAGGCAGGATTCCTGTGGACTCTGAGATTCATGTTACCTCATCTTCTTTTTTAAACTGTACCCAACTGGTAAGGGTACTCTGTCTAATGTATATTTCTAGTGTTTACACACACTAAATGTGTATATGTAGGAACTATTTACAGAACATGCATCCTTAAACTGTGACTCTTCACCTAGTGCAGAACTTCTACCATGCTGTAAAAACAGAACCTCGTATCAGCCCTGGAACAATACCTGCAGTTATCCCCCGCTGCTGGGTGGGACAGCTTAGTCAGAGTGGGTTTGTAACTAGTAGGAATCACTGCGCAGTTTACTTGGTTGTATTTTGTTTTGTGTCTGTCTGAGTACCCTCTCCCTCACCCTGTAGGGTTCAGATGAGCGACGGAGGAAGTGACAGCTAGCGATGCGGTTCCTGCTGTGTTGCATTAGGACTGGCGTCATATAGCAGAAATCAACTACTGTACAATTCTTGGGTTTAACCATCTTTATTTAGTTCAATGGAGTTTTAATTTAAATGAAGCTTTGCTAATTTTAAGTGTTAAGCATTTTGCATTAAAGTATTCATATAATATTTTGACTCCACTCATTGGCATTGTTATCCTCTGGTTGTAGGTTCAGCACACTGTTCTCAGATGTTACAAGTGTAAGAGTTTTGCTCCAGGAGCTCGTCTTAAAAGCAAAGAAATTAGATGCTTTAATGATTTGTGATTATTATAATGCTAATAACATGGAAATAAGTTTCTTCCCAGCCAACTGGAAACCTTGTCACAGAACTTCTGCAAAGAAACACCACCAATTAGCTAAATTCGGAGTGGAAGTTAACAAAAAAAATCCAAATAGTGACTGGCTAAATGGATCTGGAAAGGTATTTCAGAGATGGAAATACATTGTCTTTCTTCTGGCCTTTAATAAAGTAAGAATTTATAAAGGAAAAGGAAGTTATTAGAAGTTTTCGAACAGTAGTATCTGAAACAGTCCTTTCTGATGGAAGAAATTCATCAAGAAGCCACCTTTCTATATCTCCCTGATTGTCTTAGACAGCTATAGTTATACTAAATAAAAGGAATGAAATTGAAATCAAGTAGTAGAGACAAGGCCTAGAGCCTGGGTTTTCTCTTATGCGCTCAGAGTAGGAGGTTGAAGATCCCTGCCTAATGCCAGCCCTCTGTTCAAGCCAAAACCTGTCATGGATGAACTTTGAAAAACAAATTTCCTGGAAAAAATAGAAGTATCTGCCCATATCAGTGGGAAACCTCTTCCCTGGGAATTTATCAGGAGCTCCTTGATACAGGTTTGGCTCTCGAATTGGCATTGCTACTTAGAAAATCTCCCTCAGCTGAACAGGAAAACTTGGATCCTCTGTAGAGGAAACCAGCTTCAAGCCAGGCCTCAAGGGAGTGACAGTTCCAAGACTGTTATTCACAATCAAATACATTGTAACAACAAATATGAAAACTGAAAACTACCATGAACAAGAGTCAGCAAGAACTTCAGATGCCACATTAAACCTCTGCCAAACCTGCAGAGGCTTACAGACTGACATGAGCCAGTATTATTTTATATTCTGAAATGTTTACTCTGTTAAATGAGAGTATAGGAATATGATGGAAGAATGGGATTTCCGGAAATGACCAGATTTGGAAAGAAGCTAAATAGAATTTATAGAAGTGAAACATGTTTAAAATTAGAAACTTAGCAGATGAGTTAAACAACAAAAAAAGTTTCTTTTATAAACTGGGGGATTGGTAAAACTACAGACTACAGCATCGAGCAACTGGATTCTCTAAAGAGGTGTTAACTGATAAGCTGGACACCAAAAAATACAGATCAGGTAACCCAGGACTAACAGCCGAGAGGATGGAGGGAGAGGGATGCTGTTCAGAGACAGTTTCCCAGTACTCATGAAGTCAAGAGATGGGAGAAGCCCACCCAAATCAAGCAAGGTAAACAAAAAATCCACATATAATCATAAAAGAACATTCAAGTAGGTTCTTAAAAGCAGCCAGAGTGGGGAAAACATGACCCTCCAAGAAGTGACAGACTAACAGGTGACTTCCCCATGGCAACAGAGGTCAGAGGAGAGTGAACGCTGTTCTCTCTGTGCTGAAGACCAGAGCCTGAAACAGCAATGCAGACACAGCCAATTTCTTTCCCTGTTCTTTATGGAAACTTTCAGACAAAAAAACAGTTTGTTTTCAGGCCCTCACTGAAGGAACTTTAAGGATATCCTTAGGAAAGAAAACCCACAGCATGTAAGAAAAAAATGGAGGACAAGGGAAATTACAAACTCCTGGATACATTTAAACAATAATAGCATTAGACAATATTTTTAGAAGTCAGGATAATTTTTCTTAAAAAGTTAAACAGAATTATGATCCAGCAACTCCACTCCTAGGTTTACTCAAAAGGATTGAAAGCAAGGATTCAGATGCCTGTACACATATGTCCATAGCAGCATTATTCACAAGAGCCAAAAGGTGGAAACAACCCAAGAGTCCATCACAGATGAAGGGATAAACGAGCTGTGGCATATACCTACAATGGTGCATTTTTCGGTCTTAAAAACGAAGGAAATTCTGGCACATGCTACAACATGGATGAATAAGCCAGACCCAAAAGGAAAAGTACATGATTCCACTTAGAATCATATTCTTAGAATAGTCCAATTTCATAGAGACGAAGTAGAACGGTGTTGCCGGGGCTAGGAGGAAGGGGTAATGGATACGGAGTGTCTGTATCGGCCTGGGAGGGTGAAGTTCTGGAGAGGGATGGTGGTGATGGATGCGCAACATTGTAAATGTACTTACTACCACTGAATTGTACACTTAAAAATGGTTAAAATGCTCAATTTTTTATTGTGTATATTTTACCAAAATAAAAACTCCCAAGTAGGGAA
>NW_024426774.1:37734081-37810021 GCF_017311325.1 Ursus maritimus | reverse complement strand
GGAGTTGAATGAGAAAATGACATTCTTGTTTTTTAAACACTGATTAGAAAGGCGCTAAAGAACAAGTGGGACTTTTCTGAATACTCCAAATGCAAGATAAAGATGATCTGACTGTAATAAAAGACCGTATGCTGCTTATGAAAGATAACGGTTGGCTGTAGGTTAAAAGTATAGAAAAAAATGATACCATGTAAACGCTAGTCACGTGAAAGTAAGTATGGCTGTATTGATACCAATTTTAAGATTTTAAGATGAGTATTACCAGAGAGAAGGTGTTTTTTGTTTGGTTTTTAGGAAAAGAAATTTTTTTTAAGAAATTTTTTGTATTTGCTTATAGCTGACACAATGTTACATCAGTTTCAGGTGTACAGCATGATGATTGGACAACTGTATACATTGTGTATATGCTCACCACAAGTGTAGCTGCCATCTGTCACCAGACAGTGCCATTACAGTATCATCGAGTACATTCTCTATGGTTACCTTTTATTCCTGTGACGTAATCATTCTATAGCTTGGAAGCCTGTATCTCCCCCTGCCCTTCACCCATTTTGCCCATCCCCCACCTCCCTCTCCTCTCATGAGGATCATGAGTTTATTCTCTATTTATAGGTCTGGTTCTCCTTTTTTGCTTTATACATTTGTTTTTTAGATGCCACATATGTTTGAAGTCGTAAGGTGTTTGTCTTGAGAGAAAGTTTTAGCAGTCATAGAAGGGTCAACTCAGTGGGAAGAGACAATAATCCTATTGGGTACACGTCTAATAGCAGAGCTTCAAAATAAAATGAAGGAAAATTTGACAGAATTAAAGGGGCAGAGAAATTCACAATTATAGTTGATTCTGCCTTTCTGTAGTTGCTACAATGAGCCGATGTAAAACCAGTCTAAGTACAAAATAATTGAACCTATCAACCAAATCAACATTAATTAGAACACTAAAGCCAGTGTTGTAAATAACATTTCTTTCAAGTGCATGTTGGTTGTTCACCCAGGAAGACCATACACTGTAAGTACATTTCAGAGGATTATATACAAACGGAGGGCTTCAGAGGGGAGGGGGGTGGGGGAATGGGATAGGCTGGTGATGGGTAGTAAGGAGGGCACGTATTGCATGGTGCACTGGGTGTTATACGCAACTAATGAATCATCAAACTTTACATCAAAAAAATAAAAATTTATAAAAGCAAATTTCATGCCACAAAAAAAAGATTATATAAATTGGAATTGTATAGATAGTATGTTCTTGATGTGATGATAGTGGAATTTAAAAATCAGTAAAAAGATAACTGCAAAATTCCCAAATGCTGAGAAAACAGGCAGCATACTTCTAAGTAACCCATTGATCAAAGAAGAAATCAGAATGGAAATCAAATATTTAGAACCGAATAATAAAGATACAACACATCAAAAATAGTGGGATTCAGTCATGACAGTGCTTAGAGAGGAAAGTGTAGTTTTCAATGTATATATTAGAAGAAGAAGACTTAAATTACACATAAGTAATATATTTTGGATATTTTTGCATCTTTGTTAATGGGTATTGGTCTAAAATTTTGAAATGTCCTTGTAATGTCAGGTTATGATATCAAAGTTATGACAACCTAAAGCAAGTTGGGAAATGTTTTCATCTACTCTCTGAAAATAATACATCCAGTTAGCCCTTGAACAACAACAGCCTTTGAACTCCACACGCCACTGTTTTTTCATTTGTTACCATAAAGTATACACAAATCTATTATGAAAAGTTAAAATTTAATAAAACTGAGGCACATTAACACAGGCTGTACATGCTGCCATTCCCAGTCAGGAAAACATAAAGGTGCGATATGAAATAACTGCGTAAAATTAGTTGTATATATTGTACTATAATAATTTCATAACGGCCACCTCTTGCTGTTGAGGTGAGCTCACTCAAAACACCATGTGACGCTAGTCATCTCTGCATGAGCAGTTCATGTCTTCAGTAAATTGCATATTGTATCACGAAGTGCTCTCTGGGAGATGTCATGTATTTTTGTGTTTAGTGCAATGCCATAAACAGTAGCACCAGGGACCCATATGAAGTGCCACTAATGATGCTGGAGGTGCTCCCAAGAAGCAAAGTCATGCCATTACAAGAACAAGTTGAATTGCTTGATATGTACTGTAAATGGAGATCTGCTGCCGCAGTTGCCCACCATTTCAAGATAAACAAATCAAGCTCAGGGAGTGTTGTTAAGAAGAGAAAGAAAAGAAATTCATCTACACCAGCAGGTGCAAAACATTTTGTGAAATACCTTTTTAGCTTATTGAAGGTAGGCATTCTATGTGGGTGCAGGATTGCTATAAGAAAGGCTACCTAGAGACTAATACTCTTGGGCACCAACTTAAGGCAAAGGAAGGCAAAGGACCTAAAGCTGGAGACTATAGTGCCAACAAAGGATGGTTTGATAGTTTTTGAAAGGTTTGGCTTTAAAAATGTCAAGATAACAAAAGCAGTTTCTACTGACCAGGAGGCAGTAGAGGAGTTCCCATGAGCCATTAAGAAAATCATGAGAAAGGATATCTGCCTGAGTGGGTTTTTAGTGTAGACCAACGGCACTATTCTGGGGGGAAAAGTCACAAAGGACATTTATTAGGAAGAGAAGCAAGTTCCGGGATTTAAGGCAGGAAGGGATAGGCTAACTACTGTTACGTGCAAATGCGGTTGGATTTCTGATCAGGACTGCCCTTATCTTTAAAGCTCCTAACATCCAAGCTTTGAAGGGAAAAGATCTGTGTTTTCGAGTTCTTTTGATACTGGGCAGTGCCCCTGGCCTCTCAGAACTCTGAGTTTAACACAGAAGGCAGTGAAATGTCTACTTGCCCCACCCCCCAAACACAACGTCTCTAACTCAGCCTCTGGATCAGGGATATAAATCAGTATAAAGACATTTATGTCTCATTACACGTGGCACTCTATGGAAAGGATTGTCAGTGCTATGGAAGAGCACCCTCATCGAACATAAAGTCTGGAAGGATTACACCATTGAAGATAACCATCGTTTTTAACAGAAAAAGCTGTGAAAGCCATCAAGCCCAAAATAATAAATTCTCGCTGGAGTAAACTGTTCAGATGTTGTAAATGACTTAATGGGATTTATGACAGCCAATCAAGGAAATTATGAAAGATTGTGAATATGGCAAACACGGTAGAGGTTGAAAGGTGTCAAGGTATGGATGTTGGAGAAATTCAAGAGCTAATAGACTTTAGAGAAATTATTGAAGACTTAATAGGAATTAATAGTGTTAGACATTGAGGAAAAAGATGCAAAGCAATGTGAGAAAACAAATTGACATTAGACAATTTCACAGAAGGGTTCCGATTATTGGAGACTAATTTTGACTTCTTTTATGACATGGACCCTTTGATGATACAGGCACTGGAACTAACGCAAATGGGGGAAGGAGTGATTGGTACCAAATAGAAACACTTAGAGAAATGAAATAAATTAGACATTATGATGTATATTCACAAAGTCATTCTGAGTGTGCCTGCCTCTCCTGCCTCCCCTTCCACCTCTTCTACCTCTGCCATCCGCGACAGCAAGAGCAACTCCTCCTCCTCCTCCTCAGACGACTCAAAGATGAGAATGAAGACATTTATGCCGATCCACTTCACTTAGTCAATAGTAAGTAATCATGCCACACAGTTAATACGCTTATCTGTTGTATATGAATGTGTCTGAGAATATGACGACCACATGGCAAGAATGGCATGAGGCATTCTTAGGCATCAAATATGCATTGCATAGAATGTCATGTGTAAGACTTGTATGTAAGTGGACAGCCTATCCTTACATAGGCATAAGGTGAGTGATATTTAACATAAAATTAATGTGTTAAGTTTTTTTTTTTACTGTTCTATAACTACTTTCGAAGACTTACATTACTGTATAGTATGCCTATAATTTGAGAAACTGTCTATCAGCCCATCATCACAGGTAAGTGATTTTAATGTAACGTTCCCAATACTATGAATATGATTGTAATACTGTATGTCATGAAAATTTTACAGTGACTCATTCATTAGTGCATAGGCTAGGGTATTGTGAAGCTGAAGCGTTTCTATCAATTACACTAGGCTACCGTAAAGCAATCCTATCACTGCTTCATTATCAATGCCCGAATTGTTATACTTGTAAATATATATGAATTTTTTTCACATCTTTTCATTTTTTATATCTAAAGTTAGTAATTTGTCTAACATTCACAGTGTTTTGTATGATATAAAATAATAACTGATGTAGGTGCTGACAAATGATCCATCTTGTAAACAGATGACAAGTTTACAGTATTGATAGATACTGTACAGTACTGTGTGTTTTCTCTTAATTTTCTTGACCTTTTCTTTTCTCTGACTTTAAGAATATAGTATATAATACATATACAAAATATGTATTAATCAACTACATTATCATAAGGCTTCTATTCTGGTCAACAGTAAGCTACTAAGTTTTTGGAGAATCAAAGGTATATGCAGATTTTTGACTGGGAGGTCAGCGCTTCTAATCTCTGTGTTGTACAAAGGTCAACTGTACTGGTAATATTTCTTTCTTGAATATTTAGTAGAAGCACTTCATTAGTGAAAAAACAGGCTAGGAAGACTTTTAACTATGGATTCAATTTAACAGATCTAGGACTATTCAGGTTTCATATTTTAAACTTTTTATACTTTTAGTGTTTTCTCTTTATTTTAGCTATTGGTTTGTCATATATGGCCTTTATTGTGTTGAGGTATGTTCTCCCTGTACGCACTTGGTTGAGAGTTTTTATCCTAAATAGATGAATATTATCACGTGCTTTTTCTGCATCTATTGACATGATCATCTGATTTTTAAGTTTCATTTTGTTAATGTGGTGTATCGCGTTGATTTGCAGAGATATGATCCTGTTAATGTACTGCTGAATTCGGTTTGCTAATACTTAAGATTTCATTTGTTTATGTGAGAGAGAGCAAGCACAAGCAGGGGGAGTGGCAGAGGGAGAGGGAGAAGCAGGCTCCCCACCAACCAGGGAGCCTGACATGGGGCTCAATCCCAGGACCCTGGGATCATGACCTGACCTGAAGGCAGATGCTTAACCAACTGAGCGCTAATGGTTTGCTAATATTTTATTGAGATGTTTGCATCTATGTTCATCAGGGATATTGGCCTGTAGTTTTCTGTGGTGTCTTGTCTGCCTTTGATAACAGTGTAGTGATGGCCTTGTAAGATAAGTTTGGAAGTGTTCCTCCTCTTCTGTTTTTTTGGAAGAGTTTGGAAAGGATAGAGTTTCCAAAGGATAATCCTTTGAAAAGGATTATTACTTCTTCTTTGACTATTTGGTAGAATTCACCAGGGAAGCCATCTGGTCCTGGACTTGCTGTTGTTGGGAGGTTTTTGATCGCTAAGTTAAGGTCCTTAACTAGTACTCAGTCTGTTTAGATTTCTTGACATCTATTTCTCCATGATTCAGTCTTGGTAGGTTGTATGTTTCTAGGAATTTATCCATTCCTTCTAGGTTGTACAGTTTGTTGGCGAGTAGTTGTTCCTAGTAGTCTCTTATGATCCTTTGTATTTCTGTGGTATCAGTTGTAACATTTGCTCTTTTATTTTGGATTTTTGTTTATTTGAGTCTTCTCTTCTTGGTGAGTCTAGCTAAAGGTTTATCAATTTTGTCTTTTGAAAGAGCCAGCTGTTAGTTTCATTGATTTTGTTCTGTTGTCTTTTAAGTCTCTATTTCATTGATTTCCACTCATCTTTGTTCTTTGCTTCCTTCTGTTAACTTTGGGCTTTATTTGTCGTTCTTTTCTAGTTCCTTAAAGTATGAAGGTGTGAGGTTAGGTTGTTTGGGATTTTTCTTGCTTCTTGACGTAGGCATTCATTGCCATGACCTTCCCTCTTAGAACTGCTTTCGCTGCGTCCCATAAGGTCTGGTATGTTAATTTATTTCCATTTTCATTTGTCTCCGGTATATTTTGATTTCTCTTTTGATTTCTTCTTCCACGTACTCTTTGTTCATAGCATGTTGTTTAATCTCCACGTATTTGTGAATTTTCTAGTTTTTTTCTTGCAGTCGATTTCTAGTTCCATACCATTGTCACTGAAAAAGCAGCTTGTGATTTCAATCATCTTAAATTTATTAAGCCTTATCCTGTGGCCTGACATATGATCTATTCTGGACAGGTTCCATGTGCACTGAGAAGAATGTGTATTCTGTTGCTTTTGGATGGAAAGTTTCTGGTATGTATCTATTAAGTCCATCTGGTCTAATGTGTTGTTGAACACTGATGTGTTTCTTACTGATTTTTTGTCTGGATGAGCTATCCATTGGTGTAAGTTGGGTATTAAGGTCCCTTTCTACTATTGTATTGCTGTCTATTTCTCTCTTGAGATCTGTTAATACTTGCTTTATATATTTAGGTGCTCCTGTGTTGAGTGCATAAATATTTATGAATGTATATCCTCTTATTGGATTGACCCCTTTATCAATATCTAATGCCCTTTTTGTCTTTTACTACAATATTTTTATTGTATATGTTAATTATAATTATATATATCTATGTGTGTACTACATATAAATATATTTAAAGGGTAATATCATGTGGAGTTTATCCCAAGAGTGCAAGACTAGTTTAATGTTTGAAAGTCAGTGCATTATCAGAAGAAAGAGGAAAAACTGTATTGTCAGATCAGAAAAAGCTTTTGATAAAATTCAGCCTTTTTTGATAAAAATTCTCAGTAAACTAGATATGATAAAGGGCATTTATTAAAGACCACAGCTAAATGATACATAATGATAAAATATTTTGTACTTTCTCCCAAGGGCAGGGATAAATCAGTTCTATGTTCTTATTCTAACCATATGTACTCAGTATTAAACTAGAGCTCCTAATCAGCTCAATGAGGGAAGAAAAATATTTGAAAGTAAGAAGTAAAATTGTCTTTATTCACAGATAGCATGACTATGTACACAAAAAAATCCAAAAGAAACTATAAACTACAATAAATTAATTTAGTTAGGTCATAATAACAATTAAAAATCAGTTGTATTTCTAAATATTAACAATAAACAAGTTTAAAGTGAAATTTCCAAATGATATTTACAATAGCAAAAGAAAAGTAAAATTCCTCAGAAGGAATAATAATGAAAGATATGCAAGACTTTTACACTGAAGACTAAGTACAACTAAAATTAGAGACTTACATAGAAGGAAAAGTGTACCATGTTCCTGGGTTAGAAGACTCAATATTGTTCAGATGTCAGTTTCCCCCAACATTGTTAGAAGACAACGCTTTCTGGTTCTCTCATGTTTCTGCATACACTGTGAGTGAGGCACTGACTGCCCTTTGTTTGGACTATCTTCTCAAAGCTGTTTGATAGTAAGCAGCTTTATAAGAGATACTGCATCCCTCTGGAAGAAAAGTGCCCAGTGCCCATTATAAAAGATTTGGATTCCCTAAGCTCAGTATCCCTCTCCTATAATAAACCTCTGTATAAGGAGGTATTATCTGGCTCTCTTGACATCACTGTCAAGTGACAGGGAATTGGGACTTGCACTGACAAAAAAAAAAAAAAAAAAAATTACTGAGTCTCAAATCCTTTACTAGCATCCATAAAAATGTGGCAGGCTAACTTGTTGGTGTGTACATAGGGTAAGATGCTTGTAGAATGCAGCTGAATAATTACACAAAGAAAATATGTTGCTTTAAAAGCACTTACTAGAAAACAAAAAGGACAATAAAAAAGTTAAACATTTAACTCAATAAACTAGAAAAATAAGGTAATCTCACAGTACACAAAAGGAAGAGGTTAATACAAGCAGAAGTTAAGAAATAGACTGATTGACAAAATTCAAGCTGAATTTGAAAAAAAATAGTAAAATAGACAAACTTCTGGCAAGACCGATGAAGAAAAAGTATAAGTGAACAATATTAAGAGTGAAAATGAAAATATAGCTACAAATATGGCAGAGATTTTAAAAATCTTAAGTGAGCTATTGTTAATATTTTAATTTTAAACAAATGAAATAGTATTGTAGAAAATTTACCAAAATTGACTCTGAAAATCTGAATAAATAGCATTAAAATAACTGAATTGTTAATTAAAAATTTTGCACCATCCATATGCCCAAAAGGGAGCAGGATAAAACAAGTGAGTTTGTACCAAGCTTAGAAAACAATCCTTATGGGGCGCCTGGGTAGCGCAGTCGTTAAAGCGTCTGCCTTCGGCTCAGGGCGTGATCCCGGCGTTCCGGGATCGAGTCCCACATCGGGCTCCTCCGCTGGGAGCCTGCTTCTTCCTCTCTCACTCCCCTGCTGTGTTCCCGCTCTCGCTGGCTGTCTCTCTGTCACATAAATAAATAAAATCTTTAAAAAAAAAAAAAAAAAGAAAACAATCCTTACTTTATGCAAAATAGCCTAGAGGATAGGAAACAGAGAAGAATGACTACTTCGGGGGTTTGTAAGGCTAGTACACTTGATACCAAAATCTGACAAGAGTAATAGAAGGAAATTACAGGCCAATATTACTTTAAACATACTGACAAAAATCCTAGATAAATTATTGGCAAGTTCAAATCTAGCATGTATAAAAAATGGTGTGTATTACCAAAAAAAAAAAAAAAAAAAGATTAAGGAATAAAAGTCTAGTTTAGTATCAGAATATTTAGATATTAACTCACCACATTTAACAGAAGGGAAAAATCCATGTGATCATCTCAAATATACAAAAAAATAATTTAGTAAAATTCAACATAGATTTATATTTGTACGATTGAGTGGGATTCACAGATGTTTATAACTAGCACCATTTTTTATTTCCAAAGTATTTTATCACCCCAAATAGAAAACTCTGTACCCATTAAGCAATAACCCTTTTCTCCTTTACCTCCAGCCCTTGGTAGCCTCTAATCAATTTCTATCTATGAATTTGTATATTTTAGATATTTCTTATAAATGGAATCATATAGTATCTATGCTTTCGTGTGTAGCTTATTTTACTTCAGCATAATGCTTTCAAGATGCGTCCATATCGTAACGTGTTTCCAAACGTCATACTTTAGTATGGCCGAAGAATCCATTGCATAACACATTTTGTTAATCCATTCACTTGATAATGGATCCTTGAGTTGTTTCCACCTTTTGGCTATTGTGAATAATGCTGCTTTGAACATTTATGTACAAGTATCTGAGTCCCTGTTCTCAATCCTTTGGAGAATATAACCTGAGAGTGGAATTTCTGAGTCAAGTGGTAATTATATATTTACCTTACTGAGGTACCACCAAACTGTTCTCCAGAGGGGCAGTACCATTTTACATTCCCACCAGCAGTACATGATGGTTTAGTTTTTTCCATCACCAACACGTGCTATTTTCCATTTTCTCTAAGTGTAGCCATCTTCATAGGTGTAAAATGTCCTGTCATTGTTTGCTTCTCCCTAATGATGCTGAGCATATCTTTGTGTACGTATTGCCCACTTGAATATCTTCTTTGGAGAAATGTCTACTTAAGTCCTTTGCACATTCTTTAACTGGGTTGTCTCTCTGTAGTTATGAGTTCTTTATGTATTCTGGATATTAAACCATTAACGGTTAAGACACGCGACTTGCATATATTTTCTCCCCCTCTGTGGATTGTCTTTCCACTCTCTTGCTAGTGTCCTTTGATGCAAACAGAGAATAGGTCTGATTTACCTATTTTTGACTTTTTTGGCTGTGCTCTTGGTGTTATATTTAGGAAAACATTGCCAAATTCAAGGTCATAAGATTTTCTCTTATGTTTTCTTCTAGGTATTTTATAGTTGAACTCTTAAATTTAGGTTTGATCTATTTTGAGTAAAGTAAGGTTCAAAGTTCATTCTTTTGAATCTGGATATTTCAGTTTTCTAGCACTATTTGTTGAAGAGATTGTTCTTTCCCTGTTAAATGGTCTTGACACCCCATTCAGAAAACAGTTGACCATAGATGTGAGGGTTACCACTAAGCTTCCAGTATATTCTATTAGATTATATATCTGTCCTTATGCCAGTGGTGCACTGTTTTGATTCTTGTAGCTTTGTAGTAAGTATTAAAATCAAGAACCATAAATCCTGTTAAGATTTTTTTTTAAATTCAGGGTCCCTTTAAATTCCACATAAATGTTGAGTTAGTTCTTTCCATCTCTAAAAAATAAAACCCATCTGAGTTTTGAAAGAAATTACACTGAAACTACATATATTGGTTTAAGTAGTGTTATCTTAACAATGTTAAGCCTTGCAATCATCAACTGAGATGTCTTTCAATTTATTGGTGTCTTCTTTTCCCTCCCAGCTTTATTGAGGCATAATTGGCATATTGTCTAAGTTTAAGATGTGCGAGGTGTTGTTCTGATATGTTCACGTATTCCTAAGTGATTACCTAGTGGTGTCTTTAATTTCTTTCAGCACTGTTTTCTAGTTTTCAGTGTAGAAGTTTTATGCTTCCTTGGTTAAATTTATTCCTACGTATTTTATTCTTTTTGGATCATTCCTTGATAGTATATAGAAATGCGACTGATTTTTAAAAAATTATTTTATTTATTTATTTGACAGACAGCCAGTGAGAGAGGGAACACAAGCAGGGGTAGTGGGTGAGGAAGGAGCAGGCTCCCAGCGGAGCAGGGAGCCCGATGCGGGGCTCGATCCCAGGACCCTGGGATCACGCCCTGAGCTGAAGGCAGACGCTTAACGACTGAGCCACCCAGGCGCCTCAGCAACTGATTTTTTTTCTACCAGTTTTTATATGATTTTATATCCTGCAACTTTGCCGAATTTATCAGTTCTGACAGGTGTGTGGGTGTGTGTGTGTGTGTAGAATACTGGAGTTTTCTACATATAAGATCATATGAACAAAGATAATTTTACATCTTCCTTTTCAACCTGGGTACCTTTACTTTCTTTTTCTTAACTCTTTGCTCTTGCTAGAACTTCTAGTTCCGAGTTGAATAAAAGTACTTCAAAGCAGGCATCCTGTCTTGTGATCTTTTTTTTGCTTCCCTGTTCATGCTCTTATATTCAAATAAATCCAAACAGCTCTCCCCTTGCTGTTTCCCCTGTATTTTTATGACACACTTTCTTACCTATTTCAGACAATTAGGAAGGCTGTCTGTTACCCTGGAGGATTAACTCTGGACTCCATTTTGCACTTAACTTTGTAATCCCACAGTTTGTTTTGTTTTGTTTTTCTCCCAGACTTGAAGTTTCCCATCTTCTAGACTTGAAGTTTACCATCTCACCATCTTGATTTTCAGTGTCTGGTTAAACAACAATTTTTCTTTCTCTAGGACCTGAGGCTGGGAAATTCTTTTATTTTTTTTCTCTAAAGGAAAAACTAAGTTTGATCATTTAACAAGTGTGCCATGTATGGAAGATGCAAGAGGAGTAACCTAGTCCAGATACTAAGATACTAGTTCAGAAACTGCTGAGTGAAATCAATAGGAAGGTTTTTTAAAAGCCCATCACTTGTTCAATTTATTTTTGGTTTTGTTCCTTTTACTTTTGATGTCAGATTCAAAGAAAATCCTCGCCAAGACCTATGCAAGTGGCTTACCACTTGTGTTCTCTTCTAAACATTTTATGGCTTCTGGTCTTACGTTCAAATCTTTAATCCATTTTGAGTTAATTTTTGTGTATGGTGTAAGATAGTGGTCCAGTTTGATTCTTTTGCCTATGGCTGTCCAGTTTTCAAGACACCGTTTATTATATATTTATTAATTTTTCATCCTTTTAATCACTTGGTTTTTTTATTGTTGTTGCTTTTTAATGTAAGCTCTATAACCAACATGGGTCTTGAACTCTCACAGCCCCCATGATCAAGAATCACATGCTCTACCAACTAAGCCAGCCAGGCACCCCAACTTAAAATGTATTTCAGTTTGAAAATAACATAGATAACCCATAGTGTATCACATTTGATCACTATTCATATGGATTATCTTTTCTCCATTTTTTGCCTTTTTTAACGTTTATACTGTTGTAGCCACTGAGTTTTTTTCTTTTATTCCACTGTAGTTAACATACAATGTTTTAGTCATTTCAGGTGTACAATATAGTGACCCAACAATTCCACCCATCAGCCAGTGCTCGTCAGAAGTGTACTCTACTCCTTAATCCCCATCCCTTATTTTACCCATGCTGGTAACCATCAGTTCTCTATAGCTAAGAGTCTATTTCTTGGTTTGTCTTTTTTTTCCTTTGCTCATTTTTTTTTGTTTCATAAATTCCACATATGAATGAAAGCATATGGTATTTGTCATCTTCTCACTTATTTTGCTTAGCATTATACTCTCTAACTCCATCCATGTCATTGCAAATGGCAAGATTTTATTTTTTATGGCTGAGTAATATTCCTCTGTGTGCGTGTGTGTGTGTGTGTGTGTGTGTGTGTGTGTGTGTGTGTATCTTCTTTATCCATTCATCTTACTGATGAATACTTGGGCTGCTTCCATTATTTGATATTATAAATAGTGCTGCTATAATCACAGGGGTGCATGTGTCTTTTTGAAGTCACGTTTTTCTATTTTTGGATAAATACCCAGTAGTGCAATTACTGGATCATAAGGTAGTCCTATTTTTAAATTTTTGAGGAAACTCCATACTGTTTTACAGAGTGGCTGCACCAGTTTGCATTCCCACCAACAGTGCAAGAGAGTTTCTTTTTCCCCACATCCTCCCCAACACTTGTTGTTTCTTGTGTGTTTGATTTTAGCCATTCTGACAGGTGTGAGTGATATCTCAGAGTATTGATTTGCATTTCCCTGATAAGTGATAGCATCTTTCATGTGTCTGTTGACCATCATCTTGATATCTTGTTTGGAGAAATGTCTGTTCATGTCTTGCCATTTTTTAATTGGATTATTTGTTTTGTGGGTGTTGAGTTGTATAAGCTCTTTAAATATTTTGGGTAGTAACCCTTTATCTGATATGTCATTTGGAAACATCTTCTCCCATTCCGTAGGTTGCTTTTTAGTTTTGTTGATTGTTTCCTTCATAAAGCAGAAGCTTTATGTTTATGTGCAAAGCTTTTTATTTTTATGTTATCCCAGTTTATTTTTTGCTTTTATTTCCCTTGCCTCCGAAGATATATCTAGAAAAATGTTGCTATGTCCAATGTCAGAGAAATTACTTCCTGTACTCTCTTCTAGGATTTTTATGGTCTCACATTACTTCTTGAATCCATTTTGAGTTTTATTTTGGTGTATGGTGAAAGAAAGTGGTCCAGTTTCATTGTTTTGCATGTAGCTGTCCAGTTTCCCCGACACCATTTGTTGAAGAGACTTTTTCCCATTGGATGTTCTTTCCTGCTTTGTCAAAAATTAATTGACCATATAATTGTGGATTTACTTCTGGGTTTTCTATTCAGTTCCATTGATCTATGTGTGTGTTTTTGTGTCAATACCATGCTGTTTTGATGACTGCAGCTTTGTAATACAACTTGAGGTCTGGAATTGTGATGCCTCCAGCTCTGCTTTTCTTTTTCAAAATTGCTTTGGTTATTTAGGGTCTTTTGTTGTTCCATATAAATTTTAGGATTCTTTTTCTAGTTCTTCTAGATCTGTGAAAAATGCTGTTGGCATTTTGATAGTGATTGCATTAAATCTGTAGATTGCTTCTGGTAGTATTGTTTTTCCAATCCATGAGCATGGAATGGCTTTCCATTTCTTTGTGTCATTTAGTTTCTTTCATCAATGTTTTATAGTTTTCAGAGTACAGGTCTTTCACCTCTTTGGTTAGGTTTACTCCTAGGTATCTTACTATTTTTGGTGAGCAGTTGTAAATGGGCTTGTTTTCTTAATTTCTCTTTCAGCTACTTCATTGTTAGTGTATAGAAATTCAACAGATTTCTGTATGTTGATTGTATCCTGTGACCTTACTGAATTCATTTATCAGTTCTATTTTTTTGTGTATGGAATTTTTTAGGGTTTTTGATATATAGTATCATGTCATCTGCAAATAGTGAAGTTTTACTTCTTCCTTACCAATTCGGATGCCTTTTATTTCTTTTTGTTGTCTAATTGCTGTGGCTAGGACTTCCAGCACTATGTTGAGTAAAAGTGGTGAGAGTGGACATCCTTGTCTTGTTCCGGACCTTAGGGTGAAAGCTCTCAGTTTTTCCTCATTGAGTATGATCTTTGATGTGGGTTTTTCATATATGGCCTTTATTATGTTGAGGTATGTTCCCTCTAAACCTACTTTAGTTGAGGGCTTTTATCGTGAATGGATGTTTGACAAATAAATTTTCCTGCATTTATCGAGATGATCGTATGTTTTTTATCCTCTTAATGTTGTGATGTATCTCACTGATTGATTTGCAAATATTGAACCACCCTTGCATCCTGGGAATAAATCCCACTTGATCTTGGTGAATTTTTTTAAATGTATTGTATTTGGTTTGCTCATATTTTGAGAATTTTTGCATCCATGTTCATCAGGCATATTGGCCTATAGTGCTCCTTTTTTGTGGTGTCTTTATCGGTCTTTGGTACCTGGGTGATAAACGCCTGATGAATTTGGAAGTTTTCCTTCTATTTCCTGGAATAGTTTGAGTAGAATAAGTATTAATTCTTCTTTAAATGTTGGGTAGAATTCCCCTGGGAAGCCGTCTGGTCCTGGCCTTTTGTTTGTTGGGAGTTTTTTGATTACTGATTCAATATCATTGCTGGTAAATTTTCTTTCTTCCTGTTTCAGTTTTGGGAGGTTATAGGTTTTGTCCATTTCTTCAAGGTTGTCTAATTTGTTGGCATATAGTTTTTCATAATATTCTCTTACAATTGTATTTCTGTGGTGTTGGTTATTTCTCCTCTTTCATTGGTGATTTGCTCATTAGAGTCCTCTCTTTTTCTCCCCCTCAATGAGTCTGGCATGAAGTTTATCATTTTGTTATCTTTTCAAAGAACCAGCTCCTGGTTTTATTGATCTATTGGTTTTTTTGGGGGGGGGTTGTTGTTGCTTGTTTCTGTATCATTTATTTCTGCTCTTTGTTATTCCCTTCTTTCTGCTGGTTTTGGGTCTTGTTTGCTCTTTTTCTAGGTCCTTTAGGTGTAAGGTTAGGTTATTTGAGCTTTTTCCTGCTTCTTTAGGTAGGCCTATATTGTTATAAACTTCCCTCTTAGAACCACTTTTGCTGTATCCCAAAGGTTTTGGACCATTGTTTCCTTTTTTGTTTCCATGTACTTTTTGATTTCTTTGATTTATTGATTGACCCATTCATTGTTTAGTAGCATGTTATTTAACCTCCATGTATTTGTGGTCTTTCCAGATTTTTTTTTTGTGGTTATTTCTAACTTATAGCATTGTGGTCAGAAAAGATGCATGGTATGACTTTGACCTTTTTCAATTTGTTGAGGCTTATTTTGTGGCCTAATAGGTGATCTGTTCTGGAGAATCTTCTGTGTGCACTTGAAAAGAATGTGTATTCTGCTTTTTCTAGGGTGGAATGTTCAGGATATTTGTGTTAGATCCATCTGGTCCAATGTGTCACTCAAAGCCAGTTTCCATTTTGTTTGGATGATCTATCCATTGATGTAAGTGGGGTGTTAAAGTCCCCTACTATTACTGTATTACTATTGATTAGTTCCAATTTTTGTTATTAACTGTTTTATGTATTTGGGCGTATTTACATTTGTTACATCTTATTGGATTGTCCCCTTTATATAGTGTCCTTCTTTGTCTATTACAGGCTTTGCTTTGACATGTTTTGTCTGATAGAACACACTCTGAAATCAGTATAAAAGATCTCACTCCCATTGTGCAAGCATCACTTCTACGCATCTTGTTGGGCTGCTGTCTCCTTCACTGGGCTGGCACCCCTAGCTGTCATTCACTCTCCCAGCTTGCCCAGGGCTTAGTTGGCTAACTTTTAAAGTTCTAGCCTCCAAGTCACACTGGTTATACCAACTCATGGGATTCAGCTCCACTGGCTTCAGACATTATGGGAATTTGCTTTCCCTGTGTGGGCTCTCTGGTGCTTTCTCTTCTCTGTGACTGCATCTCCCTCCCTGCTGTGGGCAACTCCCAACCACCATTTTCTGCCCTTCCTAACCTTTTTGATGGGGCTTCTTCTCTACCCTTATTTGTTGAGTTTGTTCTGCCAATCTTCAAATCACTCTGGTTCATTGACTTGGATGTGAGTGATAATATAGTTGTAAATGTGGGACGGTGTGGGCTTAGCATCCTCCAACATCTTCCTTGGCACCCCTCCATTTTTTACTTTCAACCTTTTGTGTCTGTTATCTAAAATGAGTCAGCATATAGATGTTTTTTTTAATCTGTTCTCCCAATCTCTGCCTTTTAGTTGGAGAGTTTCATCCATTTATATTTAATTACTCATAAAGGACTTACTTTTCCTGTGTAGCTGTTTTCTGCATATGTAGTTCCTTTTTTTCATACTTATATGAAATTTTGTACTGTGCCATTTTTATACCCTTGTTCTGTATTCGGTATATTCTTACGTTACTTTTGTGATTACAGTTAACAATCTAGTTTGAATAATACCAATTACATTTCAATAGTATCCCAAAACTCCACTTCTATATATCTCTGTCCCTCTTTATATTGTTATTGTCACAGCTTACATCTCTATACATTGTGTGCTCATTAACATGAATTTATAATTATTTTGTATGTATTTGCCTTGAACTCATACGAAAAAAGTTACAAACCAAAAGTATAATGCGGGCTTTTGTTTTTCAGTGAAGTTGCCTTTACTGGTGTTCTTTATTCATATGGCTTTAAGTTATTGTCTATTATCTTTTCATTTCAGCCTGAAGGACTCCCGTTATCAGGAATACCTTAATTTCTCCTTCATTCTGGAAGGGTAATTTTGCTGGATATAGAATTCTTCATTTATAGTTTTTTTTCTTTCAGAACCTTAAACAGGTCATCTGTGTGCCTCTGACTTCCATGGTTTCTGATGAGAAATTCATTGTTAATCTTATTGAGGCTCCACTTGTACGTGAGGAGTTGGTTCTCTTCTGCTGCTTTCGTTATTCATTGTCTCTACTGTTAAACAACTTAACTGTATGTCTCAGTGTGGATCCCTTAATTTTGTTTGGAATTTGTTGAGATTCTTGGATGTGTAGATTCATATATTTCAGATAGGGAAGGTTTTTAGCTATTATTCCTTTAAATATTATTTCTATCCCTTTCTCTCTTCTCCTAGAATTCCCATAATGCATATGTTAGTGAGCTTGATGGTCTCACAAGTCCTTTAGGCTCTTCACTTTCCTTTCTCCTCCTCAAACTAGATTTCAACTGTTCTATCATCAGGTTCGCCAATTCTTTCTTCTGCCTGCTCAGATCTGATGTTGAATCTCTCTCGTGTATTTTTGCACTTTAGTGCAGGTCCAGAATTTCCATGTGGTTTCCTTTTTAATAACTTCTTCTAACTGATATTTTGTTCATTGTCTTACTGATTTTCTTTACCTCTGGAGTATATTTAGGCAGCTGGTTTAAAGTTTTTGTTTAGGAAGTACAATGTCTGGGCTTCCTTGAGGATGGTTTCTATTAATTTTTTTCTTTTGAAGGGGCCATAGTTCCCACTTTCCTTGTATGCTTTGTGATTTTTTGTTGAAAACTGGACATCTGAATATTCCAGAATTATCCTGGAAATCAGACTCTTCCCCCTTCCCCAGGGTTTGTACTTCTTAATTGAAGGCTTTGCTGTGTTCAGTCAGTATTTTGACAGAGATCTCTTTGAATGCCAGGACCTTAAGAAACAAACCAACAAAGACACCTGTCCCAGTCTTTATGGACTGCCCCTGTGCGGAACACTCTTAATACTTAGCTGACTACTGGCAATTCTGTCTCAGCCTTCAGTTCCTGTTTGCACCAAGCCTGTAGATCAGCCAGTGGTGAAAGTTCATCTCAGATCTTTTCTGATATTTCCTGTGCTGGACATGCATGTGGCTTGCTACATGCTTTTGAATACCCTAATATTCCAAAGAAACCCTCTCCCTGGCTTTTCTTCCCAGGTTTTAAGCAAGCTATTGTATGTCTCAACTAATCTGTTGCCCCAGGTGGTTTCACTTTTTAAAATTGTTTCCTTAACATGTTTTCAAGCAGTGCTTGCTGCTTTTCCACCCTGAGTAAGTTACAAGATAGGCAAACCACAGAAGAGCACCTTGTGTTAGCCCTTCAGGATGGTCCATAGGTAAGGGCAGACAAACAGGTCATTTGTGACTATGACTCTGGTCCCTCGTTCCAGGGAAACAGAGTAGACTTAAACTGAGAAAGTGAGCTCCTATCTTCAAGACTGCTGCCAAGTTGGGAGAGGGATTTGGAAAGGGCAAGTAAAATGCCACAAGGCTTTCTGTTTTTAAGTTTCTTTTTTCTGAATACAGTGTTCACTTGGTTGAGGTAAACCCATGCTTTCCAGTTCTGACAAAGTTAGCTCTTTACACCCATACCTCCAGAGAAACATTTTTAAAAGTACCAGAAACTGTCAGAACTGTCTACTCCAACATTTTGCTAATGTCATTCTATATTTTTTAAAACTATAATTACATGTAGAAGAAAGTTCATTAGCTTAAAAAAAGGCATTTCCCTACTATGGTTTAGATTTGCATTTCTGAAAAGATTTCAGTGGCTAAGAAAATGTTTCTGACATCTCAAAAGAAAACTGTTTTGGTCAAATAAATTTGTAAAAAGCATATAAAAGGCTCTGAAAAGTTATAAAGAAATCTGCTTTGTGTTTTTTGAACTAAAGATTTCCCATTTATTTCAGTAAGAGCCTTTCCTATTGACAATTAGTATTTGAAGAACATCTGTGTCACTACAGTAGGACAAGAAAAGTGGTCTTAGCTCTTCAGCTAGGGGTTGGGTGACAGGAAGAGGTGCAGAGGCAGGCATGGCTAGTACGATTTAGGAATAAATATGAGTCATAACCCCTTCTCTCCAGAAGTTCTGAGACAGACGTGCAAATATATGACAAGCCTAAGGTCATGCGAGCTGTACAAGTGGTAAGTGCTCAGGAAGGCATGACAGACAACATGGGGAGAGTGGGGAGGGATGGGGAAAGGGAGCTTACAACCTGTCAACAGGGAAATGGTGGGTGAGCATCACAAGCTGGATGATTATTTTTAGAGTAAGCTGTATTACAAAACAAAACAAATGGATTGCTGGTGTGGGATGCTATTCTGAGTACTCTTGACATTTTTTTTTTAGGGCACAAAGTGGATTCAGTCTGTTGGGGTGCAGAGCGTGGCAGCTGGTGCTGCTAGTGCTGGACCTAAGTTGAGAGGCTGAGGATAGAGGAGAACCTCTACTGCAGGTGTTTACACCTTATTTCCCTTCCCAGACTGTGGACCTTCCAGAGCCAGGACAGTCTCTGTTTCCAGTGATGCCCAAAAGAATAGTGAGGGAAAATGGACTATATCGCATGATGATAAGCCAACAATGCTCTTTCCTTAACCTGAAAGCAGGAATGGAGAAAACAGGACCTCTTCAAACAATGAAAACAAACCAACCCTACATTTAGATCATTTTATTTGAATGGCTGAAAGAGTGGTTGTAAATATTCTGTCCATCCATCCACCTGAATAAACGGATTATCCACATAAGACAAAAATGCTCAGGGACTATGAGCATCCCTTAATTCCATTATCCTTCTGTGGATAAACTAGCCAGATAAATGCAACCATGAAACTATATCCTGTCAATATGTCAGTTCTTCTCAAGTTGATTTGATTTATAGATTCAAAGCAATCCCAGTCAAAATCACAGCAAGTTTGTTTGTGGATATTGACAAATGAATTCTAAAATGTATATGCAGAGGCAAAAGACCCAGAATAGCCAACACAATGCTGAAGAACAAAGCTGAAGGGCTGATGCCATCTGACTTCAAGACTTAATATAAAGGTAGAGCAATTAAGACAGTGTGGTATTGGTGACAGAAGAGGCAACACATCAACGGACATCAAAAGAACAGAACCAAGAATTTGAAATAGGCCCACACGAATATAGTCAACTGATCTTTGAAAAAGGAGTAAGGACAATACAATGCAGCAAAGATGGTCTTTTCAGCAAATCATGTTGGAACTGGACATCCACATGCAAAAAAAAAAAAAAAAATAGACACAGACCTTACAAACTTCATAAGAATTAAATCATAATGGATCAAAACCTAAATGTAAAACACACAATTCCTAGAAGATAACACAGGAGAAAATCTAGGTGACTAGGGGTGTGACCATGACTTAAGATCTAACACCAAAGGCATGATCATGAAAGAGATCACTGGGAAGCTGGACTTCATTTAAACTGAAAACTGCTCTGTGAAAGACAATGGGAAGAAGTGAGAAGACAAGGCCACAACTGGGAGGAAATATTCATAAAAGACACATCTGAGAAAGAACGGTCACCAAAGTATGGAAAGAACTCTCCAAACTCAACAACAAGAAAATGAACCACCCAATTAAAAATGGTCAAAAGACCTAAACAAGCACCTCACCAAAAAAGACACACAGGTGACAAAGCACATGAAAAATGTTCAGCATCACAGGTCACTAGGGAATCGCAACTTAAAACAACAGTGAGATACTACGTACCTGTTAGATGGTCAAAATCCAAAACACTGAGAACATTGACTACTCGCGAGGACGTGGAGGATTAGCAACTCCCAGTCATGGCTGCTGGGAAAGCAAAACGGTACAGCCACTTCGGAAGACGGTTTGGCAGTTTCTTACAAAAGCAGACATAGTCTTACCAGTGATCCAGCAACTGTGCTCCTTGGTATTTACCCAAATGAGTTGAACAGTAACAGCAGCAGCAGAGAAAAGCAATGAGAGGATGAGAGAACCCTAATCTCACAGCTGTCTGTCCTGGGTCCAACCTGCACTGGGAAGGAGGGGAGGAAAACTACATGCACACACCTGTCAGGACATAACACAGTCATCCAGCCACAGGACAAGGAGTCACAATTCTCAAGGATCCTTTTGGTTCAACAGATGACAGAAAGCAGAAGTGTGGCTCCCACACCACACCTGTGAAGGCTGGGGAACAGCATCCTCGGAGCAGAAGCCTCTTGTGTGAGCTTCCACGTCCCGTACGACTGGCCACAGCACCTCCTCTCTTTCCAAGGTCAACATATGAGACTGCAAACACCTTGAAAATTCACTGCACATGACAATCTACAATGAGACCAAGTGTTAAAGCAGAAATTTATTAAAATCCATTTTATATAGTGTTTTAGGGACAAAAAAAGGTAGAGTCCTCAACATTCCGGCAATCAGCTCTAGCCTCAGAAGTGCTTCGGGAGAAGACAGATTCCTTTGCCCTTTCCTCCAAAAGATAACTTCTGTTTATATTCCTGAAAATGATGCATTGCGAGAAGACAGACTCCTTTGCCCTCCCCCCCAAACGATACTTCTATGTATACCCCTGAAAACGATGCATTTATAACCCCGCCTCTCAAGGGCAATCCCGTTGAGATCCCAAAACCTCTGCAAAGAGTGAAGAGATATGAGCAGAGAACCTTCTCAGAACGCAGTGTCTCATTCAGAGATGTAGTGCAAGAGATACATAAAATGGTGGCTGCTTCAGAGGAGTGGACCCGCTTCTGGCAGGCGGGCCGAGAAAGAGCCCGGGGGCCCGGCAGGGCAGCCCCTAGCTGCGGAGTGTGGCCAGACGGGACTGCATGGCCTCCAGGGCCTCTTCCTCCTCCTCATCTTCTGATGCCGCCATCGCTCCTGGAGGTTCAGGCTCTGGAAGGGCGTCGGTCACTTTACTAGGTGCTTTACCCAAGGCCCCTGAAAAGAAACAGCAAATAAATTAACCAAATATCATTTTAAAGAAGTAGTTCTCATCCTCTCTGCCTTTCATACCTGGGAGAGTCCAACAAGAAACAGAAAAGGGCCAATAAAACAAGCTGTTTGCATGGGCTTTTGCTCAGTATAACAAATATGCAAACACCAGCTTGTCATGAGACCAAGCTTATAATAACTGAGGATTCTGATCTTAAGAATTTTGGTTCTGACACTCTTGGTCTAAATTCCCAAACACCAGATTCCTGAAGATGTTAAATGTCTCTCAGTAAAACTTTCTAAACCTTAACAAAATGTTTTCCTGCAGCAACTAGTCTTTCTCCCAACAGTTGTAAAACAAACAATTTTAAAACAGATAAAAATTAAATGTCACCAATTTTTTATTAAACCTAAAACCCAAAATCCAGAAGTAAAAATAAAGTTTAAAACCTCATTAACCATCTTTCGGAAATAACAATTTTTTATTTATTCCCTTTCCAGACTTCTTCTATAGGCCTGGTTTTTACACAAGAGTATGGACTGCAGTAACAAGGCTTTTCTCACACATTATATTGTGAACATCTTTCCATGTCAGTGAATGTACTTCCACATTTACCACAGCTATAAAGTATTCCATTAAAACAGATATAACACAATTCAACCAATACCCTACTATTAGGCATTTAGCTTGTTTTAAACTTTTCAGTATGATAAATAATGCTACTACAGACATCCTTGAATTAAATCTTTCATCACATCCTTAATTATAGTATAAACTCCCGGAAATCAATGTTAGGTCCAAAGCTTTTGACAGCTACTGCCAAACTGCTTTCAAGAAAGTCTAGAGCAATTTAAGCTCCCAACGGCAGTGTTGTGAGGGCAGTGCTTCTTACCATTCTGAAAACTCTAGGAGTGATGGGTATTAAGGAGGGCACATATTGCATGGTGCACTGGGTGTTACACGCAAATAATGAATCATGGAACGTTACGTTAGAAACTAAGGATATACTGTGTGGTGACTAACATAACAATAAATTATAAAAAAAAATCTTGGCCTTTTAAAAAAGCTAGTTCTTGAAAAATAAACACAATATCCATAACCAACTTTAAAATCTAACAAATGTAGAAGTAAGAGAGTCCTACTAAAGGAAAAGCTACTAGATAACTTAGTGACTGCGAGAAGAATAACCACAGATGGAGGGAGAAAGGAAGAATCTGAGGGCCATACCTGCTGTGATTTCAAACAGAATTTTGTCAATTTCCATTTCTGCTGCTTCTTCCATTTCTTCCTGATCATCCATGCTTTCAAAAGTGTCCTCTAACATTTCTTCTATGATGCCAGCCTAAACACAGAACAAATCACATCACTTCCCTCCACTGGTAAATCTGTTCCCCAGAGAGTCTTCTGTGGGTCTGGTTCCACCCGAGCTCTAGCGTCTCCAAGTCCAGACCACCCTTCTGAGGGCTAACACCTAGACAAATGGCCACAGGAAACACTGATGCTGTCTCTCCTCTCTGAAGGCAAAGGCCACAGGGAAACTGTTTCCCATATTCAGCATGAGGGCTGGAGGGGGGCCTCTCTCAGCAGAGCCTCACACAATAACCCAGACTGTAATGACAGCACCTAGGGAACAAGCTGCTGAAAATGAGTGTGCTCTGAGCTCTCTTAGGAAGCATGTGCCCTGGGGCGCCTGGGTGGCTCAGTCGGTTAAGCGTCTACCTTTGGCTCAGGTCATGATCCCAAAGTCCTGGGATTGAGCCCCGTGTCAGGTGCCCTGCTCAGCGGGGAGCCTGCTTCTCCCTCCCCTTCTGCCACTCCCCCTGCTGCTTGTGCTCTAATAAATAAATAAAATCTTAAAAAAAGAAAAGGGAGTGGAATCTTGGTGGACACTATGATAACAAGTACTAAGAGCAGAGTGGGGCTCCATGGAACCCTGAAAAGTACTTCAGCATATCCAGGTTACAGCTGCTGGTACAGGGCCAGTCCAGGGGGGTCTGGCAAAGATCAATCAATTCACCAAAGACTGATCCTCCAATCCTGACAATAAGACGGTTTTTGGACCCAACAAAGTAACGCCCAGACTCTACTGGAAGCCCTGTGCCTGGCAGCCTGAAGCCAGCCACTCAGCCTCCTTTGTCCTCAAGATAGCATGGCGCTACTGTGGGGCACAAGAAAACCATTCTCGAAAACTGACCAACACAAGCCGGACCCACAGTCTTCCTTACCAAGCAGTGTCCTAAGCTCCGAGTAAGACCCTACTGACTTTTTTGTTTAGTTTTGAAGCAAAAAGTCCTAACAGCACCCTCCAATGACAGAAAGAGGCCCCTGGTATCCCTGGGCAGAAGAGATGGGAAGGGACTGAGACACAGAAGAAAAGTATGGCTTCAGGCTTCTGAGAAGCTGCCAGAAGAGAAAAATCCTAATTGTTTTGCCACTTGCAAGAGCTGAGCCCCTTACTTTGTACCTTGATTCAGGGATTCAAGGAGCAGAGGGTCACTTGTGGCAGCTCTGGCCCTGGCTCCCTGGCACCTAGCAGGACACGGCGCTCACCGACCATGCTGATGGCATCAGGTGTTAAAGCAAGCCCTCTCTCCTGCCTGCGTTTCTGCTGCCAGACCATTCTTAATGACAGGAATCAGCCTACTACCTACATTCTACCCATTCTCAGATCCTTTCCTCCCAACCTCAATGAACAAATTCAATTCACACAGGTGGAGCCCTCTGACCTGAATGAATGGATGTCGTCTTAGTGTTGGAGGACGTTCAGTACATGCTCCGTAACTGGCTAAAAGAGCCTACTGGAATCCTGACTGTAACAGCCTTCCACATCCTGGAGGCAGAAGTCATTCATTCGTGTATTCACTTATTCAATCAGCAACCATTCATCAATGCCTGCTCTGCGCCGCACGCCGGGCCAGGCTCTGGGGACAAACGGAATGACTAACATGTCCCTGGCCTCAAGGGGCTGCAGTTCGTACTTGGGGCTGTCTCCCGGAAGGAGTTCAGTAAATATTTACTATCTAGCACATGCAGGCCCTCCTCCCAATCTATATTTCAGCATTCAGAAACCACTGTGGAAAGACCCCAGATTGTAAAAGGGGCATCCCCTCAGATCCTGGTGGCTACTACAGAAGTCAGAATGAGCAGGTCTAAAAGTCGTTCTAAGAGGATGATCGGTAGGGGAAGAAAGGGATAAAGAAACGGGGGGTAATCAGAAGGGGGAATGAAACATGAGAGACTATGGACTATGAGAAACAAACTGAGGGCCTCAGAGGGGAGGGGGGTGGGGGAATGGGATAGACCGGTGATGGGTAGTAAGGAGGGCACGTATTGCATGGTGCACTGGGTGTTATACGCAACTAATGAATCATCGAACTTTACATCAAAAACCCGTGATGTACTGTATGGTGACTAACGTAATATAATAAAAAATCATTAAAAAAAAATAAATAAAAGGAAATTAAAAAAAAAAAAGTCGTTCTAAGAATTACCTTTTTATCCAGTTCTAGATGGACAGTCATCACAACGTGGGAAAAAAGATCCACACACCACTTTTAAAGGACACACACTCCTGACCCCATTTCCTCCCTCCTACTGTTGCCCAAGCACTTCTCGTTCCAAAGACCTGCGTTCTGGGCACTGGATGTCGTCATTCCATCAATTTTCTCCCGTTCCTCTCTCCCAGGCCCTAGAGCCCCACCCAGAATTCAAGTTCATTCATGAAATTCCCTAAGGAAGAACAAAGGCAATCTCTATACATAAACTAATATAGAAGAATCTGAGGTGTGCGATGCTGGCTCTCGGGTCACACGTCCAAGTGAGAAACACACCTGTTTGAGGAACTTACTATCACCACTCTCACGCAGCTTAGGCAATAAGGTCAGACATGTGTGCTCCAACCCCAGATCTGTCACTCACTACCAAGGTCACTTAGGTCAATTACTCGATTTCCTCCTATGTAAAATGGGGTACAAAATAGCTCCCTCACAGGGCCACCAGGACGACTTTCCAGGAGTGTGTGATACAGCATGTGTGATACACCACTGGCCGGCAGGGCGCTCGGTAACAATGTTCTCTGGAGCCTTGTCCTTGTCTGAAGGCCACCAGTAGAAGTCCTTTCTAGGCCCTGATCCTGGGATGCCGGCAATCTGACCCAGCCCCTGCCATGGTCAGCTCAGGCAGTTTCAACCAGTGTTAAGAGCTGCTCCCCTGACTTCAAAATCATTGCTGTCTGGCCACAGTGGTCTGTCTGCTCCTGCCCACTCCTAGCCCTAGCCCCCGGCCATCTGCTGCGGTGACTGCTAGGAATGGGATGCAGGGTTGGCCCCAAGTCACCTTCATCATCTCTTTGGATAGCTCCCTCATGGTGGCCTGGATTTCTGGGATCTTCACAAGACTCTGCATGGCCTTCATCACTTCTGTGCTCTTCTGCAGGGAACCAGCCACTCGCAAGACCGCTGAGAGGGAAAAGTAAGAGGGCTGTTTAACAGAATGTGACGCTGGATTAACAGTCATAAGGTACTCTAATAAAAGAGAACAGCCCTAGGCGGACTCCCAAAGCTATTATGAACCTACAGACCACAGCACTGTGCCAGCTGACCAAGACACTGACTTCTCCCAATTGTATGTGACTTTGGCTACAACAGGTACACGTTCTCTGCGCATGCGCACAACCCAGCCGATCTAGAAAGCAGCCTGAAGGCTTGCATCTAACCTTTAAGGAAGAAGTCAGNNNAGGAATGACCGTGACACCCAAGACAAGTCACACCCGGGAAGAACAGCTCTAGACCTTGACAGGCCACACTGGAAAATTCAACGCTTTAGGCTACCCAACTGGTGCTCCCCATACACCAGCCTATGGATGGCGGTGGCTCTGTGACAGACCTGTCACTGGTCCTCAGGAAAATGAGAGAAATCAGGATGAGATACATAATCAATCTGTGGGTCGCCATATGGCGGTTACTGTTCCTTGTTAAGGAAACGTTTTTGGTAGTCTGATCATATCCATACTATATATTCTATCTAAGAAATCACGATAACAGCAACTGGTCATCCCTTTGCCCTGACCCCGGCCACACACACATCTTTAACATGTCAAAATGGAAAGTTAGCACCTCTCCAAATCTGTTCTGGAATTTCAAGAGACTTCTGAGCTGTTCAACGACAGCTTTCACATCTAAGGAAGACAAGAGTGACCAGGGAAATGACTGTGTAACTTATACACAATTTTGTGATTTTTTTCCAAAGGAGTAAGGAAGTTTGCTAGCTGCAGAGAATATTTCATTTCCCTTAACACTGGAATGGAAAAGTAAAATACTGACCTATTTATTAACATTGAGATTATTATAACAGAAATATCAAGAATCTATATGGCTGAAATAATAAATTATATATGCCATTATAATGATACAAAAAAGTTCTAAAATATTAAAGTTACTATTGGTTATTGTAAAAAGGTAAAAAAAAGTTCTTTTGAACTATAATGTCTGAGTATGCGCACAATTTTTTATCCTAATTTGGGCCCTGAGTCTATATCAGAGAGTATGCCTGAATGTGACATTATTAAATAAACTTTTTTGAAATGAATTAGTAAAAACAAAAAGATAGGAGACAGAAAAAAATGGTGTGACAAGTGTTAAAATACTAAAAACACTTGTACTTTGAAAAAGGTATAAATTTCCAGTTGTTAAACAAGAAAGGGAAGAGTCAATACAGTGGGGGAAAGAAGAAGCAAAAAAAACTTAGAAACAAAACTAATTCCAAAAGATTTAATTCGATGACCGATCAGGATTGGGTAAGTGGATTTTTAAAAGGCCAAAAATAAATGTGTGAGCTACAATGGAAACTCAAAATAAAGAAGATAACATGTATACAGAGAAAAAGAAAAGACCAGACTAAGATGTACTTTCTGTGTTCCAAAAGGAAAAAAGCATGTGAGGCAGATAATAATTATTTTATAATAAAAATAGTCACCCCTACAAGAGAATGAGAAGACAAGCCATAAGCTAGAAGAAAATATTTGGAAAAGACACATCTTAGAAAGGACTGTTATCCAAAGAACTCTTAAAATTCAACAGTAAGGGGGCACCTGGGTAGAGTAGTTGTTAAGCGTCTGCCTTCGGCTCAGGGTGTGATCCGGCGTTACGGAATCAAGCCCCACATCGGGCTCCTTCGCTGGGAGCCTAATTCTTCCTCTCCCACTCCCCTGCTGTGTTCCCTCTCTCGCTGGCTCTCTGTCACATAAATAAATAAAATCTTAAAAAAAAAAAAAAAAAGGGGGCGCCTGGGTGGCACAGTGGTTAAGTGTCTGCCTTTGGCTCAGGGTGTGATCCCGGTGTTATGGGATCTAGCCCCACATCAGGCTCCTCTGCTATGAGCCTGCTTCTTCCTCTCCCACTCCCCTGCTTGTGTTCCCTCTCTCGCTGGCTGTCTCTCTGTCACAGAAATAAATAAAATCTTAAAAAAAAAAGCGGGGGGGCGCCTGGGTGGCACAGCGGTTAAGTGTCTGCCTTCGGCTCAGGGCGTGATCCCGGCGTTATGGGATCGAGCCCCACATCAGGCTCCTCTGCTATGAGCCTGCTTCTTCCTCTCCCACTCCCCCTGCTTGTGTTCCCTCTCTCGCTGTCTGTCAGATAAATAAAAATCTTAAAAAAAAAAAAAACTCAACAGTAAGAAAATGAACAGCCCAATTAAAAATAGGCAAAAGACCTAAACAGATACCTCACCAAAAAAGATAAACAGATGGCAAAACAAAACAAAACAAAAAAAACAACCTGTCATTAGGGAACTGCAAATTAAACAGAGAGATATCACTACACATGTATTAAAACTGTCAAAATCCAAAACACTGACAACACTCAATGCTGGCGAGGATGTGGAACTATAGGAGCTCTACTTCATTGCTGATGGGAATGCAAAATGGTACAGCTACTTTGGAAGACAATCTGGCAATTTCTTACAAAACTAGACATATTTTTACTATATGATCCAACAATTGTACTCCTTGGTATTTACCCAAATGAGCTGAAACATACATCTACACAAAAACCTGCAGCTTAGCAGCTTTCTTCGTAACTGCCAAAACTTAGAAGCAGCCATTATATTGCTTGAATGTGAACGATGATGGATAAAGTGTGGTACATACAGACAATGGAATATTCAGCACTAAAAAGAAATGAACTCTTGGGGCGCCTGGGTGGCACAGCGGTTAAGCGTCTGCCTTCAGCTCAGGGCGTGATCCCGGTGTTCTGGGATCAAGCCCCACATCAGGCTCCTCTGCTATGAGCCTGCTTCTTCCTCTCCCACTCCCCTGCTTGTGTTCCCTCTCTCGCTGGCTGTCTCTATCTGTTGAATAAATAAATAAAATCTTTAAAAAAAAAAAAAAAGAAATGAACTCTCAAGCCATTAAAAAAATGAAGGAAGCTTACATGCGTATTAGTAAATGAAAGAAGCCAATCTAAAAGGCTTACACACCCTACGATTCCAACCATATGACATTCTGGAAAAGGCAAAACTAGGGAGACAGTAAAAAGATCAGTGGTTGCCAGGGGTTGGGGGAGGAAGGGGTGAACAGGCAGAACACAGAGGATTTTTAGCTACATATATTTCACAAAAAAAGAATCTCTGGGGCACCTGGGTGGCTCAGTCAGTTAAACGGGGGGGGAGGGGAATGGAGCTTGCTTAAGATTCTCTCCCTCTCCCCTCTACCTCCCCACCCAGCTCACAGGCACAGACGCACGCTCTCTCTAAAGAAAAACAACAAAAAACCTCCAAAACGTTAAAACAGTACAGAAAACTTGCTGACATTTAAAATTAGATCCAAGTCACACAGAAGGGATCATGAAATAAGCAGCATTTCCCGGTTGTAGCTCTTTCGGCTAGCCCCTCCCCACCCACCGCCAGGCCTTCCTGCCGCTCGGCCAGTGTCCAGGCTCCTCCAGCGGCGGGGCCTCTGCACATGCTCCTACCTCAACATGCAGAGCAGGCCCCACCAACAGCTCTCTACAGTGGGAACGTGCCGGACAGATGGCTTTTTTTTTCCTTAACGGTACGCTACATGAATTTGTAGGCCATCTTTATGCAAGGACCATCGAATCTTCTCATTAAGGTATTACAGGCTTGTCCAAGAGAGGACAAGATTTCTTTTTTATTTGAAGTGCACTCCCGATTTTACTCCAGTGCCTAGCACTGTGCCTGACACAGCTAACACTCAAATACTTGTTGAAGAAAAGCAACAAATGAACTCAGAAGACAACAAGACTATCACTCAAATTTGACTTTAAAAAATGTTAAACATACTCATGTCTTAATAGCAAACAACACTGAGGTGGTTAAAAAAGACTCAAGTGCTTCTACATATAATGACATATTTAAGTCAGAAATGTGTTTTTCCTTTTTTGTACTGACAATAAAAAATCCAGAACATTTTTTATAGAAATAAAATCAATCAATTTCATATGGCAAAAGGAAAGGGAGGGATTTCAACAAACAGAAACTAGTTCTCCCCAAATTCTCAATTACAGACATAGAATGGCTACATACTGGTGACAATAACAGACCAAATGATCTCAGAAAAGAAATGAAAATCCAGAAATAAACATAAAAAACAACAGAAAAACATTTAAAACCCAGAAATAAACATAAAAAAAACACAAGTATTTAAAGGGTTAATCTTTCAGCATTTCACTGTGGAAATTTCCAATATACACAAAAGTAGAGACGTGTCAGCTCACCAAAGAGGAGATACGGCTGGCAAGTGAGCACATGAAAAAATGTCTGCTCATCAGCCGCTGGGGAAATGCAAATTAAAACCATGATCAGCTCCACACACCCATCAGAATGGCCAAAATAAAAAATAATGACACTACTAAATGTTGTGGAGGATGTAGGAAAAACTGGATCACTCATACACTGACATGTGGGCATTTAAGATGTGCCGCCACTCTGGACAACAATTTGACAGTTCCTCATATACGACCACAAAACCCAGCAATGTTCTCCTGAGCATCGATCACAGAGAAAAGATGAATGTTCTTGCAAAAGCCTGCATACTTTTGGAGCAGCTTTACTCAAAAGAGCTGATAACTGCAAACAACCCAGAGGTCCTTCAACAGGTGAATGGTTCAACTGTGGCACATCCATACCATGGAATACTACTCAGCAATAAAAAAGGAATGAACCACTGATACATGCAAATCCTGGGTTAATTTCCAGAGAATTACACTGAGTGGAAAAAAATCAATCCCAAGAGGTTACATATTGTCTGATTCCATTTAAATAACATTCCTGAAATGACAAAATTATAAAATGGAGAACAGATTAGTGGTTGCCAGAGATGGGCAGGGAGGGAGATGCCAGAGATTAGGTGGGTAGGTGTGGTTATAAAAGGACAACATGAGAGATCCTATAGAGATGGAAACTGAAAATATTCTTCAGCTTGACTATATCAATGCCAATAACCTGGTTGGGATATTATAATTCTGTAAGATGTTATCATTTGGGGAAAACTGGCTAAGGGTACACAGAATCTCTGTGTATTACTTCTCACAACTGGGTGTATGTGAATCTACAATTATCTCAAAATAAAAACCTTAATTAAAAACCCTCAGAAAATGCTGGGTGGCTCAGTCAGTTAAGCATCCGCCCTTGGCTCAGGTCATGATCCCAGCATCCTGGGATCAAGCCCCGCATCAGGCTCCCTGCTCAGTGGGGAGTTTCCTTCCCCCTCTGCCCCTGCTCGTGCTCTCTCTCTCATGCTCTCTCTCAAATAAATAAAACATTAAAAAAGAATATACAAAAATAAAGCAACAATATATTCCAATGCCTGCCTGCTAAAAAAGATACTATACACACAAAAATACAAGTTCTGCTATGAATACTACCACAACAATAACCAAAGATGGAAACAAAAGTAGCTAAATACAGGCTTCACTTCAGAATCAGCAATGCAAAAACTAATGTAGATATTCTGAAAGGAATTTGACACCAATACTGAAACCAACAAAAGCACAAAACTCTACTTATCATTGGTTCTTGTGGAAATTACAGTTATACTTAAAAAACAGAAAAGGAAATTAAAATAAATATAAAAAAAATGGCATCAACACCAAAATGCTGCAGCTCCTTGATATTGAGAGCCCAGGGGAGAAAGAACTCACAAACTGGACTGTGGTTTTTAAAAGCCAATTCAAACATGGCAATCACAAACAGAACGAATACAATTTCAAGGAAATATGGAATCTCACAATATTTCACAAATGATAAGCGAAAGCTCAGAGAAGTGACAAGAACACTCAAGTGTCAAAAATAAGTATCTTTGGGGGCGCCTGGGTGGCTCAGTCGTTAAGCGTCTGCCTTCAGCTCAGGGCGTGATCTCGGAGTCCTGGGATCGAGCCCCACATCAGGCTCCTCCCCTGGGAGCCTGCTTCTTCCTCTCCCACTCCCCCTGCTTGTGTTCCCTCTCTCAATAGCTGTCTGTCAAATGAATAAATAAAATCTTAAAAAAAAAAAAAGTATCTTTGAAGAGAATGAGATATTTTTTCCTTATTATAGGGTTCAGAAAAAGAGTTAAAAGATAAATGATTTACAAGAAACCTCTGATACATAATAGGAAATAAAGAACAGAAAGATAAAAATTAAAAGGAAAAGAAGACAATAAGCATTCTATAACATGGGGAACTCAACCAAAGGCCATAAAATAGAATTACAGTCACTAAAAATTATTGGAACCACGTATGTTTGGGAGACTTTCAAAATTTAAAATCGAGTTTATAATTTATACGCTACCACTTGAAAAAATAATTTGAAACGGTTATTACAAAGACATTGCATTAGCAGGTATGATAAAATAGGTAGAGAGGTGGAACTCCTGGGTGGCGCAGTCAGTTAGCATCTGCCTTCGACTCAGGTCATGATCCCAGGGTCTTGGGATCGAGCCCCACGTCGGACTCCCTGCTCAGGGGGGAGTCCACTTCTCCCTCTCCTCCCCGATTGTGCTCTCTCATATAAATAAAATCTTAAAAAAATAAATAGAAAAGCTAAAAAGGGTGAGTTGATTCCACAAATGGAGGCCTAAGCTTCTCAGCAGTGGCAGGCCGAGTGGTTTGGGCTGGACGATTCTGCTGTAGGCGGCTGTTCGATGCATTCTAAGCGTTTAGCAGGGTCTGTGGCTCCTGCCCACCACATGCCAGCAGCACTCCCCCCACCCTCCAGCTGTGACAACCCAAAATGTCTCCCAGCACTGCCAAACGTCCCCTGAAGGGCAAGACAGCCCTCCGCTGGGGATCACTGACCTAGGCTGGGAGAGCTACTGCAACTGAGAATAAACTCAGCTTTGGCAGCTCAACAGCCAAGGTGCAAAGGCTGAAAGTGTTCTGAGCCTCCGTAAGGACACCACTGGTAGGAGCATACCGTTTCCATGGGAAAGATCATTTGTTTTCCAGCACGGGGTTCTAACAGAAATTTCACACCCCAATCTTTACTGACTACCCCAGTAATTGTACAGAAGTTATACAAACAGTCTTCATTTAGCTGTACCCTAGCGAGGAAGCATGCAGAGGAGTGCTATGCCAATCCAGCTCATACGGCCCAGGAAAGGCCTTTCTGTGGGAGCAAAGCTAAGAGGAAGGAGTATGTGGCTTGCTGACGAACTGCAGATGGGACCTTAAAAATTTTAGGACAACGGTCTCGTGTCACTGTCAATGACATGTTCTAGTACACGCACAGCTCAGTAAAAGAAGTATTCATATCAACAATAACTAAAATTAAAAAGGAAACAAACAAGCAATTTATTAGGGAGGTAAGTTTTTACCCTGTTAGAAATTCCTATTAATACTGTATTTTGTCTGTGCAAAGGAAAAATATTTCATTTGAAAAAGACAATTTGCTCTACAGATTTCAAATTTGTGGAAGTTTTGAAGGAAAACATTTAAAACCACTGAATAAACACATGGACAATACATAACACAGACATGTATTTATTTCAGAAGATTATTGTTCAGCAAATCTTACAGAAACTGAACTTTAATCTTGTATATACTAGATCACGTTAAACATTAAATGCCAAATAAAGGGAAGAGTCTGTTCCTGTGTGTTTATTTATGGGCTTGGACTCGGAGACCTGGGTAAGAAATATGTATGTATGCGTATCTATTACTGTACTATCCACTGTATATAACAATGTCTATGTATATAAGAACAGTATGTCACTATATGTACACGTCATTTATATATAATGACACCCTATGAAACAAAGCCGACTGCCCGACGCTCCGCATGGCACTCTAACAGTAGTTGCTGATGGAGAAGAGGCTGAGGCCACAACAAGGGAACTGGTGAACACTTTTTATTTTATATATTTATGTAGTTTTTTTTGTTTTACAGTAAGCCTGCATAACTTTTAAATTAAAAATTCTTGGTTCAACATCATTTAAATTTTACAAACATTATGTTTCACCTCAAAGATCCATATTTTGCAAACTCACTTTCAAAGTGCTCCAATCAAAGCAAGAACACAAATAAAACAGAGGCCACAGAAGGAAATCGGGACGGTCCCTCCCTAAGTAGAGGGGCTGCCCTGGCCTGACCCCCCCTCTTCACTGCCTTTCTTGCTCCTCTAGACACTCTGTCTCAACTATCCACGGCCTTCGAGCTCCCATTCAGTCCCTGCCTCCAGGACTCCACGATGGCTCAGCATCCAGGCCTAGCCCACCTTTATTTTTACTGTGACAAAATATGCATAACAAAATTTACTGTTTTAACCATTTTTAAGTGTCACAGTCACACTGTTGTGCAATCACCACCACCGTCTCTAGAACTTTTTTCAACTTCCCAAACTGAAATTCCATCTCCATTAAACTCTCAATGTCCCATTTCCCCTCCTTCCAACTCCTGGCAACCACCACTGTCCTGTCTCTATGGCTCTGACTATTCTAGGTCCCCCACGAAAGTGACGTCATATAGTTGCTACCTGTCCTTTCATGACAGGCCTATTACACTTAGCATAATGCCTTCAGGGTCCAACCACGTTGTAACGTGTCAGCATTTCCTTTTTTTTTTTTTTTTAAAGATTATTTATTTATGTATTCAACAGAGAGAGACAGCCAGCGAGAGAGGGAACACAAGCAGTGGGAGAGGAAGAAGCAGGCTCATAGCAGAAGAGCCTGATGTGGGACTCGATCCCGTAACACCAGGATCACGCCCTGAGCCGAAGGCAGACGCTTAACCGCTTTGCCACCCAGGCGTCCCTCAGCATTTCTTTTTAACTTAAGGCTGAATCATGTTCCACTGTGTGTACACACCACATTTTATCCATTCATCCTACAACGGACGCTTGCGTTACCTTTACCTGTTGCCTACTGTTAATAATGTGACTATGAACGTGGATGTACAAATATCTGTTTGAGTCCCTGCTTTCAATTCTTTTAGGTATATACCCAGAGATGGAATTTCTGGATCACACGGCAATTCTATTTCCTGCCCCGCCTTCGAACATCTCTCTTAATTTACTCCCCCAATTAAAACATACTCATCATCTGTCTTATTCTGCAAGCAGCTGCTGTCAGAAAGCGATCATTTGGAAAGCATCTAATCATGACAATGTATTAATAGTTGACAAGGTTTAACATGTTACCCCTTGCAGGGACATCTGCATTTTAACCGAAGAACATCTTAAGGAAAATGACTACATCAAACGGTGGCTTTTCAAAGCAGCAGCAGCCTGAGGGTGGAAGGGGGGCGGACATCAAGGGCAAGACCTGATCTCTCTCGGGAACTCTCAGTACAGTATTTCTAATTTTCTCTTTTCTCCTTCCAAAATGTAGACTCTTCCCTCCTGCCCTGTCCTCGATGCCACCTCCAGTTACCCTCTCGGCTGTATTTCATTTGCCACAGGAACATCCTACTCTCGATCCTCTCGACAGCCCTTCCTGGGGGGCCTCCCACCAGGCATTGTGCTTACGTGCTAGGAAAGTAGGGCGATCCTGCGGGAGTCAGTCTGGACAGCCCCAAACAGAATCTCCATTCTCTCTTTAGAGCCTCTTCCTTCCCCTGGCTTTCCAGTGTCTTTTAATGGCCCTGCATTCTTCCCAGATTCAAGGGCTTAGAGCATTTCCAGCTTATTTATACTTTCACCACGTCCATTTACTCTGCATCCAGACTAGGTCTTCCTAGCACCCTCTCTTCCACTCCATCCCGTCAGACTGAGCTACTCAGCCCTGCCTGGCCAGGGGCCCTGGTCCCCCTGCCCACCCTCGGCTGTGCCAGCCCTCGCTGCGCTGCAGTCTGCGCTCGCAGGGGGCCAGCCGCTCCCCTGCCTAAAAAATGAATGACAACTCCTCAGTTTAACTGATAAAACTGACTCCAAATGATCTTTGGAGCTTTACCTCCCACTGCCCCTGCCCATGTGCTCTTGTCAAATGGTATCAAGTGCTGTTTGCTGAACACGGCCTGAAATATTTCACCTGTGCCTTTGTGCACCCCAACCAGTCAACTGAGAGGACTCCGATTCTCCCCAAAACACTTCTCTGAACTCCCCTTGCATATTAACCTGTGCCATCACTACCGCCCATCTCAACCTGAGCTTTCTCTGAAAACCGTTGCTCTCCTAACAGCTGTAAAAACCGTCTTCTTCACCTCCCTGCTCAGGCTCTCCGGCCACCCCTCCCCCTGCCCTCAGGCATCCCAACCTCCTAGAACTTCCTTCAGTGTTTTAAGTGCACAGTTCTTTTTGGCCCCAGGGCTTTCTGGCAGTCTGGTTGGACCCCTCCCATCCCCCACCACCCATGTCCTCCTCCAGGTATCATCAGTCCTGGGAGCCATCGCTGACCTGACTGCAGTTCCCATTTATAGTCCCCGGGGGCTTACTGCAAATTTGTAGGCCATCCGCTTACTTCTTAAGTTTATTATTTCTTAGGTATTTTTATTTTTGTTAAATTTATCCAATTATTTGTTTTCCACTCCATACCCTAGAGGGCAATGACTGTGCCTGTAATGTTGATTATTTCATACCTGTGCCCAGCAATATGTCTGGCACATGATAGGGGCTAAAAAAATGGATTTATTAAATGTATTATCATTTCGCTCTTTGTAGTTTCGTCTATCTGCCTGAGAAGACTGGGGAAGGTCCTCAGGCAGCCTACACTTAACCCAGCCTCCCCACCCTATCCTCTCCCTTTCTTCCTTAAAAAAGAGGAGAGAGAGAGGGAAGAAGGGGGTGGTGAGAAGGAGCTCTGAGAAACAGTTCAAGGAACACTAGAACATTTCAGAAAGAAGACTATCAATATGAGGAACAGTTTGTGTTCATGAAATAAGAACAGGATGATTAAAAAAAAAAAGGTCAGAGAACTCTTCTGTGTAAATAAAGTTAAAACAGCCAAAATAAAAAATTCAAGAAAGGAAATGGAAAATAAAGTCGAAATTTCTCAGAAAGGAAAACACAGTGACAAAATTGATGACAGTGATACCCTGAACCTACATCTAAAGCAATCGCCACGTGCCAGGCGCTGAATAAGCCTCACACCTACCCTACGAGGAAGGTGCTGTTATGATTTTTTTTTTTAAGATTTTATTTATTTATTTGATAGAGACAGCCAGTGAGAGAGGTAACACAGCAGGGGGAGTGGGAGAGGAAGAAGCAGGCTCATAGCGGAGGAGCCCGATGTGGGGCTCGATCCCAGAATGCTGGGATCATGCCCTGAGCCGAAAGCAGACACTTAACCACTGCGCCACGCAGGCGCCCCTATTATGATTTTCAAAACGGAAAACAGGAAAGGTAGAAAATTCAAGGATCAGTCTGGGAAATCTGACAACTAAAATCTTTTGCTTCCAGAAAGAAATAGAAAGTACAATGGAAAGGAAATGATCACATGAACATATCCAAAAAACTAAGAGAACAGGGAATAGAGGGACAGAACCCCTGTCTTCTAGAAATCCAAGTGAAAATATTCACAGATGAAAGTGTGTGAGGTCTTGGGTTCCCAGGGGAAAATGCAGGGAGGGGGTGTGGGTACAGCTGAGGTATGACCAGCCATGATTTCTGTGTGGGCATGGCAATTCTGACATGCCCACTAAGACAAAAAGTGGAGATGCCAGCCATACACCAGGTGACAAAGTCGGGCTTGCAGATAAAAATGTGGAAAGCAACATTTGGAGGAACGAGGTTAGGTGAGGTCACCTGGGGGACAGAGAATCTGGAAAACAGCAGAGGATCCAGAAAGGAGCTTTGGAGCACTTTGACATTTAAAGAGCAAGTAGCAGATATTTTACTTTTCAGTTGTGATAAAACCACAAATAATATATATTTGAAACCAATGATAAAATACATTATTACAGGTGTCTAAAGGAGAACAAGCTTCTGACTTCTCTGCAGTACATGAGAGCTTTTCTGATGTTTACTACTGAAAGAACATTCTGCAGAAGAGATTTTTCATGCAGATCACTTGTGAGCTGTAACTGAAAAGGTTTCTAGGAACCAGGACACAGAAAGAAAAGGTGAACAGAAGACCATGATCAAGTACATTAGTTCCCTGAGAAATGTTTTCTGCTGTTAACAAGGTAACATTTCTCAAAAATTATGAAGTCTGACAAAGGCTGGTGAAGAGGTATGGAAAAAGAACTCTCAACCACTGCTGGTGGGAATGTAAATCAGTACAGCCTCTTTGGAGAGCAATTTCGCAATTCCACCAAAATTTAAGCCCAGTTATTTTTAATACAACAACCCCACTTCTGAGTATATAATTGTCCTAAAGACACCTTAATGCATGTGCGAAAGTGAAAAGACATTCACAGCAGCACTGTAATAGCAAAAAAATTAAAACAGCCTAAATGTCCCTCAATGGGAGAAGGAAAAAAAGTGATACACCCATCTGATGGAACACCATCCAGTAGTTTAAAAATGCATCATTATCGGTATACTTCAAAACCATGACGATAAATGGAAACGAACTATGCACAATGGTACGTGTAGTACAGGACCATCGTTACAAACTGTAACAGTCGTGACCGCGGTTACCTGTGGGGAGGCTGAGACGGAGGGGCTGAAACCGGGAAGGCATTATAAAGGAGCTTCAACTTTAGTAACAGGGCTTCTACTAGAATATAAAACTGCAGCTAACAGAACAAGATGTCAAACTTCACTGATTCTGGGTGACAGGTACCCGAGCACCTGCTACGTTAGCTGGTGTACCTCTATCTTGGCAATCGGGGAACCCAAGGGGCTGTGCGCACGGTGCTTTACTCACGGGAGAAGCGGGCAGCAGAGTAAGCTGTGCTTTCTAATGCTGATTCAGTAAATGCTGAACATTTTTAAAGTAAGTTCATCACGGTCAACTGAACACGTATCTTACCCTTTCAGCATGTTGCAGAAAGAACAGGAAGTGAACATGGAACCTTCCTTGCTGACTGAAAGGCAAGAGGACACTTAAGCTTTCAAACTGACAGGTAAGATTAGATTAGTTCTTCCTGGTCTCTGTGGTACTCCGGCTTCTTCAAAGGCATGCATCTAGATTATATATCCAGTATTTATCGAGTATATCCAGTATTTAAAGAGAGAGAGAGAGAGAGAGAGAGAGTGTGTGTGTGTGTGTGTGTGTAATTACTTAGGGCTAAAATAACAGATTTTAAAGTTAAGATACGGTATGGCTGCATTTTTTTGTTTTTTTCTCCTTCCCAAGCCAGTTTTACTACAGTATCTGGAGAAAGAAACTGATGATATATTCATTACTAGGCATTCTTAACTACCACATCTAAATGTTAACATTGAATGCAAAGGAACACCTTCACAGCCAAATACAACCAAATAATGGACGAGGTACTCATTTGGCACCAGCTTCTAAACTGAAACATGCAAGTCTCCTAGCTTTTGAGTGTGATATATCATCAATGTCATATCTGACAGAGAGCTGAAAATATTCCTTAGTGAAAAACTTCACTGTAATTTCTGAGTCAGTACTCAAGTCTAAATACCTTTTTTTTTTTAAGATTTTATTTATTTATTTGACAGAGAGAGAGCGAGAGAGGGAGTATAAGCAAGGGGAGTGGGAGAGGGAGAAGCTGGCTTCCCGCTGAGCAGGGAGCCTGATGCGGGGCTCGATCCCAGAACCTCTGGGATCATGACCTGAGCTGAAGGCAGACGCTTAACAACTGAGCCACTCAGGGGCCTCTCAAGTCTAAATATCTGACAGTCACCTGCTGCCATTCTCAAGGAATGATACTTCTGAGTTAGGACTTCTTAATTCAACAGAAATTAAGTAAAAAACCAGAAACCAACTGGCTGTAAAATTTAACCTATGACCCAAGCTGCCATTGACCTGGAGACAGATGCAAGTGAAAGATCGTAACAGTATTATACTGGACAATAAAAGAAAACTAAATTATGTTTATTTTAAATATTATAACACATTTTTTGAAATTAAACTGATAGTTCACATGTGTGCTGAATACCTATTACATAGTCTGGGATTCCTAAGATGTAAGGAAGCACTGGGGAGACCGCCAGAGATACGGCAGAAAAGGAGGTGGGTGAAAGCCAAAGACAAACATGGACTATTTTAAAATTCTGCCTCGGGTGCTCTGCACCCGGACAGAGGGAATGCTCTTCTGCCTCCTCCAACGCACTTCTTACTCCCATGAGTCAACGCTCAGGTCACTTTACAACACTGTTCACATAATGGATAATATTCTAAGTAAAGCAGATTGATATGCCATTATTATAACAACACAGGCGAAAGAAAACGAATCATAAAATGATAGTCGTAATTATATTCTGCATCTGCGTAACACTCCAATGAAGACAATATAAAGAGTACAAACCAGAGCTGAGACGGTTTCTCCTACTCAAGGAAAGCAGCCCGTGCTGCTAACAAGAGCGAGCGCATGAGCGCCGACGAGGGGCAGGAAGGTAACCGCCATCTTACCCAGCTGGTTCTTCATCCCCATGAGCACGGAGTTCATGTGGGCTTTGGAAGCGTAGAGCTTGCTCACGGCCTTCCTCGACCTGATCATCTCCTTGGCTAGAACCACACAGACGTCCTTCTGACCCTTCCTGGCAGCATCCTTCACGGACCGTTTCACTTTTTCTTCTTCTCTTTGGATATCTAAATTTGGAACATAACACAAAACACCAAAAAATTCAAGGTAAATCGGGACATGTATTGGCACTCAAATCTGTTCTTACGGTGATCTAAGTGCGTCTATTAAAAGGAAAACAGGGGCAGCGGGCTGGCTCAGTCAGTGAAGCCTTTGAATCTCTGGGTTGTGAGTTCAAGCCCCATGTTGAGTGTAGAGATTTCTTAAAAATAAAATCTTAAAAAAAAATTAAAAATAGAAGGAAAACATTCACTGGTCTTTATGACTGTCTTCATGCAGGTAGTACACTGGTTTTATTTCTACAGCTTTATAGTAAGTTTTGAAATAAGAGGGTGTGAGTCCTCTTTGTTCTTTTTCAAAACTGTTTTAGCTCTTCCTTGAGATTCTATATGAATTTTTAAGTGGATTTTCTATTTCTAAAAAAAAAGTCATTGGGATTTTGATAGGGATTGCATTGAATCTGCAGATCAGATTGGGTGTTACTGATATCTTAACAATATTAAGTACTCCAAATCCATGGACACAGAATGTCTTTCCATTTATTTATATCTTTAATTTCTTTCAGTAATGTTTTCTAGTTTTCACTGTACAAGGCTTTCACCTCCTTGGCTAAGTTAATTCCAAGGATTTCATTCTTTTTGTTGCTACTATACATAGGATTGTTTTCTTAATTTCCTTTTCAGACTGTTCACTGTTAGTGTACAGAAATGCTACCGACTTTTGTGTGTTTTGTATCCTGCTAATTTGCTGAACTCATGTATTAGTTCTAACAAAACAGTTTTTTTAGAACTAATAGATTTGTTTGGAATCTTTAGGGTTTATACGCACACATAAGATCAATACAAAAAGGTAATTTCACTTCTTCCTTTCCAATCTGGATGCCTTTTATTTCTTTTACTTAATTGCTCTGGTTAGAGCTTCCAGTACTCTGTTGGAGAGAAGTAGCCAAAGGCAGACATCCTTGCATTGTTCCTGATCATAGAGAAAAACTCTTCTTTCACCACTGAGTGTAATGTTTGCTGTGGATTTTTCACATATGGCTTTCATTATATTGAGGCAATTTCCTTCTATTCCTAGTTTGTTGAATGTTACCATAAAAGGGTGTCAAATTCTGTCAAATGCTTTTCTGCATCAACTGAGATGATCATGTGGTTTTTCTTCCTTTATTTTGTTGATGTACTATATTACATTGGTTGATTTACATATATTGAACTATCCTTGCATTCCAGGAATCCCACTTGGTCATGGTATATAATCCTTTTGAATTGTCTGCATTTTTAAAAAATTTCTGCATCAGGGGCGCCTGGGTAGCGCAGTCGTTAAGCGTCTGCCTTCGGCTCAGGGCGTGATCCCGGCGTTCTGGGATCGAGCCCCGCATCAGGCTCCTCCGCTGGGAGCCTGCTTCTTCCTCTCCCACTCCCCCTGCTTGTGTTCCCTCTCTCGCTGGCTGTCTCTCTCTCTGTCAAATAAATAAATAAAATCTTTAAAAAAAAAATTTCTGCATCAGTGTTCATAAGGGATATTGGTCTATAGTTCTCTCTTCCTGTAGTGTATCAAGGTAATGATGGCTTTACAAAACAACTAAGGAAATGTTTTCTCCTAATTTTTTGGAAAAGTATGAGAAGAACTGGGGTTAGTTCTTTAAATATTTGGTAGAAATCACCAGTGAATACATCAGGTCAAGAATTTTTCTTTGTTAGGAGATTTTTTTATTACTGATTCAATCAAGTCTGTTCAGATTTGCTCTTTACTTTCAGTCTTGGTAGGTTTTGTGATTCTAGGAATTTGTCCATTTCAAAATGTGTTATCCAATTCATTGGTACACAACTGTTCACAGTGCCCTTATATATTTTTTAATTTCTGGAGAATCATAGTAATGCTCCCACTTTCATTTACGATTTTAGGGACTTGAGTCCTTTCTCTTTCCTCCCACTTTTATTCAATCTAGCCAAAGATTGGTTAATTTTGTTGGTCTTTTCAAAGAACTCACTCTTGGTTTCTTGTTCTCTACTGTTTTTCTATTCTCTATTTTACTTCTCTCTGCTCTAATCCTTATTATTTCTTTCATTCTGCCAGGTTTAGGTAGTTTCTTGTTCTTCTCAATCTGGGAGATGTAGAGTTAGAGGTGGTTGATTTGAGATCTTTCCTCTTTTTTAATATTAGCATTTTTATAGCCACAATTTCCCTCTGAGCACTGCTTTTGCTACACAGCACAAGTTTTGATACATTGTGTTGTGGTTTTCACTCATCTCTAAATACTTTCTAGTTTCCCTTGTGAATTTTTTTGACACATCTGTTGTTTTAAGAGTGTGTTATTTTTCTAATATTTGTGAATTTTCCAGTGTTCCTTCTTCTACTGACTTCTAATCAACCCTTGTAGTCAGAAAAGATATTTTATATATTTTTTAAATTGACCGAGACTTGAATTTTGAGCTAACACATGGTCCATTCTGAAGAATGTCCCATGAGCACTTCAAAAAAATGTGTATTCTGTTGTTGGGTATTCTGTAGAGGTCTATTAGATCTAGTTGATTCATTGTGTTGTTCAAGTACTCTTATTTCCTTATTTATCTTCTGTCTGGTTGTTATATTCACATTTTTAAAAAAGATTTATTTATTTAGAGACCGTACACATGAGCAGGGGGGAGGGGCAGAAGGACAGAGAGAAAGAGAATCTCAAGCAGACTCCACACTGAGCGTGGAGCCTGACTTGGGGCTTGATCTCACAACCCTGAATCATTACCTGAGTCAAAATCGAGGCTTAACCGACTCAGCCAATCAGGTGCCCTTGACTGTTACATTCACTTTTGAGAGCAGGTTATTAAAGTCTCCGATTATTATTGTAGAATTATTTCCCCCTTTAATTTTGTCAATTTTTGCTTCACATATTTTGACAATCTGTTTTTAGGTGCACATATGTGTATAATTGTTATATCCTCTTATTCTACTGAAACTGTTAGTAATATAGAATGTCTTTTTGACTGATAATCTTTTTGATTTAAAGTTTGTTTTATATTAGTATAGCAACTTCCACTCTCTTTGGTTACCATTTCCATGGGACAACTTTTTCTGTACTTTCACTCTTAACCTATTTGTACTTTGGGATCTAAAGTGAGTGCCTTATAGACAGCATAGAGTAAGATCATTTTTAAAAAATCAATTTTGTTAAGCTCTTTCAACTGAAGAGTTTAATCCATTTACATTTAATTACTGACAAGAAGGTGCCTACTTCTGCCATTTTGCCAATTTTTCTGTAGGCCTTACAACTTTCTTGTCTTTCATTTCCTGCACTAATGTCTTCTTTTCTGTTTTCTTCATAGTGAAACTTTTCAAATCCTATTTCATTGGCTTTTCTGTATAATCTATAGCTATTTTCTTAGTGGTTACCATAGGGATTACAGTTAATATACTAAAGTTATAATACTAATTTGAATTTATATGAGCTTAACTTCAAAAGCATATAAAAACTTTATTTCTATACAGCTCTGTCCCCACCCCATTCAGTTACTGATGTCACAAAAGTACATCTTTCTGTAGTGTGAGTTCAAAAACATAGCCTAATATATTTTTTTCAAATGCCCAAGTCTCCTAAATCATGTAGGAAACAAAAAAATGGAGTTACAAACTGAATTTACAAAAATGTTAGCTTTTATAACTGCCCATGTATTTACCTTTAACAGAGGTATTTATTCTTTTATATGGCTTCAAGTTACTATCATATTTTAATTTCAACCAGAAGGACACCCTGTAGCACTTCCTGCCAGGCTGGTCTAGTGGTAACAAACTCTCTCAGCTTGTTTATCCAGGAATGCCTTGATTTCTCCCTTGTTTTGCTGGATATAAGATTCTTGGTTGATAGTTCCTCTTTCGGCATTTGAATATATTAACCCACTGCCTCCTGGCCCTCAACACTTCTGGTGAGAAATCTGCTGAAAATCTTACTACGGATCCTTTTATATGGTAAGTCCTCTCTCACTGCTTTAAACATTATCTATATTAAAGTCTGATATTATGGGGCGCCTGGGTGGCACAGCGGTTAAGTGTCTGCCTTCAGCTCAGGGCGTGATCCCGGCGTTATGGGATCGAGCCCCACATCAGGCTCCTCTGCTATGAGCCTGCTTCTTTCTCTCCCACTCCCCCTGCTTGTGTTCCCTCTCTTGCTGGCTGTCTCTATCTCTGTCAAATAAATAAATAAAATCTTTAAGAAAAAATAAATAAAGTCTGATATTATAATGTGGCATTATAATGAGCATTGGTCTCTTTGAGTATACACTATTTGGAATATGTGACGCTTCTTGGATGATTATATTCATGTCTTTCATAAAATTTGAGATGTTTCTGTCACTAGTCTTTTAAATCATCTCCCTGCCCCTTTCTCTATTTTCCTTCTGGGATTCCCACAAAGTGTATGCTGGTCCACTTCATGGTGTCCTACAGATTCCTTAGGCTCAGTTTACTTCAATTTTCCCCCCTTCTCCTCAGACTTGATAATTCCAACTGTACTATTTTCAAGTTCACTAATTCTTCTGCCTGCTCAAATCTGCTTTCAAGTAACTCTAATAAATTTTTCATTTCAGTTATTGTACTTTTCAGCAGAATTTCTTTTTGGTGTCTTTTCATGTTTTCTCTTTTTATTGATATTTCCACTTTATTCATGTTTCATTTTCTTGACTTTGCCCACATTTTATTTTGGCTCTTTGCACATCTTTAGAACACAAGTATCTGTTGAATAAACAGTCATCTGGTCTTAGGGACATTTTCTGTTCATTTATTTTCCTTTGGATGGGCCATACTTTCCTGTTTGTACATCTTGTGATTTTGCTGTTGTTGAAAATCAGACACTTGAATCTCATAACTCTGAAGTCAGACTGTCCCACTTCACCAGGGTTTGCTGTTTTTCTGTTTTTACTGCTGCAGGGTATCTCTGTGCTGGGGATCAACCTACACTGTAAACTTAAAGTCTTCTCAGGTCTTTGCAGACCTGTAGCTTGACCTGGGTGTGCACAGTGACCTTTTCTATTCTGCCATATATGTGGTTGCTTTTGAATGTCTTAGCCCTTGATATTAGGAATGTAAGATGGTGCAGTGTGCTATGGAAAGCATTATGGTGTTTCCTCAAAAATTAAATATAGAATTACCATTTGACCCAGCAATTCCACTATAGGGTATACAGTACCCAAAAAAAAAAAAAAAGAGAGAGAGAGAGAGAAAAGGGATTCAAACAGATACATGTACACTCATGTTCAGAACAACATTATTCACAATAACCCAAAGGCAGAAGCACCCATATGTCCATATTAAGATGAATAAACAAAATGAAGCATGCATACAATGAAGTATTTCAATCTTAAAAAGTTAACTCTGACTCATGCTATACAACATGAATGAACGTTGAAAACATTATGGTAAGTAAAATAAGCCAGGCACAAAGGGACAAATATTCTTTGATTCCACTTATATGAGGTACTTATAATAGTCAAATTATACACATAGACAGAAAATAGAATAGTGGTTACCAGGGGATTTGGTGTCGGTTGCAGGGGTGGAGTGGTGGGGGAGACATGGTGAGTTATTATTTAACGGGTACAGAGTTTCAGTATGGGATGAAGGAAAAGTATGGAGATGGACAGTGGTAATGGTTCCACAGCAATGTGAATGTACTTAACGCCACTGAACTATATACTTAAAACTGATTAGTTTTAGGTTATATATACTTTATTGTAATAAGAAATAGATTAATGAAACCGCAACAAGAAAAGTATAAGCCATTCATAAATATTTATGTGTAAATACAAGTATAGACAGACATATCTGAAAGGATGATTACCAAAATATTTATGGTATTATCTTTGGGAGAATTTCAGGGTGATTTTAACTTTCTTATTTATACTTTTCTGCATCAATATGCATATTATTACCTTTATACTCATGGGGGAGGGATGTAGAAACCAAGCTATTTTCATTTGAGGAAAGGGGCAATATAAATGATCTAAATTCATACCAATACTGCCTATCATGAGTGCTCTAAATGTGTTTCACATTTAACTGAAAGCTAAAAATGTGGAATACCTCGAGTCCTCCACGAGAAGATGAGAACTACCTATAGTTATACTTTGCTTTTTTGAGGTTACTATTTTCTCTTTAAACTTTTTATTTAAGTATAGCATACACACAGAAAAGTATACATAACTGTAGAGCTAAATGAATTTTCACAAAGTAAGCACACCCATATAACCGGGAACCAGATCAAGAAACAAAGTATTACAAAGGTCCCTTTATGTCCACCTTAATTCATCATGCCCCCAAGGGTAACCAATATCCTGACTTCAAGATCATAGGTTAATTTTGCAGGTTCTAGTTTTCACACTGGTTTAAAAAAAAAAAATCTATTCACCTTGACTGCTAATATAAAGCCAAATGAAAGACAATAAAAGTGTTTTATGATAAATCTTCAAATGCAAGTAATATTTAAAGCAATCGCATTATTTCAAAGTCAGACTTTGTCTAATGTACCCCCCTTTTTTTGGTATCACCAGTGTAGTAAACCCTACTTTATGCCAGGTACTGGCCTAAACACTTTACATACATTTGCAAATTTAAATGTCATAATTCTATGAGATTCAGAGAATTTTAATAGGGATAGATGGTAGGGCTGACTCCAAAAACCCATGATCTTTTTCTGATACCATGTTGTAGAGTTAGTTAACTAATAAACTACCACAAATGAAAAATAATAGGAAATATCATGAAAGAGCTTAAAGATAATTTCATAAGATAAATAAGAATGTATAAAATGAGCAAATAATAAAGCAAAATAAAATGAGCAAAGCACGAAACAGGAATAAACAAGGCTTGTGGGACACTAACTGCATTCACAAAGTTTCTAAAGATGACACCACAATTTTTGTTCTACTATACAGTTTAATTCTACCTGTTATAAGCCTCACATTATTTTTACTTAACACAGTAAATAATGTTTAAAGGAAACTTTAAAAAGAAAAAATATTATATTTACTTACATACCTAATATTTCCAGCATGCTTCATGCCTCTGGGTAGATCCCAGTTTGTATCTGGTGTAATTTTCCTTCAGCTTACAACTTCCTTTAACATTTCTTGTACTGGACATATGGGTTGTTCTACCTTTGGGTTACTGTGAATAATGTTGTTATGAACATGAGTGTACCTGAGTTTCCTGGCAGCAAATTCTCTCGGCTTTTTGTTTAAAAATCTTTATTTCACCTTCACCTTTGAATGCTATTTTCATTGGATATAGAATTTTAGGATAATGTCAAGTTCTTTTCTTTCATCATATTAAAGATGCTTTGGTTTACACTGCTTCTGAAAGAAATTTTTCATCCTCATCCTCATCATTTTCTGTATTGAACGTGTCTTTTTTTCCTGACTGTTCTCTCTCTTCATTGTTAACTTTCGGTAATTTGAATATGACATGCCTTGGTATGGTTTTGTTTGTGTTGTCCTCTTTTATTGTTTTTAAAGATTTTATTTATTTATTCGACAGAGATAGAGACAGCCAGCGAGAGAGGGAACACAAGCAGGGGGAGTGGGAGAGGAAGAAGCAGGCTCCCAGCGGAGGAGCCTGATGTGGGGCTCGATCCCATAACGCCGGGATCACGCCCTGAGCCGAAGGCAGATGCTTAACCGCTGTGCCACCCAGGCGCCCCTGTGTTGTCCTCTTTTAAGCTCACGGAGTTCCTTGGGTCTGTGGGTTTAGTTTTCATCAGCTACTATTTCATGTGATCTTTTCCAGACTCCTCCCCTTCTGAGACTCAGATGACACGAGACCACTTGATATTGTTCCACAGGTCACTGATGCTGTGTTCATATCCATTTTTTTCCCCTCTGTATTACAGTTTAGATAGTTGCACTACTCAATTTCACTGATCCTATTTTTTATACTGCCTTATTTGCTTGTTAAGCTCAGTGTTCACTTTATTTGGTTTATTTCATTTTATTTCTAAATTCTATAAGTTTCATTTTATTCTTTTCTACATCTTCTATTTATCTCATTATGTTCATGTTTTCCTTTAACTTCTTCAACATATTGATAATAGCTGTTTAAATCCTGTCTGCTTATTAATAATCATCTGTTTTTTCTGGGTCTATTTATATTGCCTAATTTTTCTCCTGATTTTGGGTCATAATATCTTGCTTCTTTCTAGTTCTTTTCATTGGATGTCGGACACTCTGAATGTTTCATTTTTGAGTGTCTGAATTTTGGGGTTTTGTTTTTTTTTTACTTTCAATGTATTTTTTTATTAAGTTCGATTAGCCAATATAGTATTTATCATTAATTTCTGACATGATGTTCAATGATTCATTAGTTGTGTATAACACCCAGTGCTCATCAGATCACGTGCCCTCCCTAATACCCATCACCCAGTTACCCCATCCTCCCACCACCCTCCTTTCTGCAAACCTCAATTTGTTTCCCAGAGCTCAGAGTCTCTCATGGTTTGTCTCCCTCTCCGATTTCTTCCCATTCAGGTTTCCCTCCCTTCCCTCCCTCCTATTGTCCTCTGCCCTATTACTTATAGTCCATGTATTAGTGAAACCATATGATAACTGTCTTTCTATGCTTAACTTATTTCACTTAGCATAATACTCTCCAGCTCCATCCATGTCGATGCAAATGGTAGGTATTCAACCTTTCTGATGGCTGAGTAATATTCCATTGTATATATGAATCACATCTTCTTCACCCATTCATCTGTTGAAGGACATCTTGGCTCCTCCCACAGGTTGGCTATTGTGGACATTGCTGCTATGAACACTGGGGTGCACGTGCTTCTTCTTTTCACTATGTCTGTATCTTTGGGGTAAATACCCAGTACTGCAATTGCTGGGTCACAGGGTAGCTCTATTTTTAACTTTTTGAGGAACCTCCATACTATTTTCCAGAGTGGCTCTACCAGCTTGCATTCCCACCAACAGTGTAAGAGGGTTCCCTTTTCCCCACATACTTGCCAACATTTGTTGTTTCCTGTCTTGTTAATTTTGGCCATTCTTACTGGTATAAGGTGGTATCTCATTGTGGTTTTGATCTGCACTTCCCCAATGGCAAGTGATGTGGAGCATTTTTCATGTGTCTGTTAGCGATTTGTATGTCTTCTTTGGAGAAGTATCTGTTCATGCCTTTCGCCCAATTCTTGACTGTATTATTTGTTTTTGGGGTGCTGAGTTTGAGTAGTTCTTTATAGGTCTTGGGTATCGGCCCTTTATCTGTAATGTCATTTGCAAATATCTTCTCCCATTCCATAGACTGCCTTTTAGTTTTATTGTTTCCTTTGCCGTGCAGAAGCTTTTTATCTTGATGAAGTCCCAAGAGTTCATTTTTGCTTGTGTTTCCCTTGCCTTTAGAGATGGGTCTTGCAAGAAGTTGCTGTGGCCGAGGTTGAAGAAGTTACTGCCTGTGTTCTCCTCTAGGATTTTGATGGATTCCTGTCTCACATTGAGGTCTTTCATCCATCTTAAGTTTATCTTTGTGTATGGTGTAAGAGAATGGTCCAGTTTCATTCTTCTGCATGTGGCTATAAAATTTTCCCAGCACCATTTATTGAAGAGACTGTCTTTTTCCATTGGATAGTCTTTCTTCCTTTATCGAAGATTAGTCGACCATAGAGTCGAGGGTCCATTTCTGGGCTGTTCTGTTTCACTGATCTATGTGTCTGTTTTGTGCCAGTACCATGCTGTCTTGATGATCACAACTTTGTAATACAGCTTGAAGTCAGGCACTGTGATGCCTCCAGCTTTAGTTTTCTTTTTCAACATTCCCTTGGTGATTCAGGGTCTTTTCTTGGGTCTTCCTTTAAAGAGTGTTCAGCTTTATTTTGACAGGCAGCTAATCTGTCGGCAGATCAGCTTTCAAGAACTGTTTTTAAGCTTTGTTGGTGAGGGCTTATGGTAACCTTTAATCTAGGCCTACCTTAGCCTTAATAGTAAAGGCATGATCTTTCTGGGTTCTCTACTGAATGTCCAAAATGTTCAACAATGTCTCTTTCCTGTGTCTGATCAGAACTCAACCATCCCTCAATTCTTTGTTAGCTCTAAGAATTGTTTAGCTTATAGTGCACTGGTATTTGTTCTGTCCCCAGTAATTATTCTTTGCCTAACCTCTTGAAATCTCATTCTAAGTCTGCACAGCTTAGTATTCAGCTAAAGACTCAATGATACACTGTGTAGACATTTAGGGCTCTTTCTCTGAGTACTACCCTTCTCTCTGATATTATGCCCCACAAATTCCAGAGACTATAGCCTCCCTGAATCCTGATCTCTGTCTCCTCAACCCCAAGACCACCTTGCTCTGCTTAGAACCTTCTTCCATGTGCTATGATCCAGAAAGTTTCTCCAGGGTGGAAAATCAGGACCATATTAAGACTCTNTCCCTCTTCCTAGTAATCAAAATCCTTCAGTGTCAGTTGTCCAAGGTTTGAAAACCAATGTTTCACAGATTTTGTCCAGTTTTTTATTTATGATGGGAGTGAAAGTGCAAGTTCAAAAACATTATTCCATCATGGCTGGGAACAGAATTGCCCTCTCCAATTCCTTTCTTAAGGGAGTGATACTGAAATATCCTTATGGTATTAATTTTTCTCCAATCATGAAAGTGTTAAAAATCATAAAAGTTTTAAACATTACAATATCTCTGTGCAAGTCACCTTAATTTTAAGTTTGTACTTCCTAATAATCAACTTTATCTAGAAGTATATTTTCTTCACTTTATAGCCATGCTAAGATAAACAATTAGTCACGAAAATGGGATTGTATTCCTTACTTATGCACACTTTATTTAATCTGAATTCCATAAAACATTTCTTTATAAGTAGAAGAGATTTCTTTAGTTCTTTTTTTTTTACAATGGCTTACGACACAACTGATTCTTTTACAATTCTGGTGGTCAGAAGTCTAAAATCAAGCTGTTGGAAGGGCTGTGTTTTGGAAGTCTTCAGGGAGGAATCAATTTCTTGCCTATTCTAGCTTCTAGAGGACAACTGCATTCCTTGGCTCATGGCCTCTTCCTCCACTTTTAAAGAACATTTCCCTAACATCTGGTTCCATGGTCACATCTCCTCTTCTCTCACTTTTTCTCAACATATTATTTCCTTCTTGTAAAGACCCTTGTGATTACATGGGTCCACCCAGACAACCTAGCATAATCTTCCCACCTGAAGAGCCCTAATTTAATCACATCTGCAAAGTCCCCTTTGCCACATAAGGTAACATATTCACAGATTCTTGAGATTAGAATGTGGACATCTTTGGAAGGCCATTATTTTGCCTATCACAATACATGAACACCTGCTTTGTTTCCAACACTAACCTGATCTCTAGGAAACCAGAGATAAATGAATACGGTCTCTTCCCCTTGCAGAGCTGAATTGCAGGCCAGAGGAAAGATATAGTTTTTATAAAACGTAAAGGTTTTTCTTATAATGATTAAAAAGCAAAATAATTAGGACAACTATAAATAATCTAAGAATAAACTATGTCTTACAATGGGTAGATGCAGTTTATTTTTATGAACTAATACAAAATTACCAAAAGGGTAAGGAATAGGAGACATAAAATTATAATTTACCTCTTATTTGCCTGTCAACAACTCTCATTTCCTTTCTTATCTTCAATGACCATTCATTGACCTGGGAAAAATTTTAGAAAATAATTATAAGAAAAGCCAACACTCCTAATTCACCAAATTTTAAAGAATTTTGTATGAATTCTACATTTATTCCAGACAAAAAAATAAATAAATCTATTTGCAAACAAAAGCTTTAGGGCCAAATTCTTTTTTTTTTTTTTTCATCTTTTTATTCACAGTACAGAAGTCCCAGTCTATTTAAAGATTCTTATCTGAAAGCAGGCAGTCAGAAGTACTTTATACAAGACCTCAGAGTTCAGGACCCTATAGGTATATAAACATTTTTCAAGAGGTGCATGGGCATAGTAAAAAGCTATGTTTAAAAGTTGAAAATCTTTTGAAACCTATTTCAAAACCTGTTCTGCCTATGTTAACAGTTCACCTTTTCCTTCCCCTTTTTAACAATAATGCTTTTTCACTTTACAGAAGACAGAAATTCCTCTGACCTGTCTATTACCATGATATAGTTCCCTCAGAGGCAAAAACTTCTAAAGCACTAAACATAGGGCCAAATGGAAATACCAGTGTAGCTGTTGAGAAAGCACTGAACTACTCTAATGACTATCAAATTCTTACAAATAAGTGTTTTCTAATTCCTCAGTTTCAAAAGAAACTGAAGGAAAATCTGAGTTGTGAACTGATAATCATTAAAACTAAATTTACATTAAATAACTATACGCTCTTTGCCATATGACACAGAATTTCAAAGAACTGAGTGACGATGACAGAACTTCCATTACCATCTATTTACTAATATTAACAATGTTTCTCAGTACTGGAGTCTAATAAAACATAAAACAGAGCTTTCTTCCACTTGTGGCAGCTTGTGATGAGGATCTCTTGCCTGGGCCCACAGCCATGCGGTCCACAGACTCCCTGCAGCTGGTGCAGGTCTTTGGAGGCAGGAAGATGGTCACAGCTGTGGCACACTGCAAATGGGGCAACAGCCTCATTAGGTGAATGGGTGATCCCTGGAGATGATCCAACCATGCACGCTGCAGTACAAGCTACTGAAACCTGTTCTGCTTCTGGGCAAACGGTGATTAGCTGGCATGGACCCCTCAGTCTGTACGAAGGGTGGTGGTCATAAGGCACATATTCAATCCACCTCCAAGCCATGGAGGCCTGTTACCAGAAACAGGTGGTTAGGCTTCCAAGATTAAAGACATCTTCATCTGGTATGACTAGATGCTGCTGGTAGTTGACCCCCATCACTGCAAATCCAAAAAATTTGCCTGTGATCACTACCAGAAATCCAACCAATAAGCCCACCACAAGCATCAGGATTCACCTTTATAATAAACAATGACTGCGGGGTTTAAAATTAAAAATAACAGAACAGGAACAGAATTGATGCTGAACCTTGTAGCATTCATCCATGGGCCCATGAACTAAACAGCATTAAAAAATCTATACAACTGGGATGCCAGGGTAGGTCAGTAGGTTAAGTGCCTGCCTTAGGCTCAGGTCATGATCCCAGGATCCTGGGATCCAGTCCCACACCTGGTTCCTTGCTCAGTGAGGAGCCTGTTTCTCCCTCTGCCTGCCACTCCCCCTGCTTGTGCGTGTGCGTGCACTCTCTCTCTGACAAATAAAATATTTTTTAAAAATCTATACCATTAAGAGAAAGTATACCTCCAATAAATTTCACTTTTTAATGATTTCATTAAAATCATTATTTAACAAAATCTAAGAAAAATTTACTTTGCAACAGCTGTAGTAACTCCAACCAGAAGAAATATTAAGGTACTTAAAATCATATGGATATATTTTTTAAAATTTTAACATTAGGTTTATAAATTTTTAAAGGTAAAATGCACATAACATAAAAATAGCCATTTCAAAATATACAATTCAATGGCATTTAATGCCTACACAATGCTGTGCAATCATCAACTCTCTCTAGTCTCAAAACCTTATTAACATGTCAGAAGAACACACTATACTCTTTAAATAATCTCTAAGTCCCCCTTCCCTGGCAACCATTAATTTGCTTTATCTCTTTTGATATGCTTATTTTTACTATTTCATATAAAAGGGATCATACAATATATGGTCCTTTGTGTCTGGCTTCTTTCATTTAGTACAGTGTTTTGGGGGTTCATCCATGTTGTAGCATGTATCGATACTTCAGTCCTTTTCGTGGCTGAATAACATTCATTGTATGTACACAACACAACTTGTTCATTCATACATCCTTTAATGGACCTCTGGATTGTTTCCATCTTTTAGTTACTGTGAATAGTACTGCTATGAACATTTGTATACAAGTATTTATTTGAATTCCTATTTTCGGTTCTTAGGAATATGTACCCAGTAAGAGTAGAATTGCTGGGTCATGTGGTAATTCTATGTTTATCTTTTCAAGGAGCTCCAAAACTATTTTACAAAGAAGTTTCACCATTTTACATTCCTTCCAGGAATGTTCAAGGATTCTTTTTCTCCACGTCCTTGCCAATACTTGTTATCCTCCAATTTTTTATTAATAGTCAATCTGTTGGACCAACTGAAGCAGTATTTCATTATGGCTTTGATTTGCATTTATTTAAAGACCAATGCAGTTAAATATCTTTTCATGTCCCTTTTGGCCACTGGAACACATTTTTTGGAGAAATGTCTATTCATGTCTATCCATTTTTAATTGTCTTTTTGTTGCTGGCTGTATGAGTTCTTTATACATTCTGACAGCAGAACCTTATCAGATACATCATTTACAAATAAATTCTCCCATTCTCTATCTTTTCACTTTCTTGATCATGTCCTTTGATGCACAAAAGCTTTAATTTTGATGATTTTCAATTTGCCTGTTTTTTTTCTTTTGGTGGTTGTGCTTCTGGTGTCATAGTTAAGAATCCATTGCCAGATAGGAGGTCATGAAGATTTACCCCTATGTTTTTACCTAAGAGTTTTATGGTTTAATAAGAGTTTTACTTTAATTTCTGTATATGGAATGATGTAGGGATCCAGCTTCATTCCTCTACATGTGAATATCCACTTATCCCAGCACTATTTGTTGAAAAGACTATCCTTCCACTATTAAATGAATCTTAGCACCCTCACAGAGAATCAACTGGCCATACATGTATGGCTTTACTTCTGAACACAATTCTATTCCACTGGTCTATATATCTATCCTTATGCCAATACCACACTGTTAACGTTACCATAGCTTCACAGTAACTTTTGAAATTAGGAATTCTGAGTCCTCCAAATGTGTTTTTTCTTTTTCAGGACTGTTTGGTTATTCAGGGCCAGCTGTATTCCATATGAATTTGAGGGTTAACTATTTCTTTTGGAATTCTGACAGGCATTGTACTGAATCTGCAGACTGCTTTGGGTGGTACTGCCATCATAACAGCATTAAGTTTCACAAGCCATGAATTTGAAATTTCCGCCAACAATATTTTGTAATTTTCAGTGTACAAGTGATGCACTTCCTTGGTTAAATTCTTTCCTCAGTATTTTGTTCTTCTAGATACCTTTGTAAATGATTTTTTTTCCTCTATTTCCTTTTTCGATTTTTCATTGCAGGTGTAAAAAAACACAACTAATTGTTTTATGCTTGTCTTAAAAACCTGTCAATTTGCTGAATTCACTTATAAGTATTTTGTACATGAGGATTCTTTGGAGTTTTCTATATACGGAATCATGACACCTGCAAAGAGATAGTTTTACTTCTTCCTTTTCAATATGGATACCTTTTATATCTTTTTCTTGCCCAAGTGCTCTGGCTAGAACTTCTAGTACAATGCTGAACAGTAGTGGCAAAAGCAGGTATCTTTGTCTTGTTCCTGATCTTAGAAAAAAAAGCTTTAGTCTTTCACAATTTACTATAAAATTAGCTGTAGTTTTTCATAAATGCCCTTTATCATGTTAAGAAAGTTCCCTTCTATTCCTAGTTTGCTGAGTGTATTTATCACAAAAGGTATGTACGGTATTTTGTTCCACGTATAATAGGATGATTGTTAAATTATTTCAAGCATAAAAGTGCTACATTAGGAGAAATCCATATGGTGAAAATGGAATGGAAGTAAATGGCATTTCTCCTTTCAAGAAAGAGAATGATTAAAAATGTTTCACTATAAATAAGAATGTGTGCATGTATGTTTTAAATGAATATTGATGGGAATCAAATTGCTGTGATACTTTTAAAACAGTGATGTAACAATTTTACAATATTTACAATATGCCAAAAATTACATCCTGTGCAACTCTACGTAAAATTACGATAAAAAAATATTAAATGTTGATTTATGACTGTCCAAAAGGGTACACAAGTAGTCAAAATTATTTCAGGAGATATATGAAGACATTTGAAGACACTGTTATAATCTAACCAGAACTTTCAGAACCAGCAGGAAAGAAAATCCAAGACTCATACAATTCAAATGTTTACTGAGCATCTGCTCAATGTGCTAGTGATGAAGCAGGACACAGAGACTCCACCTTATGAACTTACATTCTAATGAAACAAAGTAAGTAAATAAGCAAGTAATACTCTGTCACAAAACGAGTGCTAGGGAGAAAATGAAGCAAGGAAAATAGGATGAGGGCAGTGGAGGGGAGGTTTGTTATTTCATATAGGGTAATAGAAGAAAGCTCAATTGCTAAGGTGACTTTCGAGCAGACTTCGAAAAGTTTGCAAGGGAACCCTGTGACTATCCACTATGGTGGGGGGGGGGAGGGGACTATAACATTTTAATCAGAGTGAAAACAAACACCACTAAGGGACCTAAGTAAAATAGTGTCCTTACCTACAGACCAAAGGATGGGGTACAAAAACAATCTGGTTCAATAATTTTTGTTTGAACTAGCAACACTGATGGGGAAAGTTATTTGATTCAGGTTTATAGAAAAAATACTGGGATGCCTGGGTGACTCAGTCAGTTAAGCATCTGACTCTTGATTCCAGCTCAGGTCATGATCTCAGGGTTGTGAGATCCAACTCCACACTGAGCATGGAGCCTGTTTAATATTCTCTCTACCCCTCTCTTTCTACCTCTCCCCTTCACCCCACCCACATGCACGCTAAAAGAAAGCAAAAAAGGAAAAAATATTTATCACCTATTATAGCAGTGAGTTTTATAAGGTAGCAAGTTACTCCTAATACTGTTTATTATAAAGCTAAACATAAATTTTAGATTTTTATTCTCATGGGTCAAAGTACTGATTAGCTCCTATTATTTCTAATGCTTTCAACTGCTAATCCCCGAGGACAGCCAATCAGCTGGAAGCAATGCACCCATGGGGACTACAAACCTGTAGCAGTTACTAGAATTCCAGGAACCACATGTTAATAAGTTTCACAATTCAAATTCAAACCTTAAAACGAGGCAGAATGAACCAGTGCAGTGATTTTTAAACTTGTTTTTAGTAACAGAATCTTTCAAATAAATCTAACGTGGAACTCCACAAATACAGGAAGTATTATGACAGTATACACTTACGTAGGATCAGATTGAAAATTTTTACTACTATAAAGTAAATGAAAATAGCTTATCTGTCTTGAAGAAAGATAAAATTTTAAATGAGTTGTTAAAGTGTTATACTAACCTTAGTATCCAATTTATTTCCATATTTTGTTTACATGTCCAGTATTGAGAAAATTGTAGTTCAAAAAGATAAATAACTATAACAATAAATAGATAGCTTCTTAACAGTTTGTCTTTCAACTTAAGGTTATCCCTTGCTTAAATAAATCCAGATGCTCAAAATAAAAGTCATTAAAAACTGGTATTTTCAGGGTGCCTAAGTGGTACAGTCGGTTAAGCATGTGACTCTTGGTTTCAGCTCAGGTTGTGACATCAGGGTCATGAGATCGAGCCCCATGTCAGGCTCTATGCTCAATGCAGTCTTCTCGCGTTTCTCTCTCTTTTTCCCTCTGCCCCTCCCCCCATGTGTGCACGCTTTCTCTCTAAAAATAAATCTTAAAAAAAAAAAAAAAAACTGTTTCTAAGTTTCTCATTACAGTGCTTAACTGCTCATAATCCTTAAGGGGCGAGTACTCAATCTAACAGATGGCAACGGTGAAATGACTTTTGTAAAAATGCATTGCTGCATTGTTCACAGTAGCAAAAGACTAGAAATAACCTAACGTATATCAAAAGAACACTAAACATATTAGAGAATTTCCATAAACTGACATTATGCTCTAACTAAAAAGAAAAAAACAATGCAATGAAGACTACCCATGGAATTAATTCTCAAAATATAAATGAAAATTGCAATGTAAAGGACATTTACAGTATGACATATGTTAGAGAAAGAGGGAGAGGAGAAAGGAGAGAAGGAAGGAACGGGGAAGGGGAGAAAAAGATGTGGAAAAAGGGAAAGAGAGATATTTATATGTTCATATATTATAGAATAACAACAGGAGAATCCATAGTAACTAGGCTGCTTTCAAGGACAGAAAATGAATAATTTGTGAACAAGAGTGAAAGGAGATTTAGTTTTTAGTATACCTAAGGATAGACTTTGCTGCCTTTTGAATTTTATGTGCCAATACAACCTATTTCAAGAAATATTCTTTAAAAATAACACGTAAGATAAAAAAGAATAAGAAAAAATATCAGGTTCTGGATTGGAAGAATACTGCTAAAATGTCCATACTACCCAAAGCAATCTACAAATTCAATGCAATCCCCACTAAATACCAACATCATTTTCACAGAACAAGAACAACTAATACTAAAGCTTGTATGCAAGCACAAAAGACCCTGAACAGCCAAAGCAAACTTGAGAAAGAAGAAGAAAGCTCAAGGTATCATAATCCCGGATTTTAAAAATATACCACAAAGCTAGAGTAACAAAACAATATGGCACTGGTAGAAAAACAGACACACAGAACAGTGGAACAGAAGTGAGAGGTCAAAAATAAACCTGAGATATATGGTCAATTAATCTATGACAAAGGAGGCAAGAATATACAATGGAGAAAAGACAATCTCTTCGATAAATGGTGCTGGGACTACTTCTTTACACGACACACAAAAATAAACCCAAAGTGGATTAAAGACCTAAATGTGAGACCTGAAACCATAAAACTCCTAAGAGAAAATTTTAGGCAGTAATCTCTTGGACATCGACTACAGCAACATTTTTCTCAGGCAAGGGAAACAAAAGCAAAAATAAATAATTAGGATGATATTGAACTAGAAAGCTTTTGTACAATGAAGGAAATCATCAATAAGACGGAAAGGCAACCAACTGAGGAGAAAATACTTGCAAATGATACATCCAATAAGGGCTAATATTTAAAATATATAAGGAACTCCTATAACTCAACACCAGAAACACAAATAATCTGATTAACAAATGGGAAGAAGACTTAAATAGAATTTTTCCAAAGATATACAGATGGCCGAAAGATGCTCAACATAGCTAATCATTAGAGAAATGCAAATCGAAACCACGAGTTATCACCTCACTAGTCAGAATGGGTTAACATCAAAATGACAAGAAACAAGCATTGGTGAGGATGTGGAGAAAAGGAAGTCCTCATGCATTGTGGTGGGAATGTAAACTGGTGCAACTGCAATGGAAAACGGTATGGAGGTTCCTCAAAAAATTAAAAATAGAACTACCACATGATCCAGCAATCCCACTTCTGGGTATTTACACAAAGAAAATGAAAACCCTAATTCAGAAAGATACACATACCCCATGTTTATTGCAGTGTTCTTTATAATAGCAAAGATATGGAAGTGTCCATCTATAAATAAATGAAGATGACATATATATATATACACACACACATGGACTATTACCCAGCTGTAAAGAGGAATGAAATCTTGTCATTTGTGACAACATGGATGGACCTAGAGGGTATTCTGCTAAATGAAATAAGCCAAAGAAAAATAAATATCACATAATTTCACTTATAGATAGAATCTAAAAAACAAAACAACAAAAAAAAAGAGAGAAACAGACTCACAGACTCATAAATATAGAGTACTGGTAGTTGTCAAAGGGAAGAGGAGTGGGGGGGATGGACAAAATGGGTGAAGGGGATTAAGAGGTACAAACTTCCAGTTATAAAATAGTAAGTCATGGGAATGAAAAGTTCAATAGAGAATCCAGTCAATAATACTGTAAAACATTTATCATGGATATTCATAACGTAGCTGATCACTGGATCTCTATGTTGTATACCTAAAACTAATTTAATACTGTATATCAACTATATTTCAATTAAAAATTTAAAATATAAGGCTGTTTTATGAATGTTTTAAAGACCCAGTTTGTAAGTGCTTTAAATCATCTTTGTTTGGAAGAAATACTTTAAAATTCTATCTCATAATATTAGGAAGACTCATTGAATCTCTTTATTTTTAATTGTTTTAGATACCACACTCCCTTCTATTATACAATCACCCAAAACTTTAAAATAGTTAAACCCAAATTTTGTTTGCAGTTTCATAACTGACATTTAATCAGCTTCTTCCAAAATAAAAAGTTGAAAAAATTAAAATGCATAACAAATGATAAATGAAGATTAAAGTCAATCTGTCTTCATTACAGGGAAAAATAACAATTGATGAATTACCTACACTTATTTCCAAACCAGAGCAAAATAAAGTCACAAGTTTTTTGACTTAGAGAAAAATAGATTTTCGTCTCTTAAAAAGACCTCCGTGTCATAAGTCATACATTTCCCTGTAAGGATCCAATATATAGCATAGATAGGGTAGCAATAGGAAAACAATACCAAGAAAGAAAACTGTACAAATGGCTGCAAAATGGAGAAGGATATAATATACACTTGTAGAAAAAATAAAAATTTAAACAAAGACACTTAAGAAATAGGTCTAGGGGCTTTTGGGTGGCTCAGCCAGTCAAGTGTGAAACTCCTGATGTTGTATAAGCTCCTGATCTCAGGGTCATGGGACTGAGCCCCATACCAGGCTCCACACTGAGCACGGAGCCTGCTTAGGAGTCCCTCTTCCCCTTTCTCTCTGCCCCTCTCCCCTTGCTAGAATGTGCTCTCTATAAATAATAAATTAATTCATTTAAAAAATTTTGGGGGGCACCTGGGTGGCACAGGGGTTAAGCATCTGCCTTCGGCTCAGGGCGTGATCCTGGCGTTATGGGATCGAGCCCCACATCAGGCTCTTCCGCTATGAGCCTGCTTCTTCCTCTCCCACTGCCCCTGCTTGTGTTCCCTCTCTCGCTGGCTGTCTCTATCTCTGTCGAATAAATAAATAAAATCTTTAAAAAAAATAAAATATAAAAAATTTTGGAAATTAATTGGTCTAATTTAATGAGGGAAATTTTCAAAAAGAATTTGAGAATCCATCTCTGCCTAGATACAGAGAGCTGCAAAGACTCTCAATAAGACACATTGGATGAACTACAAAATAACTTTTCCTGAAGCTGTCAAAATGAAATCAAAACAAAGACTCACTTTCAAGAAGAGAGGGAATAATGAATACTAAACAATGAACACTAAATGATCTGTGTCATGGGATGGCAGATACCTTAGAGGCAATTAAGGAAAATTCAGTTAAAATTTTTAATAAACTGATGAAGTCCGAGTATGGGTTATTGGACAGCACAGAACCTCAGGAGCCACAGGAACAATGGGAGTTCATATCCACTTTGTCTTAATTGGAAATGGTAGAAAAAAATTTGAACACATACAAAGAATGTCTTCATTGGCTTATCGAACACAGATGAGGAAAGAATCAACAAATACCTGTACTCAATAAAAGTTACCAAACTAAAAAAATAATGAAAAATATCAAACCACAGATCCAAGAAGCTTAAGAGAATCCAAAGCAAGGGAAATATAAAAAACAAACAAAAATAGAATGTGACATGACACCAGACACCTAAACACATTATATTTAAAACGCTGAAAATCAGGGGTGCCTGAGTGGCTCAGACAGTTAAGCCTCCAACTCTTGGTTTCAGGTCAGGTCAGGTCATGATCTCAGGGTTGTGAGATCGAGCCCCATGTCAGGTTCCACACTCAGTGGGGAGTCAGCTTGAGATTCTCTCTCTCCCTCTGCCTCATCCTCTTCCCTCCCCTCCCCCACTCATGCACGCTCTCTCCCACTCTCTAAAATACATAAATCTTTTAGAAAATAAAATAAAATGAAAATCAGATAAAATCTTCAACCAGCTAGGGAGAAAAAAATACTCATTAATTACAAAACAACAAAAAAAAAGAATTACATCTGACTTCTCAAAAGAAACTACACGAATCATAAGAAAATGGAGCATCTTTAAAATACTGCAAGAAAAAATTTTCTCAATCCCAAATTTTATACCAGTGAAAATATTATTCAAAAATGAAGACAGGGGCGCCTGGGTGGCTCAGTCGTTAAGTGTCTGCCTTCGGCTCAGGTCATGATCCTAGCATTCTGGGATCGAGCCCCGCATCGGGCTCCCTGCTCAGTGGGAAGCCTGCTTCTCCATCTCCCACTCTCCCTGCTTGTGTTCCCTCTCTCACTGCCTCTCTCTCTCTGTCAAATAAATAAATAAAATCTTAAAAAAAAAAAAAAAAGAAGACAAATTTCAGATTCAGCTCTGACATACAAAGAGCTCAGAAGCCATCATTCCTGTCCTATGACTAAAATTTGCTCGGACTCATCAGAAAACCAAGGTTACAGGGCAAACTGCTATCCTGAAATGTGGAAAGAGAGGTGAATACAGAGAATCATAGTTGAGATCTGCTTACCTGGAACACTGGAAGGAACATTTAAGTGGTAATTTTGACTAGTTGCTACAGGTTGAGTACAGATCACCATGAGAATGAAACTCCTACAGGACACCACAATTTCATGGGTTTTACCTCCAGGAACTCCAGAAGTCCCCCCACCTTTGTGTTTCTGACAGAAGGAGGGGGAAATAACCATTCTGAAATATGCACAGACTGTTTTCCATAACAAAGGCCTATTCTTCAGTGAAACAAACCTTACTAGAACCTTGTCCCACTTTGGGAAAGGGCATTTACCAGACTGCTCTTTTTTCAGTCGTCTTGTGTCACCAGAAGTGAGCAAGAAATTAAGAAATACTTAGGAATGTCATAGTCCAGGGACACAGGCCACTAAAACCACAGACTTAATAAGACTGAAGAATGCTTCCAGTCCTCCACATCTTCCCACTACACCAATAGGGCTCTAGTACAACGATGAGTTAGAGCTAAAAAGAGATGTGAAGTTGAGTTTTATCTATCTAAAAAGGAGTTTTTATGGATGTCCAAGATAAAAAAGGAGATAAAAACAAGGACATTAGAATAACTTTAAGCCTATGGCACCTATAGCTACAGCAGACATTAACAAAGCTACACTCCTAGCCTGATTAACATAAAACCTCATACTGAAGACCAATTTACCTCAGTTCCTATTACCCTATATATCTTGTTCAGTTTTCAAGACAAAATTTCAAGGCATTCTGAAAGGCAAGAAAAAGCACAGTCTGAAGAGACAAAACAAGCATCAAAACCAGGATTAGACATGACAAAAGTCTGACATTTTGTGGCTCTTGTGAAAAAAAGTAGATACTATCCAAGAAGAGATGGATAATGAAGGCAAGTAGAGGGATGGAAACACTAAGAATCAAAAGGAAATGCTAGAAATATAAGAAATAACATCATAACAGAAACGAAGAACGCCTTTAATAGGTTCATCAGTAGACAGGACATAGCCAAGAAATGAATCAATGAATCTGAGCCACTGAAATTTAAAAAGGAAAAAGATGAAAACAAAAAGAAAATAATGTCTAAGAACCGTGAGACTATTTCAAAAGATGTAATAATACATAACTGGAATACCTGAAGAGGATAAAAGAGGAAACAGAATGGAAAAAATACCTGACATAATGACGGTAGAGAACTTTCAAAAATTAGGGGCGCCTAATTTTTTCGTTAAGCATCTGCTTTGGCTCAGGACATGATCCCAGGGTCCTGAGATCGAGCCCCACATCAGGCTCCCTGCTCTCCACTGGGAGCCTGCTTCTTCCTCTCTCACTCCCCCTGCTTGTGTTCCCTCTCTCACCGACTCACACTCTCTCTCTCTTCAAATAAATAAATAAATAAATCTTAAAAAAAAAAAAAAAAAAAGAAGAAGAAGAAGACCTTTCCAAAATTAATGACAGACACCAAACCAAAGATCCAGGAAGCAAAGAGAACACAAACTAGAATAACAGTCCAAAAAATGACAACTAGTGATATCATATTCAAACTGTAGAACACCAGAGCAAAGAAAATCCTGGAAGACGACAGAGCAAAAAAAACACTTTACCTATAGGAGAACAAGGTTAAGAATTACCAAGGACTTCTTGTTAGAGACTATGCAAGCGCAAAGAGGATGGAGATATTCAAACTCTTGAAAAATTCAAAAACCTAGAATTCTCTGTTCAACAAAATTATCTTTCAAAGAGAAGGAGAAATAAAGACTCTCAAACAAATAAAAGTTGACGGAATTCATCACAGCAGATCTGGCCTACCAGAAATGTTTAAACACAGTTCTTCAGGGAGAAGAAAAATTATATAGTTAGAAACTTGTATCTACATAAAGAAAGAGTATCAAAAAAATTAATGAAGACAAAGTTTTTACTTTTCTTATTCTTCAGTGATTTAAAAGATAATTGCTTTAAGTAATAATAGCAAACATGTATTGGATGAAGACAGCATACAGATAAGTGAAATGAATGAGAACAATGTCATATTGGACAGGAGGGAGGATTGGGAATACAATGTTAGAACACACCTGCATTTCATGCAAAACAGTATCATGTTATTAGAAGTTAACTGCAAATGTATATTTCAAAATCTGGGATAATCGCTAAAATTTTCTTAAAGATGTGTAATTGATATGCAAAAATATGAGATAAAATGAATCATATAAAAGGCTCAAAACCATACAAGGCAAAAAAAAATTTTTTTAAGATGGCAAAAAATAACAAAGAAGTATAACAGACACCAGTTACAACACTGTAGATGTTGATGCAGCTGTATCAATAGCTGTTTTAAATGTGAATGGTCTAAATAAACCAAATAAAAGACAATGTGCCAGAGTGGGGGAGGGGGAATAAAAAGCAAGACCCAACTATATGTTGCCTGCCAAAAACCCACTTAAATATAAAGACTAAGATTAAAGGTTAAGGCATACAGAGATATACCACGCAAACACTAATCAAAAGCAAGCTGTGGGTGCCTGGGTGGCTCAGTCGGTTAAGTGTCTGTTTTCGGCTCAGATCATGATTTCAGGCTCCCTGCTCCGTGGGGAGTCTGCTTCTTCCTCGCCCTCTGCCCCTCCCCCCATTCTCTCTCTCTCTCTCTCTGTCTCAAATAAACATAAAATCTTAAAAAAAAAAAAAAAAGCAAGCTGTACTCCTATTTCCAGTATATAAAAATTAACATGAGCCAAAGACCTAGCTATGGGAGCTAAATCTATAAAACTCTCAAAGTATCAGATTTAGCAATGGATAATTAGAAATGTCCCAAGAGCATGAACAAAAACAGAAAAAATACATAAACTGAACCTCATTAAAATTAAAAACAACTGGGGCACCTGGGTGGCTCGGCTGGTTAAGTCTCCACTCTTGGTTTTGGCTCAGGTCAGGATCTCAGGTCCTGGGATCAAGCCCTGTGTCAGGCTCTGCGCTCAGTGGGGAGTTTGGTTCTCTGCCTCTCTCTCTCTCCCTCTCCCTCAGCCCCTCCCCCCGCTCATGCTCTCTCTCTCTCAAATAAATAAATCTATAAAAAAATTAAAAACTACATAAAGAATATTATCGAGGAAGTAAAAAGATAACCTATAAAATGGGAGAAAATATTTGCAAATCATGTATCTGGTAAGGGCTTACTACAGGTACATAATGTACTTCAACAACAAAGTCAGCCCAATTCAAAATTGTGCAAAGGACATAAATAGACATTTCTTCAAAAAAGATATACAAATGGCCAACAAGCACTTGAAAAAAAAAATATTCTACTTCACTGGTGAGATACAGCTTCACCCCCAGGAGATGGGCTACCAAAAAAAAAAAAAAAAAAAACATTTGTTGGCAAGGATGTAGAGAAACAGGAACTCTTGTACACTGCTGATGGGAATGTAAAATGGTGAAGTCATTGTAAAAAACAGTTTGTGGAGTTTCTCACAAAGGTAAATAAAGAATTACCATATGACCCAACAATTCTACTCCTAGGTATATACCCCAAAAAACAGAAAATAGGTACTCAAGTATTTAAGAAAGAATGGTAACAATTCTCAAAATAAAATCTTCAAGAAAACATAAAAGGGAACACTTCTTAACTCATTTCTATGAGACCAGAATTATCCTAATACCAAACCCAGACAAAGACATTACAAGAAAGGAAAACTACAGAGCAGTATCTTTCATGAACACAGATGCAAAAACCCTCTACAAAATGTTAGCAAATTGTATAAAAAATATATAAAAATAATTATAAACCATGACTGAGCGGAATTTATTCCAGGTATGCAAGGCTGGTTTAAAATTCAACAATCAGGGGCACCTGGGTGGCGTAGTCGTTAAGCGTCTGCCTTTGGCTCAGGGCGTGATCCCAGAGTTCTAGGATCGAGCCCCACATCAGGCTCCTCTGCTGGGAGCCTGCTTCTTCCTCTCCCACCCCCCCTGCTTGTGTTCTCTCTCTCACTGGCTGTCTCTGTCAAATAAATAAATAAAATCTTTAAAAATAATTTAAAAAAAATAAAATTCAACAATCAATCACTGTAATCCACCACACTAGTAAGCTAAATAAAAAAAATCATATGAACTGACACAGAAAATTTGACAAGATCCAACACCTACTCACAATAAAAAGTCTTGGCAAACTTGAATGAAAGGAAACTCCCTCAATTTAATAATAATTTTAAAAATCTGCAACCCCCAGGGCATCTGGGTGGTGCAGTCGGTTAAGCATCCAACTCTTGGTTTTGGCTCAGATCATGACATCAGGGTCATGAAATCAATCCCTGCACTGGGCTCTGCACTCAGCGTGGAGTCTGAGGTTCTGTCTCCCTCTGCCCCTTCCGCTCGTGCTTGCTCTCTAAATAAATAAATCTTTAAAAAAAAACCTGCAGCCCCCCCAATTACACCTAACATCATAATTAATGGTAGAAAATTAGAAGCTTTCACCCTAAGGTTGGGAACAAAGCAAGAATATCTCTCTCTACTCCTATTCAAACACTGTAGTGAAGTCCCAGCTAATACAATTAAGACATGAAAAAGAAATAAAAGGCATACAGATTGGGAAGAAAACAATTAAACGGTCATTTTTTAACAGAGGACATGATTTTCTATGGGGAAAAAGAAATCCCAAAGAATCATTAATATTAAAAAAAAAAAATCTCCCAGTACTAAACAAACAAGTATAACAAATTTTTAATACAGAATGTAAATATACAAAAGTTGACTGTTTTCCAATACACCAGTAATAACTAGAATCTGAAACCTGGGCGGGGGGGAAGGCTTCACAATAGCACCAACCAAACCAAGAAACCACTCAAGGATAAATCAAACAATATGTATAGGATCTACTGGAAAACTATAAATTGCTGATGAAAGACATCAAAGAAGATATAAATAAATGGAGAGACAGTCCATGCTCGTGGATTAGAAGACTCAACATTAAGACATCAATTCTTCTCAACTTCTTCTGTAGATTCAATGCAATCCCAGTCAAAATCACCAGAATCTATAATGGTAGATATCAACAAAGTAATTCCAAAATTTGTATGTAAAGGCAAATCCCCAAGAATAGCCAACATAACAGTGAAGAAAAACAAAGCTGCGGGATTCCCCACTACCAAACTTCAACACTTACTTTAAAGCTACAGTACTCACAGAGTAGTATCAGCCAAGGAATAGAAACACAGGTCAATGGACAGAATGGAGGCCTAGAATTTGACCCACACAAATATACTCAACTATACACACGAAAGATTTCTTTTTTTATAATTAACTGAAGCAAACTCGTTTTTAAATGGTCTAAATTTAAATCTTCCGATAACACTGATTAAGCTCAATTTTCACTTTATTAACATCTTAATATGATAAACTATACCTTATGTTTATACTTGAAGTATTTTGATAACTAGAAGCACTGAGGCATGAATTGAAGCAATTCAGTAACTATGTAGAAGGTGGCAACTAGGGACGCCTGGGTTGGCTCAGTCAGTTTAAGCATCTGCCTTCAGCTCAGGTCATGATTCCAGGGTCCTGGGATTGAGTCCAGCATCGGGCTCCTTGGTGGGAAGACTGCTTCTCCCTCTGCCTGCTGCTTCCCCTGCTTGTGTTCTCTCTCTGACAAATAAATAAGAACTTAAAAAAAAAAAGTGGCAACAAGCTGACAGAACAATTTTACATGACCACCAGAAAATATTTCTCTCCCCAAATGTTAGTAATAGTCAGAAAAAATAGTTAAAGAACATATTTTCTGAACTTGTTCTTCAAGTCTCAGCTTAAATGTTCTTTGAGGAGGCCTTCCTTGACCTCTAGGATAGGTTAAACCCCTTGCAATATAATTACACATAATGCTATACCTCCCCTCTTTTGCAAACCATATTATACTTATAATTACTTATAGACTGTCCACTCCAGAAAGTCAAAGATCTTTTCTTATTCACTTAGCCTTTGCACAATGTCTGGCACAAAGCAGATGTTCAATAACCTATGTTGAAATCAACTGCATGGAATATGCATTGTGAAGGGGCATAAAATTTCAGCCATTAGTAACAACGAAAAAGCTAAAGAAACTTTCTGTATGTTTTTAAATATCAAAGAGAAAGTTTCATAAAATGTTGTCAAAAAGAAAAACAGGAGAAACAGGAACAACCAAAATCATCCAGCCATACCCCAGTGGTTCTCAGCCTGATTGTACATAGAAGCCACCTGGGAAACTTAAACAATACCAACTTAATTGGGCTAGGAGTAGAGCTGAAATGATAGGTAGGATTTAAAATCTCTCCAGGTGATTCTAATATTCTATTGGGGTAAAATACAGTCCAAGACAAACAGCTCAAGAAAATGTATCAAACAAGTCTTAGAACTGTAAAGATCACTACAATAAAAGCAACAGGAAACTGAAAACAGATAAAAAGGAAATGAACATTTATTTAGTACCAAAATTTAGTAAGTGAAAAGCATTTATAATTGGTAAGTAAAAATGAAAATAAAAAATGAGCACAGTATTAAAAAATCCATTTGTAAAATAGACAATATACTATGAAAACTAAAAGGAACCTACAGAGTTTCACATTATCAAGATAAACACTTTTTTTCTTAAAGATTTTATTTATTTATTTGACAGAGAGAGAGACACTTTTTTTTTTCTTAAAGATTTTATTTATTTATTTGACAGAGAGAGACAGCCAGCGAGAGAGGGAACACAAGCAGGGGGAGTGGGAGAGGAAGAAGCAGGCTCATAGCAGAGGAGCCTGATGTGGGGCTTGATCCCATAACGCCGGGATCACGCCCTGAGCCGAAGGCAGACGCTTAACGACTGCGCCACCCAGGTGCCCCAAGATAAACACTTTACACAAATTCACTCAGAGAGAGTCTACTACATGCCAAGCAAACTAGGCACAGGAAACAAATAAGAGGACATTTTCCAATAATAGTGTGGAGATGAACAGTAAGCCAAATGGAAAACAAAATCATTGAATTTCTGTTCCCATCCTTCACTGATATTAATTACAGATGGACTGATAACTTAAAGATAGAGTGCAAAACTGTGTTACTCTAAAAATACATTATAGAATACCTTTATGATTTTATATTTAGGAAGGCGTTTCTTAAATAAGAAACAAAAATCAGGGACACCTGGGTGGCTCAGTTGGTTAAGCGTCTGCTGTCGAATCAAGTCATGATCCCAGGATCCCAGGTCCTGCCTGCCACTCCCCCTGCTTGTGCTTGCTCTCTCTCTGACAAATAAATCTTTTTAAAAAAAGAAAAAAATCAATAAGCCTAAAGGAAAAGACTGATATTTTTAACTACATTGAAATTAAGAATTCTTATTCATCATAAGACACCACTGAAAGGCCACAAATTTGGAGATCTTGATATCTAACCATATAAACAGTAACAAATAAAAAGCATTTATAAGGAGATGGTATCCAGAATATATAAAGACAAATTCAGAATAGAGATTTCCTATGAGTCATTTTTTTTTTTCTGAATTCTGAACACTGTATATGAAAAATCCACAGGATAATTTGTCTCTGGATAATGTTATCTCCTTCCAGAGAAGACTTACATTTGCTTTTGGCAAACACCTAGCCAAGGGCACTAGCAATTGGTTTTTAATTAAGCTTAATGAATGCAATCAGGGATTTGAAACTGGACTTCAGCCTTTGTGAAAGCCAGTTTACTCCCAGCTCACTGCCACTGCTAAAGTGTATCCTTTCAGAGTCCCAACCAAAAGCCTTGGGAATTATCCTGAATCCTTTATCACTGGTATGCCCTGCACTCTAATCTTTGAACTATCTAACCATAGGGTCTGTAAAGAATTCCACTCAAATTCTTGGCTTCTTAACCACTGCACGGGAATTAGAGGATCTCTTTAGTGGGAAAGTGGTCCCAAATGACCAGGCTCATGTATTTGAGATTCCCCTTTCTCTGGGATTTCGATTTTGCAATTCTTCACTGCCTTGATGGTTTTAAGTGATTACAAATAGTTATGCTTTTTATCTAGCTCTTCTAGTTATTTTTGGCAGAAGGGCTGGTTCAAAACGACCTACTCTCTAATCACCTTGTGATTTTTTAAAAGAATGATTTCTTAGTTCTGTCCAATTAAAAGGCCTAGAAGAACACTCCAGTAGCAATAAGCGCCATGAGCGCCTAAATTTTGGTTTCTAAATACCATTCCCACTAAAAGAAACCAGTGCTCCTTAGAGAAATGGCTGATTCCAGGTCCCAGGCTGGGAGATTCTAATCACACTGCTATAGACAGAATGTTTATGTCCTCCCCCCAAATTCCCATGTTAAAACCTAATCCCCAATGTGATAATATTTGGATGTGGGGCATTAGGGAAGTGACTGGGTCATGAGTGAAGAGCCCTCATGAATGAGTTTAGTGACCTTACGAAAGAAACCCCAGGAAGCTTGATTCCTCCTTCTGCCATGTGAGGACACAGTAAAAAGACAGGCATCTATAATTAGGAATCGCGTCCTCACTAGTCACTGAATCTGTGGGTACCTTGATCTTAGACTTCTTGGTCTCCAGAACTGTGAGAAATAAATTTGTTGAGAATAAGCTACCTAGTCCATAGTATTTTGTTACAGCAGCCTGGGCAAACTAAAACAGGTATGTATATAGTGAAAACTAAGTTCCCCTCCCACTTTTGACCTTCAGCTACCTAACACCTCTCCCTAAAGGCAACCTCTGTAAAATGGGATTTTGTATATCCTTCAAGATTTAAAACATACATAAAACTAGAAATTCACCAAAAGGATCAAATAACTGAACTTAGGTCAAAATGTGCCTGTGATCACTGTCAGATGGATATACAAAAGAGGGACAAGTAGGCTATACTTCAAATGTGTAACTGTTCTCTCGCTACCTTTACTTTTGTTCATCAAGCAAATATCTGATAGGCACCTTAGCATTCCTAAGGGAGTTCAACACTATGCTGACTCAGTGAATGATAAAGAAAAACATGATCCTTGCTCTCAAGAAGCTTACAATTTTTCTGAGCAAAGTAGAAAACTACTCTCCCAGGATAACCTTTTTTCTAATGTTTTCCTTATCTCCTGAATTCTGTCCAAAACTGAACTCTGTGGTTCCTTCCCCTCCACCACCAGTATCCCATCAAACCTGCTGTTCTCCTGAATTCTCTCATTTTCAGTTCATGGTACCAAACTGAGGGTAATGATAGGTTTCTGTTTAACCTCACCTCCCGTCAACCCTAAGAAACAGCTTTGCACTCTTATTCCACACCCAGATGAGCAAATTTCAACCATATCTCCCAAATATTTCTAAAATTCATCCTATCCTCTCCATCCCCATATTTCCACTATTAGTTAAGACGAGCATCATCTCTCACCTGGGCACAAACTGGCCCCCGTATCTAATTCTCTTCCCTCCAATTCTTGCTCCAAACCACTATTCTGAATGCTCCCATCCTTAGTGAGCATGACACACAGGCCTTTGCTAATCTACCCTCTAACTCTGCAATTTTATAGCTGACACTGCCATCACTTCCCCCTGCATCCCACTCAGATTTCATAGTATTTCATCCTCTAAACACTCTTGAGTTTTTTCGGGTTCCTCCAATCTATGCTCCACACTTCCACACCTTGCACATGCAGTTTAGTTTGCTTGGGATGCCCCCCTTTCCTAATCCTATACCACATCAACCATCTGACTAATGCCTCTTGTGATAAGATCTAGATACCCTCCCTGATCAGGTCTTCTTCCACACTCTGAACAGTTAATCACTCCCTCCACTGTGACATCACAGATCTTGCATATACTTACATCATTGCCCTTATTTACTCTAAAGTATGAGTATTTATTCACGCACCAGTCTCCCCCAGTAAACTCGGTATTCTTTGATGCTGTCATCCGGTGTCTTATTTTTGAAAACCTGATGTCCAACCCAATATACACTAAAATACCTCAATAAATGTTTATTGTGTGAACTAAGTAAATGAAACTCTCTTTTTCTCCATCTCCCTGTCTCATTTTCTTTTTTTCTGATAGCAACCTACAACCATGAGACATAACTTAGTTTAAGGATATAAGTTAGTCAGATGATTTAGGAATTCTGATGCCACGATTGTACTACTCTATCCAAAGGTTAAATCAGCAAAATCCCTAAGTAAGGACAGAACAATTTTCCAGCAGTACCTCTTTCCAACAAAATCTCATGTCCTCTTGATTCCCACCACCACACAGTCACAGGTTTCTAAGTAATTTACAAGGCTCTTTCATCCTTAGCAGGCCCAATCTACTCTTCATGTGGGTACTTCAAGGTAGAACAAGTTTCACCACTAAAACATTTCCATCAATGCACTGGAGAAGCCTGAGGGCTATAACTTTAGCCCGTAAGGCTCCTTAAATAGCTATAATGTTTCCCTAGAGTAGCCCTTGAAACACTGTTCATCTTAGGACTATCTGGCTTTAGGAATATTTTACTCTATTCTGACCATTATCCGATTTACCATTATTCATTGATTTATTTATTTATTTAGCACCTACTCTGTGCTGCATACTGTATCAGAGCTGTAGGAACACCACCGCTAATGTATCTTACTTGCCTAACCTGACTTGTGACCATGGCCTAAATGACAACCATGATGGTGTGGCACAGCTGCACCTGGCCCTTACACCTGTGCTGGGACCGTGACTCCCCGCCCAAGCCCTCATCTTCCAGCCCCAGTGGAAGGCATACTATAAATTATCCTAACTAAACAGTTGTCCAGCTGAGACTATGGCATTTTGTCAATTCTCTCCTTTCTCTCTTCTTCCTTGCCAATACTATCTTTTGTTTTAGTCTCCTTTACTTAACTCCTTTTGTGAAATTAAACATTAAATTTTTCTCTCTCTTAAAAAAAACACCAAGACTAAAATACCTGACATTCCATGTCTTAGTCATATATGTCTCCCAATACTTTATCATGTGTCAGCAGCTCCATAAAGAAAAAAAAGGTATTTCTCATTCCTGCTTTATCGGCACCTTCTGGAATTACAAACTCAATACTAAATAATTGTGGAGGGTGACAAAACACTTTCCTTGGTCCTAAATCACAAGTTATAAAAAGAACTTGGTAGACGCTGAACCTAAAGCAAAGAGAAACACTGACAAATCAGAACAAGATATAATCAGAACTCAAAGGTCAGCTTGAAATACTATGAAAGGGACTTAAAGAAAATCTTGGGAAGAGTATCTCCAGCACCAATTAAAGTAAATAATACTAAAAATCCCGCTAAACAGTCAAGTATCAATTCACAGGAAGGAGATGTGTGGAAAACATGATAGTAAAGGGCCAAATCATTTCTGATCACCCCGGCCTGGCGGTGATTACTCCAACCTCTGAGCTCCTGTAACTGTTTATATAGTACCCAATCCAGACTTGTTCTTGAAATGCTTATCTTGCTAGATGATACATTCCTTGGCTGTTTATTTCATCTTTATGATACCCCGCTGGCAGGCATATATTTTTTTAAAGATGTATTTATTTATGAGAGAGAGACAGAGCAGAGGGAGAGAGAAACCTAAGCAGAGAGAAACCCAAGGCAACTCCGCACTGAGAGCAGAGTCCTGCATGAGGCTCAATTTCACGACCCCCAAGATCACGACCTGAGCCGAAACCAAGAGCTGAATGCCCAACTGACTGCCACCCAGGGGGTCCCTGGCAGGCATATTTTAAAAACCAATCTCACGCATTCACCCTAAAATTTTCTGGTGTTGATTCACTTTCCTAGGTAGGTTCTCCTACTGGAAGAGTATTCTGACATCATGTTCTTAGCAATTATATTTATCATTTAAAAATACTGTTACACAAGTAGCGCATATACAAGAGATCGATTAAACAGTAATGAGACTGTTTTCCCAGAATCTTACCTCATTTTATAAATGGCAAAGCTAAAGGCAAACACTGAAGGAAAATCANCTTTCCCTAACATCAAAAATACTTCTACAAAAACAAGCACCTCTGAATACATACACACCAAATGTGCATCTATATATTGCTCTACAGCTTGCGAAGTAACGTCACACACTTTTACCTCATTTAAGCTCCACAATTTTTATTTTACCAGGGAGTAAAACTGCGTAAGTTGCCTACAGTAACTTTTATGGAGGACATAGTGTTCTAGGACCTATGGTTAACAAATACAACCAACACTAACACACACATTATGTGTCAGCAACTTTATGATGGAAGACATTGGTTTTTAAAAACATGCCTGCAAAAGCTGAACAGGTGAGATCATTTAAATTAAGGGTTTCGGGGTTGCTGTTTTTTTTTTCATTATGGATAAATTTGTACTGGGTGTTGTAAAGCAATGCTTCTCAAACTTTAATGTTCACACAAATCATTGAAGATATTGTTAGAATTCAAATGATTAAAAAGGTCTTGGGTAGGGCCTCAGACTTCTAACTAGCTACCAGGTGATGCTGACTAGGGTGGTCTGCACCTGGGTGGCCAGGTTGTAGCATATATAAAGAATTAACCCTAACTGGCACTATTAGCCAAAACTTAACAGTCTTTCATCTTCCATGACTCTGAAGTGAAACTATTATCATTTCTATTTGACAAGACTAAGGCACAGAGACGTGAACTTTCCTTAGATCACAGTATTTGGTCTACGAGGAGCCAGGATTCAAACTTAGGAAGACTGACTCTGCAGGACACAACCGCTACAAATTATCCCATTATCTCAGTTTACAGGTAGACTCAGAATTCGAAGCCAGGTCCTGAGTTATCCTCAGTACCATTCCCACGAGTCGGGTCTGCAGTCAACAATAT